>NC_064814.1:30110876-30410876 GCF_023721935.1 Panthera uncia
CTGGGTGGCTCAGTCGGTTAAGCGTCCGACTTTGGCTCAGGTCACAAACTCACAGACCGTGAGTTCGAGCCCCGCGTCAGGCTCTGGGCTGATGGCTCGGAGCCTGGAGCCTGTTTCCGATTCTGTGTCTCCCTCTCTCTCTGCCCCTCCCCCGTTCATGCTCTGTCTCTCTCTGTCCCGAAAATAAATAAAAAACGTTGAAAAAAAAAAATTTAAAAAAAAAAAAAAGAGAAGTTTTTAAAAAGAGATCATAGGGGCACTTGGGTGTCTCAGTTGGTTGGGCATGCAACTCTTGATTTCGGCTCAGGGCATGATCTCATGGTTCTGAGTTCGAGCCCCACATCGGGATCTGTGATGCTGGATTCTGCTTGGGATTCTGTCCCTCTCCCTCTCTCTGTCCCTCTCCTGTGCATGCGCTCTCTTTCTCTCTCTCTCTCTCAAAATAAATAAATGAACTTTTTTTTTTTTAAAAAGGAGATCACAGAAAATAGAGAGGAGGAAATGAACAAAGTAATTCTGGAACCAAAGGACATGAGCTGCTAGACTGAAAGCACCCAGCAAACCTGGCAAAATAGATGAAAACAGACTCACACCGGGCACTTGTCTGTGAAATTTCAGAACACTAGAGAAAAAGAGAAGATTCTCCCAAGTTTCCAGGAAGCACAAACAAGTCCCATTCAAGGGATCAGGAATAAGCATAGCGTCAGACATCTCTACAGCAACATTAAAAGCAAGCAGAAATGGACCCATGTCTTCAATGTTGTGAAGGGAAATCATTTCCAACTCTGAATTCTATACCCAGAAAAATAATCAGGTATGGAAGGTGGAATAAGGGTATCTGTAGACATCCAAGGACTCAAAACAATACCTCCCATGTACCTTTGTTCCTAAAGGTACTGATGGGTGAGCTCCAGAAAGACAAGAGAATTCACCAAGAAAGGCCAAGTGCCAGGACCCAGGGAACAGAAGGTACAAACAGAAGAGTGGTGAAGGGAAATCCCAAGATGACCCCTGTGCTCCGATGCAGAGAGCCTACAGTCCAGTTTGGCACAAGGTGTGATCTACATCACAACCGAAGACCCACTGAGGACAGACTGTCTGGGTGAGCCAGGTTCTTATTTATTTATACTTTGATGACCATGAGCTGACAAGGTTCCTGCTCCGCCAGCCCTATGCGTTTTTCCTGGATCAGCTGAATACTCCTTTCTCCCTGAGCAAGGTGCTAAGAATCTGAAGGAAGTCCTAAGCAGCTAAGAAAGAAACATGGAAAACAGCCCCTCTCCCAGCCAGATTTTTGCCTGATGTTCAAACTACAGCCCTGTTCAGTTGTCCTCACTGTGATTAGCAATCTTCCCAAGACCATGCTCTCTGATGTCCCCGGGGGTGGTGGGGATCTCCTCGGGGAAGCTGGATTCAGACTCTGCCCCAGACTCTACTCAGCTCATCTCCTCAGGACCAGGTTTGGGCTTGTTTTTCAAAACAGAACTATATTGGGGGGGGGGGGGGACTACTTTAGGGATGGTAGAATTATAAAGAAAAGCAAGGGAATGAAGGATATACAGATTAGGAGAGTAATTGTTTCCTGATGAGGCTAGCAATCAGGTGGGCACAGGAGAGGCTCCGAATGTTCAATACGTCAACCTGTGTGGTGGGTTACACAGGTATTTATTCTATTATTGTTTTTAACTGCACGTATGTTTAACTGCGTATATGTGCTTATATGTTTCATTAGATATTTTGAACATGTGATATATTTCACAATTAAACCCCCCCAAAAAAGTTTGAATAAGAAAATAAAAGGATCACCTGGGGAACTTGTTAAGCAGGCAGAATCTCAGCTCCATTGTAATTCTGATTGGAGAGACCTAGTCAAGACCTGGGAATCCACGTTCTTCCATGATGCTGATGTAGGCGGTCAAAAGACCACATCTTGAGCCACCTGCCTGGCTTCAGAGCACGGTAGGCTTTGGCATCCGACTAACTGAAGTCAAGGCCCCAACTCGGTTGACTACTGGTTGTATGACATCAAGCAAGTTTTCTTCGTCTGGAAAATGAGAATGATAAATCATATACAAACATTATATATTATTAGAGACAAATATAAATATAATATAAATATTAGAGACAAATGGCCAAAAACAGAGGTAAGCTCACAACTGTGAACTATCTCCATAGAATGGAATACTATGCAACCGTTATATACAAATTCATAGAAACATGGAAAAGTTATTTTGTAAATGAAAAAAAATAGCCAGACGGAGAATATATCTACCATATAATCAAAATTATGTGCAGAAAAAAATAAACCACAGTTTCCATAGAAAATAATGAAAAAACATGCCTCGGTGTTCAAATACAGGTCGTCTTCGGGGTGAGAGACGGATAATTTTCTTCCTCTTTTTACTTTTCTACATTTTCCAAATGTTCTATACCGGGAATTTTTTAAACCCCTCAATTTTTTAAAGTATATCCTTTGTTACGTTTTCAAATCGAAACTAAATTAAGGGCTCTGCTTCCAATAGGATTCACAGATGTGTATGGCCAGGATCCATCTGATCCAAGCCACACAGTCTTCTCACTTCACCACAGTCTGCCACCAATCTTTATAATCCAGATGGTTAAACGCTTTAGATCCCTACTCAAAATGCAGCCCAGGAACCATCAACATCAGCATCATTTGACCATGTGCCAGAAATGCAGGCTCTCACCCCACTTCCCCAAGAAAGGGAATTAGAACCTGCATTTTAACAAGATCCCCAGAGGCAAGGTTTTTAGAGATGTAACAAAATAAGAGACACTCTCTCTTTGATGGTTTAATTTGGATTGAAGCTAACTTGGATGACCAAGTTAAAATGAAGGGATCTCAGTCCCAACATTGCCTATGGGCCATCAAGCATGTTTGTCTACCGCTCTGCGCCTCAGTTTTCCTCATCTGGAAAAATGGGAATGATAGACTCAGCCTGGTGCCTAGCAAGTGCAGAGATGGAGGCAGGGGTGCAGTAAACCATTTTTTTAATAGGTCTAAAGTAATGCTTCTTGTCGGGTTTGTTTCAACAGGACTGGCACTCTGTGGCAGCTGGGGCTCCTGGCACAGTGTTTGGCTCACCCTAAGCCAGTGCGGGTTTAATAAACAACTAGCTCAGGTGACATCTACCAATTTTTTACTTGGATTGTCCCATTCTTTCAGTATATAATACTCAAAATTGCCAGTTTTCTCCCAACACTCAAAACTGTGCCAGCTCCCACCTCCGCCACTGAAGGAGGTGGGAGAAGTTGAAGGTCATAGATAAGCTTACCGTAAACCGTTCATACTAGAACTTCCTATACTGTGGGTTACGGACCCGCACGGCTCAAACCTGCATCCTCTCTACGTACCTCACCTAATGGTTACTCCGCCCACCGTTCTCCTTTAGCCACGCCCTCGGAGTCCGCCCCTCCCACCCGGCTCCACCCTCTCCCCCAGGCCAGTCTGCCTTCGCGTTCCACCCCTCACCTCCACTGCGCCCCGGGGCTCGCGCCGCAGGCCCCGCCCCCGCCCGCGGCCGCGCCGCCCGGCTCGGCGTGCGCAGGGCTCACTCTGCCCTTCGCTGGCGTCGGCGTCGGCGTCGGCGTCGCCGGGCAGGTAGGCCCCGGAGGTTTGCTCGCGCGCGCGCGGCCGCGCGCGGGCGGCCCCAGGCCTGGTCCCGGAGCCGCGCCTCCGCCCACGCGAGGTAGGGCCTGAGGGGCGGGGCCGGTCGCGAGGCCTCGGGAGGGGCCGGCGGGAGGCCGCTCTCGGGAGGAGCGGCTGCGCCCGGGAGGGGAGTGCGGGCCGCGAACTAACGGTCACGAACGCTGGCGGCGCCGCGCGACCCACGTGCGCCACCGCGCCCAGAGACCCGGGCACCCAGCTCCGCGGCCGCGTCCCCGCGGAGGGCAGCCTATCCGTTTTTCCTGTGGGCGACCCCGTGCCCGGCGCGGGGAGGAGCGTGACAGCGCTGGGCGCCGCCCCCTCGGCGCGGCTCGGCGGGAGGCTCCCGGGTAGCGGCGGGGAAGAAGCGGCGCGTGCTCCCCCTTG
Organism: Panthera uncia; assembly: GCF_023721935.1. Lineage (NCBI taxonomy): Eukaryota > Metazoa > Chordata > Mammalia > Carnivora > Felidae > Panthera > Panthera uncia. The sequence goes on from NC_064814.1 coordinate 30,114,931, forward strand.
GAGACCGTGGGACCACCCGGGCAGAAGGCGCCCTCGGTGTCCCCTGAAAGGCGGAGGGCGGGCTAGCGGGGACCGCGAGCCCCGGGCGGACCCCGCCTGTTTGTCTCCCAGTTAGAAATCGGTCTTAGACAAGATGGAAGGGGAGAAGCGGCCGGCGCCCTACGAGGGCCTGTTTGCCGACGGGCACCTGATCCTGTGGACGCTGTGCTCGGTGCTGCTGCCCGTGTTCATCACCTTCTGGTGCAGCCTCCAGCGGTCCCGCCGCCAGCTGCACCGCCGGGACATCTTCCGCAAGAGCAAGCACGGGTGGCGCGACACGGACCTGTTCAGCCAGCCCACCTACTGCTGCGTGTGCACGCAGCACATTCTGCTGGGCGCCTTCTGCGACTGCTGCGGGCTGCGCGTGGACGAGGGCTGCCTCAAGAAGGCCGACAAGCGCTTCCCGTGCAAGGAGATCATGCTTAAGAGTGACGGCAGGGCCCTGGACGCCATGCCCCACCACTGGATCCGGGGCAACGTGCCCCTGTGCAGTTGCTGCGTGGTTTGCAAGCAGCAGTGCGGCAGCCAACCCAAGCTCTGCGATTACAGGTACGGCCTTTGTGGGTACACTTTGTCCCAGGATGCGGGGTAGGAGTCGGGATCTCGCAGAGTGCGCTAGAGACTTACCTTGATCTCTGCAAATGGCCTCAACTGCCCACTTCAAGGAACCAAGCTAATAAACATCCCGGGTATTGGACAAGCAGGGCAGCTTTGCCGTATCATTTGCCTAGATGATACATCTAGCCTCCGCTCCTCAGCCAGCCTGCCCTTTTGGGCAATAAAACTTGGCACTGAACTTTGATCCAGAGGCCTCTAAGTACTGCATACTTCATAGCCACCATGTTACGTTTTCGCTTTTGTTACTATGGATTATTTCCATTTTAAGTGAGAAAAAACGAAGTGTGGACAAATTGACTTTTCCTTAGACTCACAAAACTGATTCTCCTCAGCATCTTTTTATGAATGGACAATGAAAACAAGCATCATTCCATGGCAGCGCTTTAATTATCTTTTTCAAATATAGATATTGGTGCTGTGATGAAAGACAAAACTTAAAGGATTCTCCTTTCGCCACATGGCCTTCTTAGGACCGGTAGCATCTTAGACAGTCTTGGATTAAGCCAAGAATATTTTGATGGCTTCTAAATAAACACACATTAGACAACACATGAACATTCTTAAATATTCTCTGAAAATAGGTGAAGATGCTCTTTGCTGGTATTAGAGATTCATAATAAAAGGAGATGCTGCTCCCGCAGATCATCTGCTTTAACTCATTTTGCAGTTGAGCGAATTTTAGTCAGTGGTAAAATGGAACTGGTGTCTGGGATTTCTAACCCCCAGCATAGTGTTAAGAGTACTAACACTTAGCCTTGTCTCATCCTTAAGTCTGGACATCTCCACTGTCCTGAGTTTTATTTCTGACAAGTATAAAGGGCCCTAAACATGTTTAAGACCTAAAAGAGAAAGCTGACACTAGATAGAATGTTACTTTTTTATTTCCGTCTTTATTTTTTTCTTTTACTTCAAAATCTTTTTTTTAATTTGTCTTCCAAATTTAGATGTACTTTTGGCATCAATGAGAGCTAGGTTACCAGCGTCTTTAAATAAATTTAATAGCTCTCTCTATAGTTAAGCTTTAGTCTTCAAAAGCTGGGATTAGTTGGAAAGAAGACATGACTGGCATATTATTTCCTTCCCTTCTTGGTGTCTGTGTAGAATTAGATAAAAATGGCCTCCATAAATATCTGAACTGCACTTCAGATACTCCTTAATGAATAATAGTGCTCTGATCTTCCACCCAAATGATTTTTCTTAGAAATGAGTATCTGGGGGCGATTAGGTGACTCAGTTAAGCGTCTAGCTCTTGATCTAGCTCAGGTCTAGCGTCTAGCTCAGGTCATGATCTCACGGTCATGGGATCAGGCCCCACATCTGGCTCTGCGCTAAGGGTGGAAGCCTGCTTGGCATTCTCTCTTTCCCTCTCTCTCCCTCACTCTCTGCCCCTCCCCCACTCATTTTCTCTCTCTCTCTCTCTCTCTCTCTCAAAATAAACATTAAAAAAAAAGTGGGGCGCCTGGGTGGCTCAGTTGGTTAAGTGTCAGACTTCAACTCAAGTCACAATCTCACAGTTGGTGAGTTTGAGCCCCTCATTGGGCTCTCTGCTGTCAGTGCAGAGCCTGCTCTGGAGCCTCTACTTACCTCTCTGCCACTCTCTCTCGCTCTCTCTCTCTCTCAAAAATAAATAAGCACTTTTTTAAAAATTGCATTTGCACAAAAAAAAAAAAAAAGCATATCTGACCCAGTCCCTCCTCTGCTTAATTAAACCCCTACCCCTTCAGTTGCTCCTGGTCACTTACCCTGATGGTCTTTCAGTATAACCTTCAGGTGCTTAACATGGTGCCCAGGGGCTGATGTGCTCTCTGGACCCTGCCTGCCCTTCCAGTTTTTACCTGCCACCACCTGCGTTAAACTTTAAGCACTAGCAACACTGGCTTTTTCATATTTCCCTTCTCTTTCTCAAGGCTTTCCTCCCCTGGCTAGCTTTTAGGCATCCTTAGAGACTTGTCTTGTGTCCTTTCCTCCAGGAACCCTTGCCTGATCTACTCACCCCCAGGCCCAGAGTTTTCCTTTTTGATGATGACTTAATATCCGATATCTCAGTGGTTCTCAAAGTAGGTTCCCCAAACCAGCGGTATTAGCATCATTTAGAAACTTGTTAGAAATGCAAATTCTAGTGTTGCCAGATTTAGCAAACAAGATAAAAACATTTGCAATATTGCGGCCAGCTTATATCCCCCCAAATCATTCGTTGTTTATCTGAAGCTGAAATTCAGTTAAGCATCTTCTATTTTCTTCGTGACCCTACTCCCACCTCCGACCCCCTGAATCAGAAACTTGGGCTGGAGACGAGCAGTCTTTGCTCTGGCAGGCCCTGCAGGTAATTCTAAAGTTGTATGTACCTTTTACAACGTCAGCCTCTGTCCTTAATGTTGTGTCCTCCCCTTTGTACACAGTGAATGTGATGATACATCTTTTTCTCACGAGTTTGTTCTTACCAGATACTCAACAGTCTGTCCTCAGCTTGCTAGAGCCCCTCACCACAGGTGGGGATTATTTCTGTGTAATTTAGGAAATGCTTGTTACTCCCAGGAGAAAAGAGCATGGCGCCCTGAAGTTGTGCATGTTCTGCAGTGTTCTCCTGTATTTTAGCCAATAGCATTATGCAGGGTTACTGAATGTTCTGACCTTCCGTAGGAATGAGATATTTCAGGAAAATAAACTATCTATTCGAACTTTAAACACAAGCCAGACCGTCCCTCTGGATTTTACCCAGCCCTGGTGAGGGCTTCTACCATGTCTGTATCACTACAGAAGTATGAGTCTTAAGGGAACTAGAAAGACCCAGGTAGTAACTGATTTTGAAGCTTGCGGGCCAGTTCAGCTCTGCCGAATAAGTGACAGAGGCCCTTTAATTTATACTCATTCAGTCTTGATTCAGTTTTCACACGGTGAGCATCTATGTATTTTGTTTCAGGTGCTGTGCCAGATTCTACTTTCCCTGTAGGTTTTTTTCTCTTCGTGTATATTTCCCCAACCACTATAATGTGTCTCTGCACCTAGTATCATATCACTCCTTCCCTATCCTTCCTTTTTTTCTTAACTGTCACCTGACTAAAATAGGGAATTGTGTTATAAGTATTCATTATATTTGTTAAATGAACCTTTGTTCCTTATAGTAATCCATCTCTTGTTAAGAAAACTTAAGGTGTTTTTTTTTTTTATTTTTTATGTTTATTTACTTTTGACAGAGAGAGAGAGAGAGAGAGAGAGAGAATGAGCTGGGGAGGGGCAGAGAGAGAGAGGGAGACACAGAATCGGAAGCAGGCTCCAGGCTCCGAGCTGTCAGTGCAGAACCCGACACAGGGCTCAAACTCACAGACTGCGAGATCATGACCTGAGCTGAAGTCGGATGCCCAACCGACTGAGCCACCCAGGCGCCCCCTTAAGGTGCTTTTTTATTTATAAGGCCTTTTCTTCCTTACATCCTATCCCCTTACACACACTGATTAATGAAACAAAGCTTTCTTCATTACATCCTATGTAAGAAGAGCTTCCAAAGCTTTTCTTCCTTACATCCTATGCCCCTTACACACAGATTAATGAAACAAAGCTTCTGACTTCTAGCAGGTGATTACATTGGCCACTTTAGTCTTGACTTTGATCTTAAACTGTATGTTTCTGTGTTCTGTCGGTATGTATTTATTCATTTCTTTAATTATCTGAAATGATGAAAGATCCCAGATCATTTTTTTTTAATTTTTTTTTTTAACGTTTTTATTTATTTTTGAGACAGAGAGAGACAGAGCATGAACGGGGGAGGGGCAGAGAGAGAGGGAGACACAGAATCGGAGGCAGGCTCCAGGCTCTGAGCCATCAGCCCAGAGCCCGACACGGGGCTCAAACTCACGGACTGCGAGATCATGACCTGAGCCGAAGTCGGACGCTCAACCGACTGAGCCACCCAGGCGCCCCTCCCAGATCATTTTCTAGAGTAGATGTGGACAACCTTTCTATGAAAAGACAAAACTAAGTATTTTAGGCTTTGCAGACCATATGGTCTGTCATAACTACTTAACTCACTGTCTGTCATGGTACAAAACCAGCCCTAGACAAGACATAAATGACTGGTTGTAGCTGTACTACAATAAAACTTTATTCACAACATCAGGTGGCAGACGTATTTGTAGTTGGCCAACCCCCGTTATGGTGTGAATATCATAAATGAACACCCCGAGGCACCTGGGCGGCTCCGTTGGTTGAACGTCCAACTTCAGCTCAGGTCATGATCTCACGGTCCGTGGGTTTGAGCCCCGCGTCAGGCTCTGTGCTGACAGCTCGGAGCCTGGAGCTTGCGTCGGATTCTGGGTCTCCCTCTCTTTGTCTGCCCCTCCCCAGCTCACTCACGTGCTCTCTCTCTCAAAAATAAACATTTAAAAACTTAAAAAATAAATAAATAAATGAACATCTCAACCTCATGTATAGTTCTGCCACCTCCTCTAGCATACTAAAGAAGAGAGCTATCGTGAACAGGTAACTTAAAAAATTCTAAGAAGTGTTGCCTGTAGTTTCTTTTTTCCCCTGTGAAGGTGCTTCTTTAAAAAATAAAGCAGTCAGGGGCACCTGGGTGGCTCAGTCAGTTAAGCGTCCGATTCTTGATTTCAGCCGATTCTTGATTTCAGCTCAGGTCATCATCTCACAGTTTGAGGGTTCGACCCCCACATCAGGCTCTGCTGTCAATGCAGAGCCAGCTAGGGATTCTCTCTCCCTCCCTCTGCCCCTTTCCCACTCATTCTCTCTCTCTCTCCCTCTCCCTCAAAATAAATATACATTAAAAAAATTTTTTTAAATAAAGCTATCATACACCTGCATAAAAATGGCACATAGGGTGATGTTCTGTCATGATAAAGGTTTTAGTTATAGGAAAATATTCATTTGTCAAAACTCAGCAAATGTACAGATTTGTATATTTAATTGTAAATTTTACATCAAAAGAAAAATCCCATAAATAAATGATGAACTCTAGATAAAGATAGGCTTGCTTGCTGAACTATTTAGGAAGTATCCTGATATCTGCATTCTACTTGAAATACACCAAAAATTAGGTGGATTGATGGATGGATAGAAATGTAACAAAGCAACTATAGGAAGATATTAATGCTGGAATGTAGGTGGTTTACTATTTATCTGTTTACTGTAAAAAAAAAAAGCAAGGAGACTATCCTTGTTTTTTGGAAATCCTTGTTGAAATATTGAAAGATAAAATCTCATAATGTCTGTAATACTTTCAAACGATTTAGCTATATGTGAGTTTACACAAAGAGATAAAGCAAATGGAAAAAATATTAAGAATCAGAGTGAAGGGTTGATTTAAGGGTATTCACTTTGCTATTCTTTTGACTTCTGTGTAGGTCTAAAATGTCAAAAACATAAGCAATGAGTCAGTGACATGATCGCTGGAACTAAAATATCAAGACATTATATTAGTAATGTCTTGTTTTCCCATCAGGTTTGAAATCTCGATCAGGTTAAACACTAATTACAAAACACATAGAGACAATTCTCAATTTTGAATATAGTATTTGTAAGGAAAAGTATAATGTTGAATAACTAGTAAGCATTTTGGCTCTACCTTTAAAGAACAAAGGCTGATAATAGCCATCATTTTAGCTAAAAGAATCTTTTCTGAAATGTATGAGAATGCAGTAAATGATAAAGGTGTCCCAAGTCTGTGGGGATAGAAAAGGTTGTTTTACGAGTGGTACTAGGACAGGTATTCTCTGGGGGGGAAAGTGAGGTCTTCAAACCACACTATCTGCCACAATAAACTCCAAATGGGTTAAAGCAAGGGCTCTTAGTTCACAGATGGATAAGATTCCAAGAAACCCTGACCCTTTCAGGAGATTTTCAGTGGAGCCTGTAGCCCCGGAAGAAGCACTAAATTAAAGACATGGGTGTGAAAACTGAATGGGTGGGAATTTGCAAATAGTGAAGGACTTCAGAGCTTAAAAGCATTTAAGTAAACCCCAAAGGGAAATAGGGAGCGATCAAAAAATAAACTTAAGTACATTAAAAAGTAAATTGAAAAGAAACCGAAAGAAGCTTGCAATAAATATGACAGGAAAGAGGTTAATACCCTACATAAATCCAAAGTGCATGCAATTATTAAAACCTAGTAAAAGGTGACTATAGGACATGAATCCATTCACAGAAGAAGACAAAAAATATTCAGCGTCACCTAGTGATCAAAAGCCTTCAAATTAAAACAAAAAAATGTGTTTTCTATCAAGGAAAAAATTTAAAATACTAACGTGCAGGATTAGCAAGTGTTAGACATGATAGACATCTCGATGAACTGGTAACAAGCACACACTGGACAGATGGACCACATACTGGTTATTGTGAAACTGATGTCCGTGTTATGTGTCAACTGTACTCAAAAAAAAATATTAAAAAGAAAACAGTCTTAGGAAAATGCATGCCCTTTGAGTCAGTAACTTGGCTTTTAGAATTCAAGGGAAATAATCTCATTTATGCTTATGGTTGTTCTTCATGTTGTTTATACTTAGAAAAATAAGCTATCTAAATGTCTTATTTTTAGGGGCACTTGGCTGGCTCAGTCAGTTAAGCGTCTGACTCTTGATTTCATCTCAGGTCATGATCTCCCAGTTCATGGGATCGAGCCCCATCGGGCTCCACACTGACAGTGCGGAGCCTCCTTGGAATTCTCTCTCTCTCCCCCTGTCTCTCTGCCCCTCCCCTGCTCCCAGCCTTTCTCTCTCTCTCCCTGTCTCTCTCTCTCAAAATAAAAAAGTAAAACTTTAAAAATTAAAAAATAATAAATGTCTTATTTTTTTAATGTTAAATTGTATATCCGTATGTATGGTACTATACATTCTTTACAAACCATATTTTTTTAAATGTTTAATGGCATAGGACAACATTCATGATAACATGGAAAGAAAAGTACCGTCCAGATGTACATATATCATAACGAGAAACACATCTATGCACAGTAAAACTGAGAAATACAGGGGTGCCCGGGTTGCTCAGTTGGTTGAGCATCCGACTTCGGCTCAGATCATGATCTCATGGTCCGTGAGTTCAAGCCCCGTGTCAGGCTCTGTGCTGACAGCTCAGAGCCTGGAGTCTGCTTCCAATTCTCTGTCTCCCTCTCTCTCTGCTCCTCCCCTGCTTATGCTCTATCTCTCTCTGTCTCTCAAAAATAAATAAATGTAAAAAAAAAAAAAAAAAAAAAAAACCTGAAAAGTACAGCAAGAAGTTAAGATTTATTGTCTTTGGATGATTTTTATTTAATGTCTCTTTGTATTTTCTAAATTCTCAAGCATATGCTGATATTATCTTATTGAAAATGTATTTTTAAAAATGTATGTAGGTAGTTGACGAATGTATTCTGGTTTTTAGAGACTCAAGCAGTACAGCAATACAGAAGGACATAGGATAAAAAGCAGATATTCTTCTCAGCCCTCTCATCCCACTTTTCTTCCCAGAGGAAACCAGTGTGAAATAATTCAGGGGCACCCTTTCAGATTATTCTCAATTACAGTCCCCTGTTGTAAAGTTAATGGTGTGGTCTCAAGCTTAGTCTGAAAGGAACTATTCACTAAACATATGCAAGTTACTTTACAGTTTTCTGTCTAACGGATCATGCAGGTAACACTTCTTTCAGGGGTAAATAAGACTCCTGAGTAAATAGCAGTAATCAGTTGAGAAATCTGAACATCCACCGGAAAAAACAACCTTAAAATAGAAATCCAAAAGGGTTGACCTTGGGCAAAAGACTTTTATTCTCTCTCTCTTTTTTTTAATTCATTTATTTTCTGCCGGCCTGCTTTTGTCTGTACACTCAGCTCTGCCTGCCTTATCTGTGACTGGATTAAAGTCTTAGCAGATTAATAATAGAAACCTGGGACCTTCACCAGCACTATTCTCTGCTTGTTTCACGCTCATATCCAGAGAGGCGAATCTGAATGTACATATCTTCTGTCTATATTTCAAGTACAAACACAGAGATTGGTTTTGTATTAACTGCCAACAAGAAATGCACTGTTTGGCTATATCTACTGAAATATTTTCAGATGGTCATAAATTACGAGGTTTTCAAACTGGACAGACTGGACCCCGAGGAACACAAAGACCCAGGCCAGTGGGGCATTTAATTAAGCAGCAAGGACTTTAGGCCTCACAAACGTTATTTCAACCAAAGCACAAATAATTAAAATACAGAACCATTGTTCTAGACCCACTCTTGTTTATGTGGATATGTCTACTGGCATTTACCATGTTATAAATTAAAACTGGGAAATTGCTTAAATACTCATTTTTAAAGTGACAAAATATTTTTATGAAAATTTAGTGAGAAGAGTGACATTATTCTACCTTTTTGGTACATTTCTTTGGTTTAGAGGCCACCTAGATCCTCCTGTCGGCTGCTGCACTGGGTCTGTACACACTTGAGAGGAGGAAGATGAAATAACATCTTGGTATTAATATTAAAATGATTTTAATCTCAGAGTCGCCCTGCAAGGATCTTGAGGGGCTCCAGACCACACTTTATTTTTCTTTTAACGTTTTTTATTTATTTTTGAAAGCGCGATCACAGAGAGAGAGGGACAGAGGATCTGAAGCTGGCTCTGCACTCGTAGCAGAGAGCCCCATGTGGGGCTGGAACTCACAAACGGCGAGATCATGACCTGAGCCGAAGTCAGATGCTCAGCTGACTGAGCCACCCGGGTGTCCCTAGACCACACTTTAAAAATCACAGTTAGGGGCACCTGAGTGTCTGACCCTTGATTTCAGCTCAGGTCATGATCCCGGGGTCATGAGATCGAGCTCTGCATCAGGTGCTTCACTGAGCGTGGAGCCTGCTTAAGATCCTCTCTCTCCCTCTTCCTCACCCCTCCCCTGCTCGTTCTCTCTCTCTCTCCCTCCCTCTCCCCATCCCCACTCTCTCTCACTTTCTAAAAAATAAAAATAAAGTTATAGAGGCTCCTGAGTGGCTGAGTCAGTTGAGGATCCAACTCTTGATTGCAACTCAGGTCATGATCCCAGGGTCAGGAGATCGAACCCTGCGTCCAGCCCTGCGCTGAGCATGGAGCCTGCTTGGGATTCTCTCCCTCCCTGTTTCTCTGCCCCTCCCCTGCTCCCATGTGCGCACGTGAGCTCTCTTTCAAAGTAATATTTTTTTTTTAAGTTCTAAAAAACGCTATTAAACTGCCAAGTATTTTCAAACTTTATTGCTCATTTTCACTGTGCAGATAGTTATAAATCTTTTCTTTGCTAGATTTTATGCCCAATAGTGGTGAGATTACTAAAGGATCAGTTTGCACATCAGTGAAATTATGGTTTAAGATTAATTATTGTCTTTGTTTCTTCCTTCCCTCAGGTGCATTTGGTGTCAGAAAACGGTACATGATGAGTGCATGAAAAATAGTTTAAAGAACGAAAAGTGTGATTTTGGAGAATTCAAAAATCTCATCATTCCACCAAGTTACTTGACCTCTATTAATCAGATGCGTAAAGACAAAAAAACAGATTATGCGGTGGTAAGCCGAGTTCATTTTTCCTTATGTAATTGATTTTCACAAAGCTGCCCGAGTCCCTGTGTGACACTTAATGGTGGCCTTGAGGGAGGAATCGTTACCGTGGGCTGCAGAGCCCTGCCCAGTGTTTAGAGCTGTGCCACCAAGTTCGGCCCTTGAGTCCTTTCACATCTAAAGGGAAATTGGAAATGTTATATTACTGGTTTCTAAATCCCTGCCTGCACCTGCATCACTTGGGGAGCTTTTTAAAAATGCAGATTCCTGACTCCACCTCCATCACCAGGTTTGATTAGGAGGCCGAGGGTAGGTCCCAGGAATCTGTATTTTTCTTTAAGGTCCTCAGACAATTCTGATAAACAGCCAGATTGGAAATTCTTTATCATTATCAGTGAAAAGAAAACAGGGATTTTGCTCACACATTGTTCTAACAGAATTTTTCTATTCGGAACTTTATGTTATTTGGAGCATTAGATGCTCCAACAAATAATTTGCACCTTAAAGCTGTCAACACTTCGCAGCATGTATGTGTGTAGAAACTGATCTAAATGTATCTTTCAGTCTTTATGTGGTTCTTAAGGGATAACTGTAAAAATTTGCATTTATTTCCTACTTGAATATGCCAAAATAGTTGAACTATTTTATCTCGAAATTCAGTTTTGTGTCTTTTCCAAATTAGGATTTTATTTTATTTTATTTTATTTTATTTTAGGGTTTTATATCTCTTTTTTTTTTTTTTTTTAATTTTTTTTTTTCAACGTTTATTTATTTTTGGGACAGAGAGAGACAGAGCATGAACGGGGGAGGGACAGAGAGAGAGGGAGACACAGAATCGGAAACAGGATCCAGGCTCTGAGCCATCAGCCCAGAGCCTGACGCGGGGCTCGAACTCACAGACCGTGAGATCGTGACCTGGCTAAAGTCGGACGCTTAACCGACTGCGCCACCCAGGCGCCCCTAGGGTTTTATATCTTAAATGTCATCTTTGACAGTAGTCCTGCCAAAGAAAAAGGCATTTAAAAATTTTTAAATATTTAATGTTATGGTACATATTTTTTAAACGTACATACAGTGCCTTAATGTGTCTGATTTCAATCTAAGATCATAAGGGGTGAGAATCACTAAGTAAAACTGTAGAACATCATCGTTGTTCACATCCACAAGGAGAAGGGAGAGGAGAGAAAGGGTTAGGTTAGAGAAATACGAATTTCATTTGACTTTGGGCTTTGTATAAATCTGGATTCTTGAATCTAATTGAGTATACCATTTAAAATGTTTTTTTTAATTAAAAAAAAAAAAAGCCTTACAAACTAAAATACATTAGAATATATCCAGAGAAGGACAGTCAAGGTAAGAGAGCAGAGAAAACCTGTGTCCATGCTGTGAACAGTTGAAAGGATGCAAAATGGATTGCCCAGGAGACAAAACTGATGAAAGATACAATGCTTCAGGTGTTTGAGCACAACAGTTATATGGAAGAACAAATAACATTATTTCTGGTTGCCTTAGGAAGCAAAATTAGAATGATGAATGAAAGTTATTGAAACACAGATTTTTAACTCAATTTAAGTCAAAACTTTCTAACAACACATGAAGCGCGAGTTAAATTATTCATCTATAAGTTCCCTTTCCATTCTTAGAATTCTTTGATTTTTGTATTCATTGTAGTGTGATAGTTGTTTTTTTCCCAGCGTATTTACAGCACTATTGCTACCAAGAAATGAAAAATTTATTGCTGGAGCGCCTGGGTGGCTCAGTTGGTTGAGCATCTGACTTCGGCTCAAATCATGATCTCACACACAGTTCCTGAGTTTGGGCCCTGCGTCCGGCTCTGTGCTGTGTCAGCTTCAGATTCTGTATCTCCCTCTCTCTCTGCCCCTTCCCTGCTCGCGCTCGTCTCTCTCTCTCGACATTAATAAACATTTTTTTAAAAAAGAAAAATTTATTGCTCACCATCTTTGAGATATTAAACCCTTTTCACTCGCATTAATTTTTTTAGCTAGCCTCTAAGCTTGGAAAGCAGTGGACCCCATTAATAATCCTGGCCAACTCTCGTAGTGGAACTAACATGGGAGAAGGGCTGCTGGGAGAATTTAGGATCCTCCTAAACCCAGTCCAGGTAACTAAAGAGAAAACTTTCCTTCTGTATTAATCTTCTCATGCTTAGCTTTTCGTTTTCCCTAAGTTGTAATGGTGGTTAATGCTTCAAACCAGTCATAACTTGATTTTAGGAAAGAATTATAAAAGTATCAAGCCATCCAAATATATAGAGAAAGAGGTACTCTCATGGTGGGGACATAAAATGGTGCAGCCACTTTAGAAAAGTGAAGCAATTTCTTAAAAAGTTAAATATAAATTTACCCTACCACCTACCAATCCCATTTCTAGCAGTCTGCCCAAGGGAAGTGAAAGCATATGTCCCGCAGAGACTTCTATGCAAATGTTCATAGCAGCGATATTCATAATAGCCAAAAGGTGGAAACAACCTAACTGTCCATTCGTCAGTAAGTTGATAGAACCAAATGTGTACCCACACAAGGGAGTATCACGCAGTGATAGGAAGGGATGAGGCACGACGCATACGTGCAACCAGGAACGAACCTCAGAACCATGCTAAGTGAAAGAAGCCAGGTGCAAGGACCCTCGGGGTATGTCCCTTTTATGTGACCTGTCCACAACAGGCAGATGTACAGAAACAGAGGAGTGAGTGGTTGCCTGAGGCCAGGGCTGCAGAATGGGAGTGAGTGCACCCAGACACTGAGGGACCCTCTCGGAGCAGTGAAAACGCTCTAGACTGGATTGTGATGGTTGCACAGCTCCGTAAACTGACTAAAAGCCATTTAATTGGCACTTTAAAAGCGCATTTCCATATATATAAATTGTGCCTCAGTTTAAACAAGAAGAATAAAAGGATGGCAGCATTGAGTTTACGTGCTGGCTGCTTCTACTTTGAAAAACATTTATAAACAACTCCTGCGACAATCAGAAACGCAATAATTTTTTTCCTTGCCGTTTGTATTTTTCCCTTTCAACAATAGATACTTAAGGAAATTATAAAAGTAATAAAAATGGAAAGAAAATCACCTGCAGTTTCCCCACACGAATACACCGGTTGTTTTCATTTGTCCATGTTCTTTGCATGCATTGTCTGTGCGTCTGCATATTAACATCACAGTAACGATACTCTAGATTTAAAATTTGTGTTGTTTTCAGTACTTAAAGAGTATTTGTCCCTGGTGTGATGTAGTCTTCATAATTACACCTGAAATGATGAAGATAATTAATTGAATGGATATATCCTGTTTATCCAGGCTCCTGCTGTTGGAGATTGAGTTTGTCTCATAATTATACAACCATAAATAATGCCACACTGAATACCTTTATAAACAGGCGTTTTCGTTTTTTGAAATGTTTTCCTAGATCATTTACAGAATTAGAGGTATCAAGGGTCCTTGCATCTTTACATCATTGTATGTATGTTGCAAAATTACTTTCCAGAAATGTGCACAAACTTGCACTAGTGATGGATTTGAAAAATCCACTATAGGGGCGCCTGGGTGGCTCAGTCGGTTAAGCATCCGACTTTGACTCAGGTCACGATCTCATAGTTCGTGAGTTCGAGCCCCACGTCGGGCTCTGTGCTGACCGCTCAGAGCCTGGAGCCTGCTTCACATTCTGTGTCTCCCTCTCTCTCTGCCCCTTCCCTGCTCATGCTGTGTCTCTCTCTGTCTCAAAAAGTAAAATAAACATTTTTAAAAAAAGAAAAATCCACTATAAAATATGAAGTAATGTGCTAAGGGTGAACTTAGCACATTCTGGTTTCACGTGAACAGGAAGGAGGCAGTGTCGTGTAATGGATAGACTATAGGACTGAAGGTGTATGTCAACACTTAAGTATTGGGGGACTCACAGGCAAGTTATTTAACCTCCCTGCGCCTCAACTTCCTGGTCAGTAGAACGAGGCTTACTTGTGAGTAGGGCCAGCGTCCGGACGAGCCGCAGTATCAGCAGTCTGGCGCATCGCTAGGCACTTCGTAGCCCGCGTTGTTCTCTAACCGCATCCATACTTATCTGGGGGGACGTCATCCTCACAGATGGAGGATAGTGTTGGATACAAATAAGTGTTCTTTTTCTTTCATTTCTAGGTTTTTGATGTAACTAAAACCCCCCCTGTCAAAGCCCTGCAGCTTTGCACTCTCCTTCCCTGTCACTCGGCCCGCGTGCTTGTTTGTGGAGGGGACGGCACGGTGGGCTGGGTCCTGGACGCAGTTGACGAAATGAAGATTAAGGTATCAACCTTTAAGACCTGCGTGCCCTTCGCAGAACCAGTTCCGAGATACAGATACAGTATTATGGTTACATTTTTTATTACGCAGATAAATATTAGAAGACATTGCCAATTTTGAACATTATGATTAAGCAGTTCCTATAACCTTCAGCAAAACAACATACAGCTGTTATATTTGTGTCTCTCTTGCTTTGGTCTATAAATTTTACCAAATAACATTACCCCACAAATCATCTGAAGAGAAAACTCCCAACACACGTCTTCCGTTTTCTAGGGACAAGAAAAGTACATTCCGCAAGTCGCAGTCCTGCCTCTGGGAACAGGCAACGATCTGTCCAATACCTTGGGCTGGGGCACAGGGTACGCGGGAGAGATCCCCGTCGCTCAGGTCTTAAGAAATGTGATGGAAGCAGATGGGATTAAACTAGATAGGTGAGTTTTACTTCCTCCAAAAGGTAGATTTCTGGAGCTTCGGTAATATTGTTTGGTCTAAAAATGAAGACTTGAAGTAGTTACAAAATGTAACTTAAATGTAAAAGACTGTGTTAATTGTACTCATCCACCATGCTGGGGTTTTATTCTGTTATATGAGGACTGAAGTCACATTAGGTAGAGCACTCATCTCAAAATTTGTGTAGTCACTTAGGTGTGCTTATTTTTTCAAATGCTATTTTAATAAAAGTACTTCATCTACAGGACTGCAAAGTTAAGTGGCAGTTAATTTGATAATAATTGCCTTTTTTTTTAACTTCTGTATTTTAGATGGAAAGTTCAAGTAACAAATAAAGGATACTACAACTTAAGAAAACCCAAGGTATGTTTTCTGGGCCTCAGTTGCACGTGATTTTAGCACTCTTAACTAGTCTGTCATATTTTATAGTGGATTTTTCAAATTCATCACGAGTGCAAGTTAGTGCCCATTTCTGGAAAGCAGTTTTGCTTTGTACACGTGTGGTGCAGTGGTGGGATACAGGGACGCGGTGCTTATTCCCTCTGGGGGCCGGTTATGGAGCAGAAGAGAAACCCACGTGCTCAGCCCCCAGTTGGCCTGTAAAGAGGGCTGTGGGGGAAACACATTGTGAGTGCGGGTAGCGCCTCCCTGGCAGATCGGGCTGGAGAGGTTTCGGGGGAAGAGAAGGGTGAGGTGGTCCTTAAAAGGTAAACGCAATTTAGATGGACAGAGAAAGGAACAAAAGACTTTCCAGGCAGAGGAAATAGATCCTGGGGACGCAAATCATGGTTAGCAAATACTGCAGAGATCAGCTCTGTGTTTTCTAAAAGATACTCTGGGGGTGGAGTGAAAATAGCCTTGAAAGTTGCACGAGGGCAAAATACGGGGACTTTTAGCAGGAAGACAGCAAAAACATTGTAGAGGTGGAAGTGATCGACCCTTGGCAGCTCGGTAGTAGAGCAAGAGAGAAAATACACGTTATGCCAGATTTCGAGTTGTTGAGGCTGGATGTGTGGGAATGACCGTAACCAGGATACAAAGAGAAAGAGTTTCAGGTTTGAGTAAGAGGAAAAGGAGTTAGATTGGGGGCATACCAGCCTTGAGGCTGTGGCACATTGGAAGGGGGTTGGAAATGCAGGCTTAGTTAGTGCTCAGGAACAAGACAGGGCTGGGGATGGAGACTGAGGCACTCATGCTGGGCTGGGAAATAAATTAAGCAAGGACCAACATCCTGGCTTGACACGGATAGAAACTGAGACCCTGGGGGTTGCAGTGAAAGTGAAAAGCAGGTGTATGGGCATACAGGAGAAACCTGGGTGCAAAGTAGAGCCATTCTAGATGATAAGGTCTGAGGTGCAGCACATTACTCAGAAAAGCAAAGTGAAATTTATGTGGATTGTCATCAGCCTTTGAACCGAAGCTTTATTTCTGGAAACTTCACTGGATAGGTAGCATCAGCTCTAAGTGAAATGTAAATGCAGAAAGCATTAAATTTTGATAAACAACATACAGACTGAGATTTAACAGATTACACATATGTAACAGGCTTAGATTGAAGCATATTGCAGTTGTTTATTCTTCCCCCTTTTCGCAGGAATTCACAATGAACAACTATTTTTCTATTGGACCTGATGCTCTCATGGCTCTCAATTTTCATGCTCATCGCGAGAAGGCACCATCTCTGTTTTCTAGCAGAATTCTTAATAAGGTGTGTTGGATAAAATAACATTTCCTGCTTATCACTGAAGGTACAGTAAAAATAGTTCAATTATATCTAGCCCTCTTCCAAGTAGATTCAGATAGAACTTACTTACGGAAACGTTCACCTGCTCTGTTTTGTTATTGAAGTGTTTTGTGGCTGTGACAAACTTCTTACAATTTGGAGAATGTTCCACAGCACATTCTGCTCCAGCAGCAACTAAGTGAAATTCACGATAGCCTATCTTACTTAAATGGCAACAAACATTGGAAAGAATTTTAGGCAGCAGGATAAACTTTTGGTGAAGTCATGAACGGGAAAAACATAGATTCCTTTGGCTTCAGAAAGCTCCGAAATGCAGACGAAGGAAGAGAGGGAGCAGTTCGTTTGCCACGGCTTTTACCTACGCTCACCACTCTGACTCCTACTACAAGTGATTCCTTTGGTGCAAGTTTCACTTTGGCATTGTTTTTTTTTTTTTTTAATGGCTTTTGGTGATTGAGCAACAGGATGTAAAAATTTAATGCGAAGCGGTTTTGCTCCTGGTTTCAGTTTTACAAGTAGTTCACGTTTACAAATAGTTACCTCTTACTAATATAATTACTAAGGCCACAAGTGTTGCCGTTTGTACGATTAGTAATTAACGTCTCAGAGCTTCCATCAACCTTTCTATTTTCGGAAGTGATTATAAGTGTCCTTTAGATGTGTCTCTATTCCTTTCATTAAGTGATCTCAAGTACTAGGAAAAGGTGGAGTTTTCTAATTTTGATACAGTATTTCTTTGTAAAATGTAGCTTTTTGGATAAACTGGGAGAAAGCACCATTTAGGCACATGCTACTGAAAAATGGGCTACTTCAGCTCAGAAGTAACACGTCCTTTTTCCCCAGGAGAACCTAGTCCACTGTAAGCAAGCAAGGCTCGATGATCACGTCAGGGATCGTTGGTTCAGTGTCTTATCTTGCTTACGAGCTCATTAGGTTGCTTTAATATCCCATTTTCTGTCCATTTCTCCTAGGCTGTTTACTTGTTCTATGGAACCAAAGACTGTTTGGTACAAGAATGTAAAGATTTGAATAAAAAAGTTGAGGTAAGCTTTTAAAGTTTTAGGTGGTCTCTGGATTATAAACTTTTTTTAAGAAAAATGCTGAATTTTCTGTTAACATATTTTGCTAACATACATGGAATATTTATTGTGGGCCAGGCGCTTTACTAAGTGCTTCATACACATTATCCCACTGCGTTGTCACCACAATCCTACAAGTCAGGCACTACTCTGTTGCCATTATGCAGAAGAGGAAACTGTTTGAAATTAAGTAATTTGCCCAAAGGCACACATAACCAGGATTTGAACCCAGGTTTATCTCCCTCCGGTCTGTTGAACTGATACTGAGCAGCTTTCCATTCACACTTGATGACAAATGTGAAGCAATCTTCACGTAGTACCCGACTCATCATGGACTCTCAGAGGAAGTTTAAATGCAAAGTTTATATGACAATTGTGATGTGTCTCTCTTCTATACAAAGCAAAGTCGAGATGTAGGAGCAGGAAAAACAGAATATTAATGAGTGCTTGTGGCTACAGTATCCCTGATGTCATGATACGGCAAAATCTTGTGTATATTCCTTGCTTGCTTCCAGAAAGAATCTGTAATGGTTAACAGCACCAACAAACACATTAATACAGAGAAACGTAAAAACTAGTAAAAAGAATAAAAGGGCAAGAGCTTAGGAAGAGAGAAAAGTGAGCAGGGAGCGTGAGGGGCCTGATGATACGTATGCTAGGCAATTAGGCTAACGCTGAGCTCACACGCTTTGCGGCCACAGCGCAGGAGGAATGGCAAGATTTGCCTTAAAAAAAGTTCCTTGCCCTTTATTACATTTGCTTCATCCTGGGCTTTGATAACCTTGGCGGAATGGGCAAACATGCTAACGCTTTATTGTTTTGTCTGATATTTTATTTATACAAAAATTATTTGTGAAGCCACCTACACGAT
This sequence comes from Panthera uncia, assembly GCF_023721935.1. Classification (NCBI taxonomy): domain Eukaryota; kingdom Metazoa; phylum Chordata; class Mammalia; order Carnivora; family Felidae; genus Panthera; species Panthera uncia. Next base: position 30,133,524 of record NC_064814.1, read on the forward strand.
GCCAGGCACTGTCCTAGGTACTGGGGATCCAGTGATAAATCCCTTGCTCTCACTCAGTTTACAGTGTAGAGGGAAAGAAAACATTTAAAGCACACTGCAGGATAGTGTGACAGGTGACATGATCAGGAAATCTTACAAGAATAAATAAGGGTAGTACATAACCCAGGGGCTGGAGAGACAGTCTAGGGAAAGTGACTGTAACATGTCTTTCTGAACGAAGTGATGAGCTGGAATCTGAACATTAAATAAGAGATAGCTGAGTGAAAAAGGAGGTGGAAATTGTTCTCCACTAAGAAGCATATGTGCAGAGGCCCAGAGGTGAGAGAGGACATGGTGTATTCGAGGGAGTTCCAGCTGGAGGATAGCTCACAGGAGGGACAGAGCAGGAGCAGAGGCCAAATCTCAGAGGGGCCGTACTGGCCCGTGAAAGAACTTGGATTTCATCCTGAGCTCCAGTCAGGCGCAGAAGGGCTGCAGTCAGGATGACACATTTGCATTCCCTAAGTGCTCAATTTCCTGCTCTGAGAGCAATGCAGATGAGGAGAGACGGGCCAGGTAGGCACCCGCAGGGCAGAGGTGAGGGTGTGCTGGACTTGGGACTGTCCGGAGTGACGGAGTGACGGAGAGGGGAGGTGCTTGGAAGTGGAGGGTAAAGGCGAGGAAATCAAAGATGACCCCAGGTTTCTGGCCCAGGCACCCGAGGCCCACGGGGGTGCTCTTTCCTGGGAGGTAGATAGGGGCCGCAGGGAAGATGCTTTGCGTTAACCCAGTCTTGCGCCCAGCAGTTGCAGGTGCCACCACTGGTTGGAACCGTTTTATGGGCAGTAGGATCCACAGATCTGGCCCGGTTTGCTGTCCTGGACCAGCAAGGTAGAGCTGTCAGCGCTGAGATGGCAGTTAACGACATCGCACTGGCTTTTTCCTCCGGAGTCTGCGGCCCGAGAAGAGAGAGGAGCCTAGAACAGAGCTAGAGGCGGGAGGTGGAACTCAGCAGTGACCGAGGAGGAACACCCAGAGGAGGAGGGTCTGACTCCCAGCCAGAGGAGGAGGGTCTGACTCCCAGAAGTGAAGGGAGGGAGTAGTTCAGGAAAGGGTGTCGGGTGCCACTGAAATAGCAAATTGGGTAAGGCCTGAAAAAGATGAGATTAACAAAAACTGTGTCATTTTACCTTAGTTTAAAAAAATGAAGTTGTTATAATTAATGTAATAACCACTGAACGGATGGGAAAGGCTGATTCCTGGGGCGGGGGGGAGGGGCGCGGGTAGGAAATAGTCTTCTCTACACGTGTGTCTCTCACTTCCTGTATGTATGCAGATGGAGGTGAACCCTTGGTGGAAGTGTGCAGAAATAGTATGCCCTGTAGTAATTCACTACTTGTGTTTCTTTAAAGCTAGAACTGGATGGTGAGCGAGTAGAACTGCCCAATTTGGAAGGTATTATAGTTCTGAACATCGGCTACTGGGGCGGTGGCTGCAGACTGTGGGAAGGGATGGGAGATGAGACTTACCCTCTAGCCAGGTATGTACATTTATGATTGGGTTTTTTATGACACTTTTTTCTTTAAAGCAGTCTGTTTTTGGGGCACCTGGGTGGCTCAGTCACTTAGACGTCCAGCTCTTGATCTCAACTCAGGTTATGGTGTCATGGTTCATGAGATCGAGCCCCACGCCCAGCTCTGCACTGTCAGCTTGGGATTCTCTCTCCCTTGCTCTCTGCCCCTCCCCTGCTCACATGCATGCGCATGCGCGCGCTCTCTCTCTCTCTCTCTCTTTCTCAAAATAAGCTTTAAAAAAAAAAAAAAGCAATCTGGGGTGCCTGAGTGGCTCAGTTGATTAAGCGTCCGACTTCAGCTCAGGTCATGATCTTGTGGTTCGTGGGTTCAAGACATGCGTTGGGCCCCGCACTGACAGTGCGGAGCCTGCTTGGGGTTCTTTCTCTCTCCCTCTCTCTCTCTCTGCCCCTCCCTGACTTGTGCTTTCTCTCTCTCTTGAAATAAACTTAAAAAAAAATTTTTTTTAGGCACTCTGTTGTTTATAGACTAATATTTTTTCAAATTTCTATTTTTGTATATGTCATTAATATGAATACCTTATTAAATAATAAGTTGATTGTCCACCGCTGTGAAAAAGTATTTGTCTTAACGTGACTGATCTTACTTCATTGCATCACACAATCCATGTGTCCTTTTTCCAACTGTAGGCATGATGACGGTTTGCTAGAGGTCGTTGGAGTGTATGGGTCTTTCCACTGTGCTCAGATTCAGGTGAAACTGGCAAACCCTTTTCGAATAGGACAAGCACATACGGTGCGGGTGAGTGACATATTGCTCTGTATTTCATTGAGTCCCATTTCTAAGCCACTGATCCGTAGTGAAAGAAATACACACTCTAGCTTTCCAGAAACAGTGGTGCACAGTGGCACCCGGGGGGCTCAGTCAGTTAAGCATCCGACTGTTGATTTTGGCTCAGGCCATGAGCTCAGGGTTCATGGGATTGAGCCCCACCTCAAGCTCTGCACTGGCAATGCAGGGAGCCTGCTTCATTCAGATATTCTCTCTCTCTCTCTCTCTCTCTCTCTCTCTCTCTCTCTCTCTGTTCCTTCCCTGCTCGTGCACTATGCACTCTCTCTCTAAATAAATAAATAAATTAAGATTTTTTTTTCTAAGAAGTAAATAAATAAACAGTGGTTTACACCCACACTGTCACTCAGCCTCCACCAAAGGCTTCGATATGATGGGGAAGAAACAAAGTGTTCAGTGGAAAAGAATCCCTTAAACGACTGATGATAAAGATATATTCAGATTAATTTTCTAAGAAGGAAATGCTCATAATTGTCCCTAGAAAAGTTAAGGGACTGTGGATGATATTACTAAGGAAGACCTTTCTGAGCTTCTGGGGACTTACTTGTTTCTAATTATCTGTTCCCTAATACCAGTTGATTTTGAAGTGCTCGATGATGCCAATGCAGGTAGATGGGGAGCCGTGGGCCCAGGGCCCCTGCACTGTCACCATAACTCACAAGACACACGCACTGATGTTGTATTTCTCTGGAGAACAGACGGACGATGATATCTCCAGTACTTCAGATCAAGAGGACATAAAGGAAACCGAGTAGATGGATGAGGAATGAAAGTTTAGAATTCTCCCAAACAAGCAGATACGTATTTGTCCAGGAGTAAAATTCTCTATCAGCTGTTTGGTCTTAATTTCACCAGTAGTAGAATGGGTGTACATCCGTGTAAATAGCAATTCCAAAAACAGCCAAATTGCCAGTTGTTTACAGATGCCTGTTCTTTTTTCAGCAAAATGGTCCCGTCTGTAGTACTAACTTTACAAAGTCCCAGAGGGCTAATGACTTGCAGGTGAGATGATTGTCATGGCTTGATGACACTCTCCTTCCTTATTCTTGAACACACATCTGATGGACAAGATGTAGGTGGCAGAATCATTGCCATCTTAATTCTTAATGTTGTGACACCATCCTAACATTTGGAAAGTTAACTTGCTTTTTTGAACGGAGATGACTGGCGTCCTACCCCCAGGGTTAGTGAGGGCCTTCCGCCGCGGCTGGCCCCCGAAGACTTCTCAGCCTAGCACTGTGTGGATGCATACGGATCTGTTTCCAGGAAACCTAAAAAGGAGAAGTGTTAAAGGAGGACATTACTTAAATTTTTTATATAACTTTTAGGAGCAGATTGAGACCCCCAGATGTTGCTTGGTTAACCCTGTTAATGACCACGTTGAGCTGAAATTCAGCATCTCATTTATGACCCTGTGGAGCCAGAAGACAGCCACACAGTTGAATAGGTAACAGTTAACATTCAGAGCACTGCGGATTGAAAGTTTCCAAGCTAGACTGTTACCCAGTTTCTCCTGAGTAAGAGACAGTATCAACAATTGAAAAAAAGTACTACAGAAAATGTATTCGTCCTATTAGTTGCTCAAAAGAAGTTCGATAATGATTAGTAACTTCTAAAAGTTCAGTGGTCTTGTAGTATTTGAAGTACAGTAGTCTTTTATATCCAAAGTACAGAAATTCCCCTTGGGGAAACAGACAGAATCCTGTGCTAAAATGTTTATATCGTATTTATTTTGAAATGAGAGAGAGATTTTTTTTATTTATTTATTTTCTTCATTGTGGTATACTTGTGTTTAGTGTTTACAATAGATGGCTTTATTTAATAAGTTAAATTCGTCACATAAATTCAGTTAGTCACAATCAGAAATGTAGCCTATTGATTAAAGAAGTAAAACCCATAACTTAATTTTCCTGGAATATCATCCGGATAGTCTCATTCTTTGGAAACATTACTCAATATTTTTTAAAAAGAGGGAGAATGAAAGCACTGGCAAACTACCTTTACGTAACTGAAAGTTTTGTTTCATTGTTTTATTTGACTCTCAATTGCCAGAAGCTGATTGAAGCGCTGGTCTCCTGGTTCCCCAGTAGATGGCACTCTCCTGGTGTGAACCCGCCTGATCCCTCAGGCCAGTGAGGCACACCCTTGGGCCACCAGCCTGGTGTTTTCCTAACAAATGGCCCATTTGCGGGCTTGGTGGTCTTTCATGACGTTAATCTCTGAAAGACGAGACTGTATCCCCCAAAACACCATTAGCTTCCTATAAGGATCTATTATGGATCTGCCATCCGTGAATTGCCATGAAACTTAAATTTCATTCACCTTCAGGCCAAAGCCATGTTTTAAAGGAAAAACTTAGTAGTGATACAGTAGTCAGTGCATTATATAAAATACTCTGATTCTGCTTCAGGTAACCTCTTCCACATCTCAACAGGAGATGGTAAATTCTAGTATTGACAGATTTTGTGAGCGGATCTGTTTTCACCTTTTCATCCACCTTTCATGGTAGGGAACCTGTCGCTATTGGTGGCAGAGTTTTGTAGGTTTTCTTTTATGGACCGATCATGTTTTGAGTATAACGAATTTTATTCCTTAACTCATGGTCGACACTGTTACAGGTATCACATTTTATAAATCTAGGCTACAATTTATCTGACTATAATTCCACAGTGCTAATTGTAGAATCAAAGTAAATCATTTGGGATGTCAGAATTCAAATCTTCAAAATAGCTAGAAAGCTTTTGTAATAACCATAATGTTACATCGGATCTAGAACAGGTTTATATACAACACCCTTGTTTATTTAAACAAATTGTTTTTTTCAACTTTCATAATCCCATGAGGCTTTTCCCTGCTGACCCTTCATGAAGCTTTTCCGTTACCTTAGTCTCAGTCATTCAGATTCATTTAGGAAACTTATTTTTGAATACCATGTCATCACACATCTTATTTTAGCAAAGTCCGTTTACTTTTTAGGCACATTTGTCCAGCATTTCAAATAAATGTACAGGCACGGGTCTTGTTTTCAAAAGGATAGTTTACAAGACTCATGTTGCAAGTATATTCTAAGTATATTTAAGAGTAGCGGTTGTTGACATGACCAGTGATTCTGTACTTTACAAAAAATCATTTGCCATAATATTTTCCTGTTCCATTTTAAATTGTCTTGACTAAACACGAAAACAAATTCTGTGTTCTCAGGAAGAAATACATAAAGTGAAGCCTAGCTCCAAGTCTGTTTTCAGATTCCTCTCCCCCTTTACTGTCCTCCTACATTCCTAACCCCTTCAACTTCGTGGCTTAAACACTGAACACCTGGCAGCTCTTATGGACCCCATAAGTAGATGGTGATAATTTCTCAGTGCTTTTTATGTTGCGTAGAAATCAAACCGACTTGTGTTTTAAAACACAAGTTGTCTGATAGGTTACACGACCTTAAATGGGTTTTAGGTTTTCTGCAGCAATTAGCTGGGAACCCCTAATGTAGCTACTGTTTATAAAAATTTTATAGTCAAAATTAATTTATTTTTATTTTTTTAGGGTGTGTCAGAATGTGTCGTATTTGCTTTTTGAAATATGTTTGCCTACTTCGAGTTGTAAAATATTCTGTGGCTCAGAAATGGTCAAGTCCTTTTTGCGTTGTAAAAATGAACACTACCAGCATGTCAAAAGAAAAATAGTTTGCATTTGTAATGTAAAATTGTATTTACTGTATATTATGGAATTTTAAATTTGCACTAACTAGGAAACTGTAAAGGTTATGTTAATTTACAGATTCATGTGGATCCGAATACATCATTTGTACTTATTTGGCCAAATAGGTCAGTAGAATAGGTGATAGTTTTGTGTGGTTTTTCCTTGAGGTGATAACATTGAAGCAAGAACCAGCACTTTATACTCAGAACTGTTTTTAATTCTACCTAATTTGGGACAATGGAACGTAGGTCGATTTATAAAAAAAAATATAGGAACTTAAAAAGAAAAGAGTGTTGTTACTCTGTCCCACGCCGAATGAAGGCATGTTCCCAGCAGCAAGACAGAAGAAGTGGTTTTGCGTTTGCTTTTAAAGTATGCCCTGGCTTTCCCACATCTTCCCTGTAAGGCCTCTCTCCTTTTTATCAAAGTGTGATCTACCAGTTGTCTGCAGCGTCCGTCCGAATCACCTGGGGAGCTCTGATGCCGAAGGCCGGCCCCTGACGTCATGAATCGGTGTCTCCATGGGACATAGACATTTCGTAATCCCACGAGGCTCTTCCCTGCTGACCCTTGGTGCTTTTATTCACAAGCACCTCGAGTGCTTCTGATGCACGCTGACATTTTTAAAGCTACTGGTCTGTACCTCATGTGTTCACCCAGGGTTTTTGCTGGATGGGTATCATGCAGGAAAATTGAATCGGATGTTCTTAAAATTGTTTTTCCTTCACTCCACTAACTGCGTTCTTCCCCCACAAATCACTCTCCTAAAGGAATGCTGTGAACGATTTGTTCATGTCCTATCCTATCCAAATTAATATATTTATCTGGACGCTATTACGTAAAAATTGGTAGCCTCCGATTCTTACGTGGAAACAGGTTTTGAAACTATGATCTAGGGAGTCTTAGAGAACAGGTGGTGCTCAGGGGCCAGTGGGATGGACCCCCAAGGGGCTCCCGCTTTCTCCCTTCATTCGGTGCAGCCCCCCCACTGGATGCTGCTTAAGGTAAGATTTCAGTAAATAAAATTCTGCCTCTTTTTGAAAAAAAAAAGGATTCCATACTTTTTAAAAGGGTTTGGAAGCCACTACTCAGTGAATGACTCTGTCACCTGGTTAATTTTCTGCTGATTTTTACATATTCAGAAACCTCGTGTTTTTTGACAAAAAATATTTTGAAGGTCTTGCTGCTTGGAATATGACCATCTGGCTATTTCACAAGTTTTAAAGGCATTTTCTGTTTGTTTTTTTTTTTTTTTTTTTTTTTTTTAATAGTAAAGCACTGGCTTAACCTCTGTTCCTCACATTTCTAATGTTAGTATAGAAATGGTCTGAGTATTTAGTTCATTTTAGTTAGTAAATACACATACACATTTCCCCCCCACGGCCGCAACTAGTCTGTGCCTGAGGCTTGCAGGAATGAAGGAGGTGCGTTCCAAGGATCTGGAGAAAGAATCCAAAAGGGTCCCCCTCTCAAACAGAAGCTCACGAAACATAAATGATTGCACTTAGCCATCTGCAGAGAGGTCTGAAGAAAGTCAGCGACCTAGAAGCTGTAAATGCAGGTGTATTTCCTCGGTGTCTGCAGGGGCTCGGACTCCCTCCAGTAAAGGAAAGTGTCCAAGCAGAACGCACTGAGCAAGATAAACCATACGAAATGTCCACCTTGTGGTGCTTTCTGGTGACCGGTGTGGAACGTTGAAAAGGAGAGCTGGGAAGTTAGGCCGCTATCCTTGTTCCTCTCACACTGACCAGGCGACAGGGCATCTGTCCTATGTGCGGACCTCACCATGTGTGAGAACATACCTGCAGGAAGGGCAGGCGGGGTATAGTCGGAGGACGGTGGCTCATCGGAGCGTTTGCTGCCCTCTCCACTCTCGTTCTGGGCCCTGCCGGTAGTTTTCCTCTCGAATTTGAGCTGCTTGAAGGAGCCCGATGGATGAATGGGCGCTCTGATGTGTAATTCTATTCTATACGAGTTTCGAGCAGCCTGGATCCTCGCCCTGATCGCTCGCAGGTGAGCTGACTGAACTGGCTCCCTGGCCCACGGTGTGGACACTTGGGGTGGCTCCGCCTCCTCAGCCAGCTGGCCTCGCACTTCTCCCCCCCCCCCCATCCCCCACCAGGCCACACGCCACGAACACCACTTAAGCACCCTGTGTCACTGAATTGCTTTTGTTGGGTTTGCTCCGTGTTGTGGTCGATGCCTACTGAGAAATGTGAATTAAAGCACTGATACGTGGAAAACCTTTGCTTGTTTTTTAATAAAAGTTAAAGTGCAGCACTCCAGAAAGTATGATCCCGTGTTGTTCTTTGACACAACGAGATGAAATGAGCAGCTTTGAGTTCGTTTCACAGAGTGGTCCTTGATCTACAGCAGGACGGAGAGTGTGGCAAGCCCGGGGTCTGGTACTTGTGACAGAAAGGAGAATAGAAAAAGAGCCCCACTGCGTGGCTTCTGCAGCCTGGGGCACAGAGTGTACAAACGAATGCATATCCGTTCTTGTCATTTTTATCCAAGAGTCCATTTTTACAAATTTTTTAAAATAAAATGTCACTGTCACTTGCGTACTTTTTATCTTAAGCAGACAGTGCCAAACATGATGTACCTTTTCTTGATCATGAGGTTTAAAGATGAATTACCCTGCTTGGCCGGGACACCCACTGAAGTTCACAAGGAAGGCTCTCTGTATTAACTTAACCCCAGACAGGTCCGTGTTTTGACTTCTTAGGGTTTTAACACATTTATTGGTCACTTGGGTCGTATGCTCGATATTTTTACTTTTACCTCATTATAATCTACAGTGCTGCAAGTAGATGTTATTGAGTCCATTTTACAGATTGTGAACTCGGGGCTAAAGGTTGATGCCAGGTCACTCCTGATGTGTTTGCATCATCAACACACCCACCACCAACAGCGTATCGTGTAGAAAGTAATGCGAGGTGTAGACAGACACGTTATTGTTCTGGGCACTGGGAATGCTGGGGTTTATGATAAGCCCTCAGAGGGACTCCCCACACAGGGAAGCAAAGACGAATTACTTCTGGAAGGAGGTCGGAGATTTTGACAAGCTGAAACCGTTACACATTGGCCATCCTAAGAGTTTAAATTTTGGGGTAGGGTTTTGAAACTAGGAAATAGAAACAGCATTAATTAGTCTGTGAGAAAGCTGTGAGCTCTTGAAGGCTGGGAGTTTCTTTGGCTCGTCTCTGCATTCAAATTAACGAGCATTTGCACATCGTTTAAGATTCTGTTCTATGTGTTATATAGAACACCTCTGCAGGACATTACTCTCAGCCTCCCAATTTCCAGCTCATGGCGGCGGGGGGGGGGGGGGAGCACTCCAAGGTCTCTGAACAAGTTGCTACACAGGCACAACCGTACACCGTACAGCAGCCCAGGCAAACAGCATCCCTTTGAGCAGCTCCCGCCCCATTCCCAGGGAAGTGCCCCCTGCCAGAGACTCTGCCAAAGGGCCATGTGATCATTCCTCCCCTGTGGCTGATTGGACCCGGGGAGCCCGTCAATAGACCAGTAGCCAATCAGGTTCTCCGCGGGGCTTTGTTTCCATGGACTTCATGAAAGTACTTAAGTACTTGAAATCTGTACCAAAAGTATGGCCCACTTAGTTTGCTTCTAATCTATCAGGAAATAAGTGCAGCAGAAATTAAGAGTTCAGAAATTTTTATAGCTTGGGGGCCCGGGTGGCTCAGTGGGTTAAGTGTCCGACTTCGGCTCAGATCATGATCTCCCAGTTCGTGAGTTTGAGCCCCAAGTCGGGCTCTGCGCGGACAGCTCAGAGCCTGGAGCCTGCTTCGGATTCTGTGTCTCCCTCCCCCACTGACACTGTCTCTTTCTCCCACAAAAATAAACATTAAAAAAAGGTGGGGTTTTTTTCATCTTTATAGCTTATTTTGACAGTTGACTATTATTGAATCTAGTGATAATAAAATGTGGTTTGTATTTTCTATGTGTTTTTCATGCCATTTTCCTCTATTTTATAAAAATACCACTATATGATGTGTTGGAAATTTTTAAAAAATTAAAATTAAAAACCCACCTTGTCCACCAGTTTTGAGAAGCCCTGCTTTAAATAAATGCTTGCTTCCTTCAGCAGAGGGGCTCCCAGGTTTGGTGAGTCTCCTTATCAACGAGCTCTGACTGAAATGTTGCAGGAGGCTTGCTTTAATTTGGTGATAGGAGCCGTACTTTATAGTGTCATGCGAGAGCTTAAGATCATGACTTAGGCAAGGGCAGTGGACTCTGAACCAAGGAAACACGACGAATAAGAACTTGTCAACAATACTTCAAACGAACAAACAAAAAAGGGTGGTTTTGACCCGGCTTCTCGTGGAGTCTTCCAGGACAGGGCTCCAACCTTCCCGACAGCTGGCCGTGACTTCCTCATTGCTGACCTCCAGGCATCCTGTTAGAACCTAACTAACTGTAAAATTTTAAAAGCTGTAAAATCTTCAAGAAAATGAAAAAGACGACTACTGAAGAACCTATCCTTTCAAGATAGTTTAAGACATGATGTAAACCGGAACATATAAACAGAACCATATGGTTTGGAATTAAGTGGCACAATAACTTACATTTATAGAGCATTCAGTCGCTTATGAAGCAATTTCACATATTTTATTTATTTTTCACAGAAACCCAATTGAGTAGGCAGAGCAGATATAATTTGTTTTCCAAATGAGTACACTGTGATTCAGAAAGGTTAGTGACATGCCAGGGTCTCACAGAGCTGGGACACCAGTCCAGTCTTGGGACTCCAAAATCTAATGGCGTTTGTTCTTGCTTTGTCTGTCACTAACATATACCATCTTCTGTGTAGGTCAGGGTTTCACAGCCTGTAAGCAGACCTCTGTAAGAAGCTGGTTATGGTTACGGACACACACACAGAGACAGCGTGATAGTGGTGATCTGCACGTACCGCAGAATTTTACGACCAACTTCAGGGGCCTCCTAGACTTAAGAACTTTTTTTTTTTTTTTTTTTTTTTGAGAGAGAGATAGGTGGACAAAGGCTCTGAAGCGGGCCCTGCGCTGACCGCAGACAGCCCGATGCGGGGCTCGAACCCACAAACTGTGAGATCATGACCTGAGCTAAAGTTGGATGCTCAACCCACTGAGCCACCCAGGCACCCCTCCACTTAAGAACCTCTGAGCCAAGAACAGCAGGCCCAGCGGGGGTGTCTCAAACATTTAGTATCCACTGTCAATAAACCTGTACTATCTGGTTATCTTCTGCCGTCTCTAGTCATTTTCTTTTCTGACTCATCCACAGACCCACTGAGTACTACAGAGAACTCAGTGGCACACGAGGTCAGGAGAGCTAGTGGTAGAGAAACGCTTCGGGAAGAAAGAAAGTGGCACTTAGCCCGAACTTCATAGGAGATGCCATCTGGCATATTCAAAGAACACTGTGTTGGCCAAGCTGGTGAGAAGAAAAAGTTAATGTGGAGGATTAAGAGAAGATTAATGTGGAGATACGGCAAAAATTGTAGAGCCTTGAACATGAAGCTAAAGCATGTCAACTTCAAGCCTGTGAACTTTGGGGTGCCATGTACAAAATGGCATTTTAACATTACTCGGGCAGTACCGTGGAAGATGACTTATAAGGGGAAGGACTGGAAACAGGAAGCCTAGTTCAAGGATCTTACTACAATCTAGGAGTGAGTGGACGAGGGCTTGAGGGAGACAACAGACATGGAAATAGAAGCAGAAATGAGAACATTTATAGACGAAGAATGGACAGATCTGGATGAAGGATACCTTGAGGAAAGGATTAAGTAGTCTCAAGATTTTGAGCCTTGGAAGAATGGATTTGCTCAATAAATATTGACCGTGAATACATAAATGATAGGAATGGAGAAGTGCAGGGTTTCAAGCTCACACATACAAGGCCAAGGCCAAGGCCTAACTGATTCAACCAGTGAAGTTACAAGGAGCCGCTTTTCGATTTAGACAGTTTATTACTTAAAGAGGGGTGCCTGGGTGGCTCAATCGGTTAAGCATCCAACTTTGGTTCAGGTCATGATCCCACAGTTCATGAGTTCAAGCCTTGCGTCAGGCTCTCTGCTGTCAGTGCAGAGCCTGCTTCGGATCCTCCGTCTCCCTCTCTCGGCCCCTCCCCCACTCGTGTGCCCTCTCTCAAAAATAAACATTTTTTTTAAACGTGTATTTATTTTTAAGAGTGAGAGAGTGTGTGCAGGGAAGGGGCAGAGAGAGAGGGAGACACAGAATCGGAAGCAGGCTCCAGGCTCTGAGCTGTCAGCACAGAGCCCGACGCGGGGCTCGAACTCACGAACCGCGAGGTCATGACGCGAGCCGAAGTCGGACACTCAACCGACTGAGCCACCCAGCCGCCCCAGTAAACATTTCTTAAAAATAAGTAAATAAAGGCAGCAAAAAGAATTAGCCAACGGTGCAAGCTCCCTGGGATTTTCGGCTCACCGAAAACCACCACAGCAGAGCAAGAGGGGCCAGGTGACTGCAGGGTGAGTCGTGGAGCACACCGTGCTGAAGAGCTGGCTGGAGACCGCGGGGAGGCGGTGTGAAAGTCTGAAACCCACGCCTCACCGGAACCCCGGAGAAATGCGAAACTTTCTCCTGACAGCTTCCCAGGAGAGACAGGAGGCAAACAGAAGATGGCCTTGCACCAGCTCCTTCCGGACCTCGCATCCACTCACGTCTGCGAGGATCGCGAGGCGCTCTGCCAAGATTCAGTGAAGGGGTGGTTCGAGCCTTGGCCTAAGTGGATGACATGTGCAAGGACACCGTGATACCGTGGCTGAGCTGTTCCTCCATACAAGGGACAGCTGGTTCTGAGCAACAGAAGATGAGCTTGGTTCTAAATAGCTGCACAGACCGTGAAGTTACACTGGGACCTTCGTGTAGACCTGATCGGGGCCGGCCGCAACTACAGGTGCAGATCTGTGGGTCATTTGCGGAGAAGCAGGGGTGTGACCGAGTGCATTTCAGCTCCAGGGTTCAGGTTCCGACTGTCACTCACTACGTGTGTGTTCCAGTCACCATGGCCGTGTGACCAATTACCTGAAAACTTAGTGGCTTCGAGTAAGAATATTTATTTTGCTCCTGACTCTGCAACTTGGGCGGGACTCTGCATTTCTCACATTAGTCTATGTCTCCGCCCGGTGTCTGCTGGGGGCTGAGCTGGCAGAAAGCTCACTCATTCGCACACCCTGTGGGTCGGGACTCCAGCTGGGGCTGGGGCTCCCTCACATGCAATGTCTGAGTTCCCAGAAAAGCATTCCAGAAAGGAGAGCCAGGCAGAAGCCCCATCTCTTTAAAAAAAAAATTTATTTTTTAGTTTATTTTTTTTGAGACAGAAACAGAGCATGAGTAAGGGAGGGGCAGAGAGAGAGAGGGAGAGGGAGACACAGAGTCCGAAGCAAGCTCCAGGCTCTGAGCTGTCAGCACAGAACCTGATGCAGGGCTTGAACTCAAGAAGCCTGAGATCATGACCTGAGCTGAAGTCAGCCACTTAACTGACTGAGCCACCCAGGCGCCCTGATGTTTGTTTATCTTTGAGAGAGAAAGAGAGAAACAGAGCATGAGTAGGGGAGGGGCAGAGAGAGAGGGAGACCCAGACACCGAAGCAGGCTCCAGGCTCTGAGCTGTCAGCACAGAGCCCGAGGCGGGGCTCAAAACCACAAACTGCGAGACAATGACCTGAGCTGAAGTCAGACGCTTAACCAACCGAGCCACCCAGGCGCCCCAGGAGCCCTATCTCCTCTTGTGACCTAGCCTCAGAAGTCACACAGTGTCGCTTCCATCACCAAGGTGGTGACAAAACTGCTGAGTTTCAACAAAATGAGAAATAGGCTTGGACTCTTAGCGAGGGTGTGGGAAGGTTCTGGAAGAGCATGAGGAAATGAAAAGAGGGCTGTGGCCATTTTGGGACTCTCTCTCTCACGCTGATGGTAAAATATACGTAACATAAAATTGACCATTTTAACCATTTTTAAGTGCACAATCCGGTGGCATTAAGTACATTCACAATGTTGTGCAACCATCACCCCTATCTCCAGAGCTTTTTCATCTTCCCCAACTGAGCCTGGGAACTGGAACACTGACTCCCTATTCCCTGCCCCCTCCAGCCCCTGGGAACCGCGGTTCTGCTTTCTATCTTCATGAATGTGTCTAGTCTACGTACCTCGGATAAGTAGCATGGTACATGATCTGTCCTTTTGCGTGTGGCTTATTTTACATAGCATAATGCTTTCAGACTCTAACATCATCTCTTGAGCCTGTTTTCCTCATCTACAAAAAAAAAAAAAAAAAAAATGGAGAATAGAACCTGCTTCCCAGGGTTGCTTAGATCTAATAACATAACACGTTATGGTCTACAATGTCATGACCATGTGGAATGCCTACAACCACTGCAGCCATTTTCTGACCATGAGGTAAGCAAGCCTGAAGACAAGGCCAACTGGCCAAGAATGGTAGGTAGTGTGGAAAGAAGGAAAGACCCACTGAGGGCAATGTTGAGGCACTGAGTCAGTTGACCCTGGAACGGCCCTGCCTCAGGCCTACTTGGTATGTGAGATGAAAATCTTCCCAATCTGTTTAAGTTGGGTTTTCTGTTCATTGCCATCAAAAGCAGCATCCTAACCAATATGTTCGTGTAAAGTCTGATATGTTACCGGGAACCCAGTAAGTGGAAATGAATGTCAGCGATGATGGTGGTGATGATGGTGATGGTAGGTGGGTTCATGGAGGGCAGAATGTTGAGGTAAGGATAGTAGGGACTCTGGACAATCAGTCACCTTTAGGGGAGGGAGTGGACAAGCAGAATCAACAGAGGATGAAATGACAAATAACCAGGAAAGGAAAGGGGAAGGGAAGTGTGATGCAAGCCAGGGAGGTGAGCGTATCAGTACGCGAGGGATGGCCCCACCACATAGAATGCCACAGAGTTCTCTTCCACTCACAGTGGTGGACCTCAATGGGGCCTGAACTTGATACACAAAAGCCCAGATGGATGTATTTGCTGATGCCCCCTGAGGTGTTCTTCTAGACCAGTAAGTGATTCCCAAAGTGAGTCCCCAGCTCAGCAGCACTGGCAACACCTGAGAACCTGCTAGAAATGTAAAGTCTCAAGCCCCACCCTAGACCTTCTGAATACAAAACTCTGGGGATAGAGCCCCGGAATTTGTTGTAATTAGTCTTCCAGGTGACTCAAATGCCTCAGAAATCTGAGAATCATTCAGACTAAATACCTACGTGGTAGGGAATTTGCTCCTATAAATTGCCTTGTAGGGAGACATGGAGAAAAGTAAAACCCAGGGCAAAATCAATCCCTGTGAAGGGTTGATGAGTTTCCCACTGGGGTAGGGAGGTTTTCTCTGTTCCAGGTTGAGGAAAGGACTCTCTCTCTGCCCACGAAAATCAGATGGACCCAGCACAGAAAAGATAGGCTAAGCTCCAGAGAGCCTTAAGGGAACGCCTGCAAAGGATTTAACTTTGGCTTTTTCTTTTTTCTCAGGACTCTGGAAATAGTCATGTCTAGCATCAGATGTTCAATATTCCTTCTTTCCTCTGTTATAAACTCCTCTGGCTGATCCCAAACATAACAGCAGAGTCTTTTAGGCACACTGGAGCTTGTATTTGTGATGCTCATTCACATATTTGACAAACATTTCTTGTGTGTCTACTAAGTCCCGGGCATTTTTCTGCGTGTTTATGAAATAGCAGTGAACAAAAAAGACAGAACTCCTGCCCTCATGGAGCTTACTTTCTGGAGGGAAACGAGAGAGAATTAAAGGGAAGTGTGGCCTTCCTCTCATTACATCACGCTTGGAATAAAATCCAAAACTATGCCACAGTGTTCTCCAGAGACCAGACACATGCCTGCCACAGGGCCTTTGCTCTTCTCCCCGAGCTTCATGTGGTCTGACCCTCTACTTCACTTCATTCTGGATGCTGATCATGTCACCCCATCAGTGGGATCTTCCCTGAACCCCTTATCTAGACCAGCACATCCACACATAAATCTATCATACTATGTCCTTACCTTACTTTCTTTATAGCACTTTTTCCCTAACATTTATCGGTGTTGTCTGTTCCCTCCATTAGAATGTAGACTCCAGAAGGCAGGGATTTGGATTTGCTTTTTTTCACTGCTGTATCCCCAGCATGAAAACAATACCGGATTATAATAAGAACTCCAAAAGTATTCACTGAATGACTAAGTCAGCCCTCTAGGAGAGCAACAGTAGCATTGTATGGAGGGGCGTGTAGTCAGAGTTCCACTCAAGGAACCCCTAATGACCCCAGAGGCATATCTGGGAACCTGTAGGTCAGGTGTCCTAAACAGAGCAACAGAAGATGACCTATGACCTGGGGAGGCACGCCCTTGGGCTACACCTGATTTGACACATCGGTGGGGTTTTCACTAACTACTGTAGCTTTGTTAAGGAACACAGGACGGGGCAGCACGGGGGGAAAGGACCTGCCCAGTGGAAAGAGAAAGATCAAAAGTACCAAAGAGAAGGGAAGCCCGGGGGGCTCAGTCGAGCAAGCGTCTGACTTCGGCTCAGGTCATGATATCCGCTTCATGGGTTCGAGCCCCGCATCGGGCTCTGTGCTGACAGCTCAAAGCCTAGAGCCTGCTTCAGATTCTGCGTCTCTGTCTCTCTCTGCCCCTTCCCTGCTCGCACTCTGTCTCAAAAGTAAATAAACATTAAAAATTTTTTTAAAAAATACAAAAGAGAAGGGGCGCCTGGGTGGTTCAGTCGGTTGAGCATCTGACTCTTGATTCCAGCTCAGGTCACGATCTTGCTGTTCGTGGGTTCGAGCCCTGCGTCAGGCTCTGTGCTAACAGCTCAGAGCCTGGAGCCTGCTTCTATGCTGTGTCTCCCTCTCTCTCTGCCCCTCCCTCACCCCTGTTTGCACTCTCTCTCTCCCAAAAAATAAACATTAAAAAAAATAAAAATAAAAAAACAGAATCAGGGCAGTTTTTTCAATGATGACCACAGCATTATTTCCCATTCTGAAAACAGTCTAAATGTATCAATTAAAAACAGAAATTGTCAAATTTCTGCAAGATTGCAAAAAGAAGCAAGAATCAAACACATGCTGCCTATAAGAAAGACAGGTTATATAAGGTTGTATAACATCCTTCTCCCAAGAATTGATATAAGAAGACATAAATCATCAGTAAGTTTATAAATAAAAGACTCAAACAATACTGTCAACCAGCTTGACCAACTGGTCAGTTTATAACTCCACTCAACAACAGCAACATACACAATCTTTTCAAGTGCACATGAACATTTTCCAAGCTAGATCATGTTCTGAATCATAAATCAAAACTTGATACATTTCAAACAATTCAAACAATGCAAAGTTCATTCTCAGACCACAGTGGAATGAAGTTAAAAACCAGTAACAGAGGGGCGCCTGGGTGGCTCAGTCGGTTGGGTGTCCGACTTCGGCTCAGGTCATGATCTCGTGATTCATGGGTTTGAGCCCTGCATTGGGCTCTGTGCTGATAGCTTGGAGCTTGGAGCCTGCTTCAAATTCTGTGTCTCCCTCTCTCTTTGCCCCTCCCCCACTCACACTCTGTTTCTCTCTCCTTCAAAGATAAACATTAAAAACAATTTAAATTAAAAAAATTTTAAGAAACTGAAAAGCAGAGAACAGACAAAAAAAAAAAAACAAAAACAAAAAAACCCTAGAACAGAGCATCCAAGGGTATACACACAATAGGAATACCAGAAGAAAGAGAAAAAGGAACAAAACTATTTGAGAGAATAATGACCGAGGATTAACGCCAGATGCTAAACCACAGACCCAGGAGGCTCACAGAACACCAAGCACAATAAATGCCCCCAAACTACAAACGTGGGAGCTGAACCTCCTAGAAGCACCATGGCATGCCGCCTCACCCTAGCCCCCATGCATCAGTGTTTCCTCAGCAAACTCCCGAGGGAAGCCGCCCAGCAGGACCCCCTGTGGACATTCAACCAGGAACTTTTCAAAATCCAGCTGGGAGGGGATGTGCCCCCACCTACACGTTTTCAATCGAGAAAATCCAGGAGCACATGGAGAAACATGAAAAACCTCAAGTGTCTGGACTTCTGAGAGGAAACACCCGGTCAGCACAGAAAATCTTGTCACAAAAGATAGGCTAGGGAAATCATCAGTCATGAGACGTTTTCACTCAAATTACCCCTTTCAACTTGCTTTCCTTATTATATCAGTGTCTCTTCTTATCCCCTCACTCAGACCTGTTTTTCTAGAGCCTTCCTACAGTTTATGTATTGAGACTCTTGAAAAGCGCAGGGAGACCGCCCCTACAGGGTCAGCATAGGCTGGGGTCCGTCCATCATTCGAGATGCAGGGGTGTTTCGAGACCACCTGGAATGAGGTGAGAACACAGAGGGAAGACCCAGGACAGAGCCCACAATCGGTGAATGCGGCACTCCCGCAACCACAGAGAGCTCAGAACCAGCCCTCAAACACACACGCGTGCTCACGGCTTTGCTCTACTACTAAGGAGTCAGGAGGTCCTGTCCTGGAACAGAAGCGTGTCCCACGGAAGCCGAAGTGGCATCTCTAAAGGGACAGGCAAGTCTGTAACGGACATATTGAGTATATTGTGGGTACAGGGACAGGAAGAAAAACACTGCAAGAGGGGTGGGGTGTGAGAGAACAAAACCAGACTTTAAACCCTGGAGGCTGGACACCGGAGAGAAGACACGTGGGAAGCTCCTTTCAAGGACAGGGTGTTTCATTCAGAGAGACTGGTCGGGAAGGGCTTATTCCAAGCTTGCAAGTCCCACCACCTCTATGCTGACAGCACCTGGTGCACTGAGGCAATTCTGCCACTGACAGGCTGGCATCTGGGCTCTATAGGCTGAAGGACACGGCCTGGACAGGACTGTCTTTGCTTCAGACAGCAACCACAATTCAGGGTCCCCAGGCCACCGACACCTCTGGCTGGCTGGCAAATCCAGAAGGTAATGCTAACCTTGAAAATTAAAAGTCATTTACCAGCAAAAAATAGATTTACTCAGGAATAACAGAGAATTGCAATTCGGGACATGCAAGTCACAAAACGAACTACAGGCATGGCCTGAGAACAAAAGAGAATATTCTTTTAGAGAGGAAAGTGGGGGAGTTGGAAGGAGCTGTTACAAGCAAAAGGTCCATTGGTGTGAACTGGGAGTTCCAAGTGTAGGGCCCTTTCATTGGCTGACTCGGGACGGTCTCATTGGCTGGGCTGTTGCCAGGGATGGAGAAAAATCTCCCTTCCTCCTGCTGGGTAGCATAGGCTTCTTCCTGTGGGCAACGCAGGGTCCGCTCTTCCCATCGGGTCTGCAAAAGGCTGCAAGGAGTTGTACAGCCCGAGGGCTCCCCGTTCGGGCCTCCTAACTCCATTTTAAACACAGTTTCCTTTATTCCGTTTTGCACTCCCGGGGCATCTTAGTCTGGGCTGCTATAACAAAAACACCAGAAACCGGGTGGCTTAAATCAACACATATTTATGTCTCAACAGTTCTGAAGGCTGGAAGATCCAGCCAAGAGCCAGTGCTGATAGGTTCAATTTCTGGGGAGGAACCACTTCCTGGTTCACAGACAGCCGTCTTCTTGCTGTGTGCCCACATGGCAGAAGGGGCAAGGGTGCAATATGGGGTGGTCTCTTTTATACAGGTACTGATCCCATTCATGGGAGGTCCGCTTTCATGACCTAACCTCTCCACCCCATACCATCACACTGGAGGTTACGGCTCAACATGTGAGTTTTGAGGCAACATGAACATCTAGTCCATAGCACATGACCTCCCTCGGGTTCAATAATTCACAAGAACTCACAGAGCTCAGAAAAGTGCTTTACTTTTCAGTGTGTATAGACACCGTATGCACGGTCTACACAGACTTGCAAGCAAGAAAGACTAGCAGACACCGCTTTTTACATTCACAGCTTCTAAGGCATGTCGACCAGCCTTGGCCCTAGTATTTCTCATGGGTTTCAAAAGATCTGTGTCTACAGCCCCAATGATGTCCTGAAGAATCAACTCTTTAAAAAAATTAGCTCGTGAAATAATAGCACAAATACTCCTACTAATTAACTAAAATCAATAGTGGCGAGAGGCGGAATAAAGGAGATAACATACCAGTATTAGTTATAGATCGCAGATCCATTTCTGAGTAATTAAAACAGGAGAACCGGCCAGTCTTGAATAATACAAAAACTTGGCCCTGCTCTGATCATGCCAGAGTGACTGAGTCAGTCCCTGATACCAGGAGTCCGGGATAGTATTTTTATGTCTGTTTCTGGGTTTTCTGACTCTTCCCCAGGGTACCAGGGGGCCATCTAGGAGGAATCTCCTCCATGATGGGATGGCCAGAGTCGTGAGTGGAGTCATCCGGTACCTCATCTGACTTATTTTGCAAACAAGAAGTCAGATGAATACAATGTTGCCCCAAATCTGAGGACTCTAGGCTGGGCAGCAGCCCTGCAAGGCAAGAGGAGTGTGAGGTCTCCCCACTGCAAACAGAATGGCTCGAGACAGCGAGGATGCACACACCTCGATCCACATCTCCAGAGCACCTGGCAGAGTCCACCTTGGGCTACCTCCTCGCCTCTTAGAAACAGAGAGAACAGCGCTTCCCCATCGTGACCTGTACGGTCGCCAGGGAAGAGCTCCCTCCGTTGCCCCTCGGGTCTGCAGGGAGAGCCACAGCAGGACCCCGAGGATTAACCCTCAGCATTCTCCTCTTCTAAGCCTAGCTGTTTCCCAAGTAGGAACTGGCTTCAGACAAGGCTTTTGTTTCAGAAGATCGACGAAGATCTTTTTGACCTCTGCCAAAAGCAGAGAAGAATCACCGAAGAACTCTCCTTCCCAAAATCAAAGGAAGGAAACTTAAAAACTGCATCTCAGCCATTGCAGGGATGTCTCCCCAAAAAAGATGATCTCTCTCCCAAGGAAGTGAAGGTCCTTACCAGGAAGGGACACAGATCAACACACCTGTCAAGGGTTCGCAGAGCTCTGGGCCTGGTTCGAGAGCCCCGGGACTCCAGCACAAGGCCAGAGACATGTTAAACTCTCAAACATTCACAGAAAAGGTCCGGGGTCCCCACGTCCCCAGTGCTTGACCTCTTTTTTATACTACAAAGAGCCTGACCTGAGCTCCCCTCTTAGGAAATCCCAGGATTCGTTTCACCAAAATGAGGTTAAATTTCTCCCACTTTTGGACTGGGACTTTACATCCTGACAACATCAGGATAGAAGGAGCTTGGGAAATTCTGGCAATCCATTCCCTCCTGCCCCTTAGCAGACTGGGGTTATTTTCACTGCACAGAAAACACTGCAGGAAAAGATACCCCTTGTGCTTCAGTCCCGTAGCTTGTTCTCTCACTGGCCCTGAAAGTCTCTGGGCCCCCTAGCCTGGTCAGTCCCCACATCTGGAATTAGCTCAAATGAGGAAAAGAGAAAGGGTTAATGCAGTGCCAGTGACAGGCGTGCGACTCGCAAGAGGGTCACACTGGGCCTGCATCCTGTGGCCAGGGATGAATAGGAATGTTGCCGTTTCCCACGGGACCTGCTAGAAGACTCCCTTGGCCACAGGTGGTCACCCCAGCAAGAGAACTGGCATGGTCCCAGAGGTAGCCCCACATGGCTCGTCTGTATGATCGTGGACCAGGGATATCAAGCTCAGCAGTCCAGTCGACTGTACTGGCCACAGTGGTATCTACACCAGCCAGTCAAGTACCTCACAGCCCTTCGGATGAGAGGCTCTCACTGAGCACAGTTGTAAGAAGCCACGACGCTAGTAAGAGCAAAACCACCACAATGTCAACCCAGGTCAGGGTCACCCTTGCCCAGTGGTGTTCCTGGCTCCAAAGCCTAAGCTATGGGAAGAAGGCCTCCCGCAAGGCTCTCGTGGGTGCAGCCAAAGAGTGTCCACCAAGAGTGGGAGTGGGAAGGGTTCCCAACATGGGACCTGGGTCACCTTGACCTTGAATCACAAATTCAACACATTCAGATCATGGTTTGAAACCTTAGTCTGAAAAGTTTCCTGCTGGATTAAATATTTTAAAACCGTTGACGGGGTATGAGGTACGAGGAAAGGAAGGGAAGCAGGGCCATTCTCCAGTGGAGGGAGAGAACCCATTTCTTTTAGAAACTCTGATCTGGGTAGAGACCTGCGATGGGCAGTTTCCCTTAAGGACAGAAAATAACCAGGAGTCTGAGCATACACCCGAATCCCACATACAGGGGGTGAATAATACTGAAATTCAATGACAGGGGATTTTTTTTTTTTAAATCAATATATTAAGCTGAATAGCCCTATCGAGAGTAATCAAAACATTAAGATCCGAAGGCTGCCCCAGATGGCCAGGACCTTACACCAACCCCCCCGAGAAAGGGCCCACGGTGGCTACAGATTCCCTCCAAGAGGAAAGGGCGCTAATGACTTTACCTCCCAAAACCCCATCCAGCTGCCAGCAGCTGGAGACCTACGGGAACAAGAGGGAGGAGGTCACCCTGCCCTGATGGGCACCAGGAGGCAGAAGTGCTTCCTGGTCCACAGCGCGATCACCTCCCCCTCCCCCCACCTCCCCCTCCCCCCTCCCATACTCTCAACCCTGAAGAGTCGCAGGAAGCTCTGGGACAGTTCCACCTGCAGGCCTTCCACCACTGTCTTGGGCACCCAGAGGTCAGTGTCCGTGGCCGGCCTACTCGCAGGAGCAGATGGAGAGCGTGGCACCCGCAGAGAACACCCAGAAGGCCGGGTACACAGCTTCGGTGAAGTCCACCTTGAACTTATACATCAGGTGGACGTTGTCGGTGACGGCAAAGAAGATGACGAAGCCATGGTCACAGTTGAGAAGCACGCCGACCCGCGTGGCCTTGGTGGAGGGCAGCGTCTTCTCCACATTGTTGTGCCAGGCAGAGACCTTGGTATTGAACCACTCCACGCACCAGGAGGCGCTGTTGCGGCCCAGCCGGCTGTCGGGGCCCTGCCGCGGCATGCTGCCGTAGCAGATGCCCACCCCGCAGAAGTTGTTCTTCTGCAGCTCCACCTCCCAGTAGTGGATCCCCTTCCTGTAGTAGTGCAGGCCCAGCACCTGAGAGCAGTATGTGAACCTCTTGGGGTGTGGCTGGTAGCTCAGGGGCAAGTCGGCCACGGAAGCTACAGTGTAGTTCTCCAACAGAGCCACCTTGTTGTGGGCGGTGTTGTAGTCCAGGCTGAACTTAGTGGCATCTAAGAGAGCATGACCCAAGGAACCGATTACAAGGAGCCCAAAGCGTTCTCATTTTTAAACCTTGTCCCAACTGGTCGTATTTGCTCATTTCTGTTATCCACCTGTCCATCTATCCTTCCGTCTACCCATCCACGCATCCATCTACCCACATAGCCGAATATCCATCCACTCATCATCCGTACACATATCCATCTATCCACCCATTTTGTCCAGCCAGCCAGCCATTTGTCCATCTGGCTAGCCATCAATCCAGCCATCCGTCCATCTATCAGCCACCCATCTATCTATTCATCCACCCAAAGCCATTTACTGAGCACCCGATTCTGCGCAAGACGCACGATTCCGAGCAGACTTGGCACCTGACTTCATGGAGTTCACGCCACAGCAAGCGAGGCGAGCCCCTCCGCACAACACTGTGAGAACACGCGCCGCTAAGTGGTGGGCACGCCGCTACAGGGGCAAACAGCTTACGTGAAGGGTGGGGAGAGCACGAGGGAACATTGCCCACGTAGGCTGGAATCTGAGCCGAGCAACAGGAAGATGAGAATTAAACAGAAGCAAGCGGAGCGGGGCAGAGGGCACAGCGAGAGCAGAGCTTGGGGTCACAAGGATAGTGGGCACGGGCTGGGACCAACAAAGGCTGGGCAACTGGGAGAGAGAGGCCCTGGCAGGAGAAGGGGGACATATTGGGGCCACACAGCGGAGAGTTAAGGGGTCTAGATTTTATTTGGTGGGCAGCAGGGAGCTGAACAATGTTTGTGAGCACGGAAATTACCGGACTATATTCCCCTGACACTTCCAACCAGTTCCAGGGGAGCTGAAGACTGAGCTCAGCCCTGTGTGGTCCCCACCCTCCACCTCCTTCCTAGGACACACCCATCTCTACCCCTTCCCTCCCAGGAGACCCTGGACCCTGGGAGAAAGGTTCCAGGCAGCACTGCACAGGGACAATCCCTAGCCTGGGAACCTGGAAACCGGGAAACCAAGAGCCCTGGGGTTTCACCACCTCCTGCCACTCCCTTGCTAGGTGGCTTAGGGCAGGATGCTTTTCAGAGCCCTGAGTCTCCCCGTGGGCAAAATGAATGGGCTGGGGAACATGTTCTCTAAGGTCCTGAGCTGCTAGAACTCACTTTCCCTGCCCCCGGAGCATGGGGATCCAGAAACACTTGGCTCAGCACACCACCAGCAGCTCAGCAGCAGTTAGCTCTGGCCCAGAGCCAGGCCTGGGTCTAGCATGGGGGAGGGGACGGCAGGAAGCTCCAGGGAGGCCGGTCCTGAGAAACCCAGGTACCCACCCATCCCCCCAGGCCTGCTACAGCTCTGGAGAAAGGGGGGCCAGGGCCGCAATTTGCAAGACAGATCATGGCCACTGCAGGGAAGTGGGTACACATGGAAGGTGCTGCTGTGTGAGGCTGCGGGTACAAAAGGGAAACCGAGGGAGCGATGGTGGGAGGAGCCTAGACCTGGCCGTGAGGCAGAAACGCCAATCACTTCCACTTGGACAAGGGAGGGCAAGCTTGCAAAGGAGCTTAAGGAGTGACCAGTGACCAGAGGGGCAGGTGGAGCCCAGGGGAGCCCAGGGACTCAGCAGCCTTAGGGAGAGAGTGTTCCTGGAAGGAGGGATACAGCTGAGAGGTCCAGCCAACTGAAGGCTGAAAGGTGTCCTTGACATTTAGCTGCACGGGGGCTGCCACTACCCTCAGCCAGAGCTGAGCGTGGGGACAGAGGCCAGACTGCCTTGAGAGAATGAGACTCTTGGTTCTGGCCCCCCACAACCCTCCCCCCCCGGCCCGGAAACTTTCAGAAACACAGAGACATGCAGGGAGATTGTGTCAAGCTCCCCGGGGCATCTGACACGCAGCCACAGCTGAGGACCAGCACCGGGGGACAACATTGCAGCTTCATTTTTCCATCTTCCCTCAAAAAGATCACCAAGGAAATGAGTTTCACAACAGCTTTCCAGGCTGGTCCCCTGCCGTCTGATCTTGCAGCACTGGCCTGGGGCCCAGGAATTTGTATTTTTAACCAGTATTCAGGTGAAAGGGAGGTGGACACAGCGCAGGAGCCAAGAAAAGCTGGCTGCACTGGCCACTGTTTTTGTTTTCATTTGTTTGTTTTGCTTTGCTTTTGTGATGAGGGAGATTTAAACACGCTGCGGAGGGGCAGGCCCCAGGAGAGGAGGTGAGGACGAAGAGGTGAGTGCCAGAGCAAGAGCATGAGTCCAGACAGAGCAGGAGCCTGGCTGGCCTTGGGGAGGGGCCAGGGAGGGCAGGAGGGAGCAGGTGTAGATGCAAGAGAAATGGCAATAACAAGAGCATGAGGGGCCCCTCTTCTCTGTGAAGCGGGGTGGGAAGGGCATGCAGAAGACTGAGGCTGTGACAAGTGGGAAGGCTCTAGAATGGCAGAGGAGCCGGCGGGAAACCTAGAGCGGGACTGAGGCACAGCCGTGGGCAGCAGGTGCCAGCCCAGAGAAAGGGACGAGCCGGGCTCACGAGGGCTGGGGGTTCAAGGCACCTCTGCAAGGTCTGTGCTGGCTAGGAAGGGAGGTGAAGAAGAGCAGGTGCTGACGGAGAACGGGCGAGTTGCTAACCAGGGTAGGGGGAGCCAAGCGGGACCTCCCAACAGTGGCGAGGGCAAAGGTCTGTGCAGAGAGCTAAACAGGAGAGCCCGAGGGCCAGCGGGACCGCTCGTCAGGGCCAATGCTACTCACACTCTAGGAGCTCGGGCCTGGACTTGGCTAAGAAGGTGTCCAGCACCTTGGTCGTGAGGGACACCGGGTTCGGCTGCACAGCGGAGGCTTTGGCTACAGCTGGATGAGGACACAGAGAGCCGTTTTCAGAACCAACTCAGGGTGGACACCCCACTGCCCCCTGCCCGCAATAATTCAGTCTCCAGGCCTGCTTGCTTTAAACCCAGTAACTGTTCTGGGGCTCCAAAGGTGGGCATATGGACGGGTGAGGCAGAGGCAAAGGAGGGGAAACATGAATTGAACACCTGACACAGAGTGACCAGATGGCCAGTCCTCCCTGAGGAAACTGATTTTCAAGAGCTACTTCCACAAACACACACCTGGACAGCCGGGAGGATACAGGTACGTCCAGACAGGGCTACACTCATTATTTGTCTCACTCACGTACACTTGCCCTCACCTCCAACCTCAGGCCCGCCTGCCACTAGAGGACAGAATCCCAGAACTCGGGCCCCATCGCAGAACCTAATGAGAGAGGCGGCAGCCTTCCCTGCATTTAATTCCACACCTGGGCAACCTCAAGAAACAGAAAGATGTACAAATGCATAACTTACGAGGTTTCTTGTGTTTCTTTTCTTCTTCTGAAAAAGAAAATTTTTTAGAATTAAGCTACGTTCAAGCACTGCACAGTGACACTTTCAAAATACTGTAATAACAATCATTTGCTTGAATGTGACCCATGCAGATAAAGCTAGGATGTTTTAGCTGGAAACAAGCAAATGAATCTATGGGGACAGAAACCTGCCACAGTGGTTTGAGGGATTGACACTGATCATAAGGAGCATGAAGGAATCTTCTGGGGTAATGGAAGTTTTTTAACTTGATTTGAGTAATGGTAACACACATATGCATTTGTCAAAATTAATCTAACTGCACATGTAAGATCTGTACATTTTACTGTAGGTAAATTACATCTCTATAACAGGGAAAATGCAAGAGAAAACATACCAAAAAATAAAGGGAACCAGCAAAGAAATGGCTTGCCGAGTATCACAATAGTCTTTATTTTTTTTAATGTTTATTTATTTTTGAGAGAGAGACAGACAGAGACAGAGAGAATGCATGTGCATGAGTAGGGGAGGAGCAGAGAGAGGAGACAGAGAATCCAAAGCAGGTTCCACGGTATCAGCATAGAGTCTGATGCGGGGCTCGAACCCACGAACTGTGAGATCATAACCTGAGCTGAAATCAAGAGTCACACTGAGCCACCCGGGCTCCCCTATCACAACAGTCGTTAAAAACTATCTTGGAGTGTGCACCTGTGAAGACTAAGTTTAGCTAAAGCAATGACTCTCAGAGTGTGGTCCCCAGAAGCAGCAGCATCACCGGAGAATCTGTAGGAAATGCAAACTCTTAGATCTCATCCAAACACCCGCTGAATCTGAAAGCCTGGGGGTGGGGCCCAGCAATCTGTGTTTTACAAGCCCCTTGGTGACTGCGATGCATACTCAAGTCTACTTGAGCTAGAAGATTTCAGGTTCCCTCCACCACTTTCCTCGCCACTGGAATGACAAGGGGTGTTTTGGATCTTATCCCTGCCCTCCCGCAGGGTGCTTTACGCTCCAGATAAGCCCCCCTCTCTCCTATTATCCTCTCCCTCCCCCCACACCTGCCCCCACTCAGCCCCACATGACCCCATAGCTCTCCTTCCTCCCACTTCTGAGTCCTTTTTCCAGGTGTTGTCTTCACTCTGCCCCCATCTCCTCCTCACCTGCCCACTCCCACTGGACCAGCATCTTGGGAGGACCCCACGCTGTGCCACGGACCTAGGGCACGGCACAGGCCCCCTCCCCAGTCATCACAGCGGTTCAGAGTGTCATCTACACTGTGACCGATCCACTCCTTCCCTGCCAACTTCCCCATCTCAGCCCCCAGCCGGCACCACAGCTCACTCCTGCTAAGAGCGATGCTTGTGATCTGGGGCAGGGGCGAGGAAGCTTCTGGGGGAGCGTGACCTGAGAAGGACATAGGTGCACAGCATTTGTCCCCCTATCTTTCCCTTCCCCAGTCACACCAGGTGCCCTTCTACATTTTCTTGGTGAGCTGAGGGCTCCCTGCTCCCTCCACACCAGGCACCCTGGCCCCTGGCTCCACTCCATTTGGAAATGCCAAAGACAAACTAAACTCTAAAAGCAAACAACACAGACCAAGAGCTCCCTCATCCCCCAGGGGCAGCACTCCTCCGTTCACACTCACTTTTCAGGGAAGCAGTAACAGCCACAGTTCAGTAGCATATTTATGGCCTTTAAAAGAGCTTCACAGGGCGCCTGGGCGGTTCAGTCCGTTGAGTGACCAACTCTTGATTTCAGCTCAGGTCATGATCCCAGGGTCGAGGGATGGTGCCCCGCATCAGGCTCTGGGCTGTGCATAGAGCCTGCTTGAGATTCTCATTCTCTCTCTCTCTCTCTCTCTCTCTCCCCCTCTGTCCCTCTCCCTGACTCACTCACTCTAAAATAAAAATAAAATAAGAGCTTCACAACCAACGTCTCAAGTGACCCTGAGGTTCACTAATAAGAATCCCGTGAGGTCAGTATCATTATAGTCCAAGTTGGACAGATGAGGAAACTGAGGACCTTTCTTCTCCCCAGCCCCCACCTCAACAGCATGTGCCTTCTCAATGTGTGGCTGACATGGCCCCAAAGGGGGCAAAAATTCATTCTTGGTGGAAGAGGGTGAAAGAAGTCTTACTCTTTATACGTATAAAAGCATAATATATAAGGGCACCTGGGTGGCTCAGTCAGTTAAATGACTCTTGATTTTGGCTCAGGTCATGATCTTGTGGTTTGTGAGATTGAGCCCCTCATCAGGCTCTGTGTGGACAGCAAAGAGCTTGCTTGGGATTCTTTCTCTTCCCCTCTGCCTGTTTCTCCACTCACTCCCTTTCAAAATAAATACACATATTTTTTTAAAAAAGCATAATATATAGGGGCACCTGGGTGGCTCAGTCGGTTAAGCATCTGACTTCAGCTCAGGTCATAATCACATGGTTGGTGGGTTCGAGCCCCGTGTCAGGCTCTGTGCTGACAGCTTGGAGCTTGGAGCCTGCTTCACATTCTGTGTCTCCCTCTCTCTCTCTCTCTGCCCCTCTCCCTCTCACGCTCTCTCTCTCAAAAATAAATAAAACATTAAAAAAACTTTTTTAAAGCATAACATATAAACAGGCATACTGCGGGGCACCTGGGTGGCCCAGTCGGTTAAGCATCCAACTTCAGCTCAGGTCATGATCTCATGGTTGGTGGGTTCGAGCCCCGTGTCTGGCTCTGTGCTAACAGCTTGGAGCCTGGAGCCTGCTTTGGATTCTGTGTCTCCCTCTCTCTCTCTGCCCTCCCTAGCTCATGCTCTGTCTCTGTTTCTCAAAAATGAATAAATATTAAAAACAAAAAAAAGTTAAACAGGCATACCACATATGTGTGGTATTAAAATTTCACCAATGTGGGCCATTAGGAAAAAAATGTCTTCAATGGCTGGGAGCAGGGCGGGTAAGAGAAGGGCAATAATGACAAAAGGTTAGGAAGTGCTATGATGGTACAAGCACATGACAACTCAAGACAGAACAGCGCTGAACTACCGGCGAGGGTTGGCCTCTGCTCCTCCAGGACCATGGCCAGGCCCCTCCAGGGGGCTCTGCCCGAGAGCCAAAACTTGGGTATCGCTAAGTATTTCTCAAGACAAGCCACCATTGGTAACCTTGCAGGCCCAGGCAGCCCACACAGCCAGTGCCGATGGGCCAGTCCTGCTAAGCACCCCAGGGGAGCTCCTGCGACAGCCCCTCCAACTTCCACTCGCTGTGGCCGTAGCCATGCCGGTCTCCAGATACACTCGGGCCCCCGGCAACCTGGGACGGGCTGAGCCCACCCAGAAGGAGCGGCAACACCTGTGAGTGTGTCGGCCAGAGCTCCGGCCAGCCACGGCCAGGCCACAGCCACAGGGACAGCAGCAGGGTTACTTACTCAGGACCTTCTTCACAAAGTGTGCGGGTTTGTGCGTGGATGCTGGGCCATGCTCTCCAGAGTTCCCTGGGCCAAAGAAGAAGGGATTAGTTTATGCAGCTCTTCCAAAGCAACCCCAGGAACCAGCTTTGCCACGGGCCGGCAGAGAGAGTGTTTTACAAAGGCAACTCCCACGGACTTTTCCCATCCAGTCATTTACAGGAGCTAGAAACAAGGGGACAGAAAGACGAGTTTGGTGTGTCCCTCTTTTCTCTGGCTTAAAACGTAGCCGGGATCAAGTCTTTTCTCTGCCAGCGCCCAGCTTCGTGACCTCTGAACCCTCTCTACGCTTCCATTTCTCCCGGTGTAGCCGGGGATGAGCACCTTGCTTGTGGTGGGGTGGCCAAGATGCCTGTTGTGCAGTGCTGGTTCCTCTCCATCCAGTTTTTCCACCACCCCTCATCCCCCAGACCAGCGATCACTGCTGCAGCAGGAAAACAAATATGCGCGTCCAATGCATCAACAGCTTTACCCGCTACGGAGTGCACCACACCTGTCCCAGAGGCTCCTCTGCAAGGACACGTGGGTCGACAAGCTGGAATTCAAACTCCCCCCACCCTGGGTTACACAGTAAAATCTACTATGTGCCAGACTCTGTGCTAAGCACTGGGGAGAGAATGCTGGATGAAAAACAGACCCAGCCCCTGCCCTCACAGAAATGGCAATCTAGTGGGGGAAGAATAAAATGACAGATGTGCAAAGGTTCCCAAGGGATGACAAGGATCCTGGGACCTAGTCTGAGCAGTGAGAGTGGCGATAGGGAGGTCTGCTGAGAAACATATTGTTTCAACTGCTCTCTAAAGGGTGACAGGAGTTAACTGGTGAAGATGGTGGAGTCTGAGTCTTATAAGCAGTGAGAAGAGCACATACAAAGGCCCTGTGGCAGGAAGCTTAGCATATGCAAGCAACTGAATGCAGTGAGATGTATGGGAGGAGGGGACACTTCAGGGCTGGAGAAATAGACAGGACCTAACCAGGCAGGGGCTTCTAGAGCCAGGGTCAAGAGCGTGGTCTGAAACCTACAAGCAAGGGATATTTTCTAAACGGGGTGAGAGGGAGAAATCAGATCTGCATCTTAAAAAGCTCTCTCTGGCTGTAGCAGGAGTGGATGCAGGACTATTTAGAAAGCTGCCACAGGTGATAGCTGGCAGGGAAACCACTGGACTGAGTCAGGAGATATTTAAGAAGTAAAACCTGGTGATGGACTGGATATGGCAGCATGAGGAAAAAAAGGGAGTGCCGGGGGGAATTCCAGGTTTCTCTGACCCTAAAACCAGCCATTCTTCCACCAAACACACTGATAACCCAGGGTCCATTCAAAAGCCATCTGAGGGCTGCCTGGGTGGCTCAGTTCGTTAAGCACCCAACTGTTGATTTCGGCTCAGGTCATGATCTCATGGTTTGTGAGGTCAAGCCCCACATCGGGCTCTGCGCTGACAGTGCAGAACCTGCTTGGGATTCTCTCTCCCTCTGTTCCTCCCCTGCTTGTGCTCTCTCCCTCAAAATAAATAAACTTAAAAAGAAAAGAAAAGAAAAGAAAGAGCCACCTGAGCCAGCCTCAAGATCACATGCAAAAAGAGCCTGTCCAAAAGTCCCAGCATTGACATCAAGGCCCCCAGAAATGTTTCAGGAAGGATGGCTACAATGTCAGGATGTTTCCCCACTACCTCCCAGATGGAGGGCGGATGTTTCAGGATCCCAAAACTGAAGCCCCAGTGCTCTGGGTCAAGACCCTCTCCCCGATTCCAAAATGCTGATTCCATTTCAGGGGTCCCAGAAGGGGAGCATGGGGGCTGCTAATAGTTACCTAAGCCGGTGGGTCCCTCGGGCTTCTTGTCCTGGGGCAGCCTGATATACCGCTTCAGCTCGTTTTTGAGGTCTGAGGTGCCCTGGCAGACACCCTTTATCAGCTCCTGATTCAGCTCCATCTTGGGGACGAAGACCGGCTTTGTCGAGATTCCCTGAAGTTTGATCGCTTTCTGAAACAAGCCAGGGTATTAGTTCAGGCAGCTGCAGGGAAGCCAGGGTCTGAGCTCAGCCCTCATGAACTCCAGGAGGAGATTCCCCGTGTCCACGGGCGCTCAGTCCAATCAGCCTTCTCAAATTACAGGCCAGAGGTTGCTGGGGGCTAATGTGCCACTTTTGGTCACAGCGCTGTGGATCAGGGCCCTCAGAGGCCACTCACCTACCAAGGGGGAAACTGAAGTCAAGAAATAACCAACGTGGGGGCCCCTGGGTGGCTCAGTCAGTTAAGCATCTAACTCTTGCTGGTTTCAAGTCATGATCTCACAGTTCATGAGTTCAAGCCTGCGTCAAGCTCTCTGCTGTCAGCACAGAGCCTGCTTCAGATCCTCTGTCCCCTTCTCTCTCTGCCCCCCACCCCCGCTTGCACGCTCTCTCTCAAAATACATAAACTGGAAATAAATAAATAACGTGGAAGGAAAGGAGGAAAAGAAAGAGAGACAGAGAGAGAGAGGAAGAAAGGAATGGGGGGAGACAGAAAGAGAAAAAGTGTCCTGCTAGGAACACTGCCAATTGGTGGCAGGGACAAAGCTGGGACATAAATCTCCTGACCCCCGTGGATAATGCTCTTCCACTCCTCCAGCTGTGGCTGGAAAAGTACAGGAGACTCAGGACCATCTCCAACCCTCAAAAGACCAGCTCCAAACACCCATTCTAAAACTGGACAGGGCTGCCTCAGCGGGCAGAGGGTTCGGCCAGGGCACATCCAGGGAAAAGGGAGGATCTTACAAAAGTCCCCAGACTTGAGCTAAAATCGGGTCACACAACATCAAGAGGTCCCCAGACAGGGACTTAGAATCCTTCTCCGAGAGCTCTAGGCAGCTACTCCAATACACAAGAAGGACCACAGAGATGAAACTCGATGGCACTGAGCCTAGGCCTGGAAAGAAGTCCGTGCGGGGGGAAGAGAAGACTCCCAGCCACTCCTCTACTCTCCCCAGGACCTGAACAAGGAACCTGGGCCTCTGAGGTGTCGTCACCCCATCGATGGGGCTCACTGGGACACCCGCTGCACGCTGCAGGCCAGGAGAAGGGGGCAGTTAAGAAGGGAAGGGCTGGCCCGAAGGAGCGGACAGCAGACACATCGACAAGCACATCTAAAACAATGCCACCGAGTGCTACAGCAGAGGCAGACCGACCCACTCGATCACCAGGAAGGGCAGAAGAGCAGGATCCGAGGAAGACGGGGGTGGGGGAGTCTGGAGCGGCCTTGGGAAAAGGACAGCCACGGCATTCCCATCCAATGCCGGGTCTGTCTGGGTAATGGTGATGCTCTGCTGTGGTTACAGCACGGGGCAGGAGAGGAGTGTGATGCCAAAAACAGGGGTGCTAAGGGACATGAGGTCAGATAGGGCAGGGGGGGGGTCTGTGCTTTAGAAAGACACTTCCAGGGGCACCTGGGTGGTGCAGTCGGTTAAGCGTCCGACTTCGGCTCAGGTCACGATCTCGCGGTCCGTGAGCTCGAGCCCCGCGTCAGGCTCTGGGCTGATGGCTCAGAGCCTGGAGCCTGTTTCCGATTCTGTGTCTCCCTCTCTCTCTGCCCCTCCCCCGTTCATGCTCTGTCTCTCTCTGTCCCAAAAATAAATTAAAAACGTTGAAAAAATAAATAAATACATAAATAAATAAATAAATAAATAAATAAATAAATAAAAAAGAAAGACACTTCCAGGGTCCATGGGGAGGGGGGAGGGGGGAAGGGGCGTAGGCAACATTCTAACATGGCCCCCAAAATGCCCACCTGATCCAGGGGTACACACCCTATATAATCCCCTCCGAGTATAGGCAGGACAGTGACTATGGTAGGACGTCACTCCTGTCATCAGGTTACCTTAGATGGAAAAACTGAAGGAATATTGCGGATGTAATGAAGATCCCAAATCTGTTGGTTTTGAGTTCATCAGAAAGGTGAGTATCCCGGGTGGGCCTGACTTAACCAGGTAAGAGCCACTAAAAGGGACAGGGCTTGTAAGAAAGAATGAAATCTTGCCATTTGCAATAACATGAATGGAGCTAGAGAGCATTATGCTAACTGAAATTAAGTCCGAGAAAGACAAATACCATATGATTTCACTCATTTGTGGAAATTTAAGAAACAAAACAAACAAGCAAAGAGAAAAGAGAGAGAGAGAGACAAAGCCAGGAAACAGACTCTTAACTGTAGAGAACTGACGGTTACCAAGAAGTGAGTGGTGAAATAGGTGAAGGGGATTAAGAGCACACACATCATGGGGCACCTGGATGGCTCAGCCAGTTGAGCGTCTGACTCTTGATTTCCACTCAGGTCATGATCCCAAAGTCATGGGATCAAGCCCCACGACTGAGTGTGGAAGCCTGCTTAGAATTCTCTCTCTCTCTCTCTCTGCCCCTCTCCCCTGTCTGCACTCTCTCCAAAATAAAAAAAGAAGAAGAAGAAATAACTAATTTTGGAAAAAAGCACACTCATCACGATGAACACTGAGTAACGTATAGAATTGCTGAATCACTTAAGGAAAAAAAAAGAATTGTTAAATAACTATATTGTACACCTAAAACTAATGTAAAACCGTATGTGTTACACTGGAATATTAAAAAAAAAAACACAAAAACAAAGAGGGGCACCTAGGTGGCTCAGTCGGTTAAGCATCCGGCTCTTAATTTCAGCTCAGGTCATGATTTCAGTTCGTAAGATCGAGCCCCGCGTCAGTCTCTGCACTGACAACACAGAGCTTGGGACTCTCTTTGTCCCTCCCCCACTCGTGCTCTCTCTCTTCTCAAAATAAATAAATAAACTTAAAAAAAAAGAAGAAGAATATTCTTTCTAAAAAAGGAAAAAAAGAAAAGATTAATAATCTAAGCAGGAAAAAAAGGGAACAGACTTTCCTGGAGGGAGAAATTCTCTGCTGGCTTTGAAGAGGTAACTGCCAAGTGGAGAGAGGGCCACGTATGTGGCAAGGAAAGGCAGCAGCCTGTGGGAACGGAGAGCAGACCTCAGCCACCGGCCGGCAAGAAAGCGGGGACCTCACGCCTGCACCACAGGAACTGAATTTGCCAGCAAGCTTGGAGATGCCCCAAGCTCAGCAGCCCGGCCGAGCTCAGCCGGTCCCAGCTCCTAAGCCATGGAGAGTGGGATAACACACATATGCTCTCCCCAGCCACTGAGTTTGTGGTAAGTTGTCACACGGCATAGAAAGTAGATACAGCGTGTGTCTGGGGGATGCTTCAAATGACCTCTTACAGCCCCACCTCGAGGGCCCCACTGCACCTATAATCAACATCGTAACGGCAGGCAGAAAGAGTGTTCATCAAGACCTACCTCCAGAAACTCGAACTCGTCCTCCTTGGTCAGGGCAAGTTCAATCTCCTCCTTCAGAGTCTGGATCTCACTCTTGTTCTTGAAGAGGATCTGGTAAATGTTGTCGAACTTGGTATTGACCCTCTTCTGCTCCTCCTTTATCTTTCGTGTGCAGATGGCCTCTGCGGCATCAATGAGTATCTTGATTTCCACATACTCTTGTCTGAGCTGCTCTGTCTTCCTGCGGGCAGTCTCCTAGCGGGGTAAGACACAGGGGCGTCCATCAGACAAAAAAGCTAAGCCTGTGTACAGAGCAGTGGTGAAGTGTGGAGCACGGGAGACTCTTCCCTGTACTTCGTGGGAGTACAGACGGGCACAACCGCTTTGGGTGGGAATTTGGCAACATCTAGTAAATCTGAAGGTGCTCAGACCAAATCAAGGAATATACTCAGATGCCCGCCCCAGAGACAGACTCAAGAACGCTCACAAGCAGCATTGTTTGAATTGGCAAAACCCCGGAAAGAACCGAATGTCTAACAATAAGAGACTCGAGGGGTGCCTGGGTGGCTCAGTCGGTTGAGCGTCCGACTCTTGATTTCGGCTCAGGTCACGATCTCACCGTTCGTGGGATTGAGCCCCACATCGGGCTCTGCAGTAAGTGTGCAGCCTGCTTAAGATTCCCTCTCTCTCTCTCTCTCTCTCTCTCTCTCTCTTTCCCTCTCTAAAATAAATTTGAAAGTTAAAAAAATTAAAAATAAGTAAGAGACTTGATACAAATCTACAAATTATTCACAAGATAGAATATTGGATAGTAATGAAAACTAATGAGCTGGGGCAATGCATGGACAAATGAGGGAAAAACCACCTGTAGAAGAAGACGTCCAGCATGATGCTCTTCATATAAAGCTTAGAAACAGACAGAATGGCTTCCTTTCAGTAAGAGAACACCCCTGGAGTTTCTGAGGGCACGTGGCTGCCCTGCCAGACTACATTTCCGAGGATTCCCTGCAGCTAGAGTTGGCCATGTGACTAAGCTACTCCCAGTGCAGTGTGAGCAAAAGTGGTATGTGTGACACTCTTCTTCCCTGTCCCTTTTACTCCCGGCTAGAACAGAGGTCTGATGGTGACCCAGCTTCAACCAAAGAAATGAGGAAAACCCCCCATGCAGTAGTAGAGTAATAAGAAAAGACTCTGGGGGTGCCTGGCTGACTGGGTCAGAAGAGCATGCAACTCTTGACCTCAAGGTCATGAGTTCAAGGCCCTCGCTGGGTACAGAGATTACTTAAAAACTTTCCATATATATATATATATATATGTATGTATGTATGTATGTATGTGTATGTGTACATATATGTGTATGTGTATATATACATATGTATTCTTCTATACACGTGTATTCTTCTACATATATGTATTCTTCTATATACACGTATTCTATATATATTACATATATATAAAATAAATATATTCTACGTATATAAAACATAAATACATATAAATATATAAAATACATACATTCTATATATATGTATTCTTTTTATATATAATATTAAAAACTTACAAGATTTGTGAAAACTAGACAAAAAAAATCTCTAATTCTACCACTCCAATACTGGTACTACTATTCTCTTCCTATACTTCCTTCCAGTCTTTTCTCCCATACTTCCCGTAATGGGTTGAATGGTGGCCCCCAAGAGATCTGTCCAGAACCTGCGAAGCTGACGTTACTCAGCAAAAGTCTCTGCAGGTGTAATTAAGGTAGGAATCTTGAGATGACGTTATCCTGGATTACCCAGGTGGGCCCTAAATCCAATGACAAGTGTCCTTATTAGAGACAGAAGAAAAGACACAGAGGGAGGAGGAGGCCATGAGAAGACAAGAGGTGGGGGCTGAAGTAACACAGCCACAAGCCTAGGAACACCTGAGCCACCAGAAGCTGGAAGAGGCAAAGAAGGATTCTTCTCTAGAATGAGGAAGTGTGGCCCTGTCTTTGATTTCAGGATTCTGACCTCCAGAACTTTATGAGAATACATTTCTCCTTGTGAGTGGAGGTTGTGGTAATTTGTTATGACAGCCCTAGAACTGATACATTTTATTTTCATAAAAAGATGTAACTCTAGTGAGTATACACTTTTGCTTCCTGTTTTTTTTCCCATTTAAACCATGACCACTTGGGGCCTCCAACTCCTGATTTCCATTCAGGTCATGATCTCGCGGTTGTGGGATCGAGGTCCGGAGCACAGAGCCTGCCTGGGACTCTCTCTCTCTTTCCCTCTCTCTCTGCCCTTCCCCAGCTCGTGCTTGTGCGTGCTCTCTCTCAAAATAAATAAACATTCAAAAAAAAAAAAGAAAGAAAGAAAGAAAGAAAGAAAGAAAGAACA
Source organism: Panthera uncia (assembly GCF_023721935.1). Taxonomy (NCBI): domain Eukaryota; kingdom Metazoa; phylum Chordata; class Mammalia; order Carnivora; family Felidae; genus Panthera; species Panthera uncia. The sequence goes on from NC_064814.1 coordinate 30,171,239, forward strand.
CATAATCACTTTTTATATTAATACTTTTTTCTTCATGATTTTTTTTTTAATGTTTATTCATTTTTTACTGACAGAGAGAGACAGAGTGCAAACAGGGTAGGGGTTGAGAAAGGGAGAGAGAAAGAATCCAAAGCAGGCTCCAGGCTCTGAGCTGTCAGCACAGAGCCCAAAGTGGGGCTCCAATTCCCGAACTGCGAGATCACGACCTGAGGCGAAGTTGGACGCTTAACCGACTGAACCACCTAGGTGCTCCTTCATGACTTTTTTTTTAAGTCAGCTCTACGCCAGCACGGGGCTCGAACTCACAATCCCGAGATCGAGAGTCCCATGCTCTACTGACTGAGTCAGCCAGGCGCGTCTATATTACTACTTTTTAACCCTAATTTTTAGTGATTGACCCCGTCCTCCTCACACCAAGGTCAGGGCTTGTAGACAGTGTTCAGTCTGGGTCCATGAAGGATCTCCCCTGGGGACATGGCTTTCTGGATGTCCTGCATGGGTGATGTCTAATTCCGACGCCATGTGTGACACCATGTGTGTAGCCCTGTGGAGATCAGAGCTGAGCCTGTCCTGCCTGGAGGCTGAGGGAGGGTCTGGGGCCGGGGCTGGCAGTGGACAGCCCTGTCACTCACCCGTATGTCCTGCTGCCTGGCTCTCACGTCCTCCAGCGCCCTCGATGCACCATTGATCTGATCGCATATGATGGTCAGTTTATGCTTCAGCTTGGTCTGCGGAGAAAACAAGCAGGTGAGAAATCACCTCAGCCCAGCCCCCACCAGCCAACACCAGAAGGTCCCACAGGCGTTTCTACTGGCCCAGGTCTTGCCTGCCTGTAGCTGTTTGAAGCATTCTCTTATTTATTGCCTCCCTTCCAACTTTTAGAGGGACAGTACAAGAAAGAAGTTAGGAGCACAGGACTTAGACCAACCCATTCCCAGCTGTCCAAGAGTCTCTCACCTAGGTCCTTGGCCTTGAAATAGATACAAATGTTCCCACCCCGCAGGGCTAGTAGGAGGATTAACTGAAACAATGTAAGGATTTAGCATAGTGCCTGGATCCTAGTACAGCCAAACTAAAGTCAGCTTGCGTTACTAAGAGCTGCTTCGTTGGCACACCCATTTTACAGACAATGAAACTGAGGCAAGAAGCCCAGCAAGGGGGCCAAGTTCACACCATAGCCAGAACAGCTGGGGCTGGGACAGTTGCTTCAGTCATTCTAGCCAGCCCTCCCACTGCAAACAACCAGAAAAGCAGACAAATTACTGGGAAGAAAAATCTGCTTAATGACAAGGGAGAGCTAACTAAGCAGGGAAGGATGACACAGCCAAGATCTGGGAGAAGGAAAACCCAGAGAGAAAAGCCTGGTTTCTGCAGTTGTTCTTCCAGAGTCATCTGCCAATTCCAGAACACAGCTGGAAGAGCCACGGTCAACCTCAGGGAAGCAGGAACAAGAGTCAGAGTCCAAGGCTCATTTGGTATGCCCCACAGGCAGGGACCTCCGCGGGCTAACACCCTAAGAATGTGAGGATCAACAAGCAGGAGGCCAGTCCACCACCAGGTCAACCCCCGAAACTGAATTAAGGTGACTCAGAATTACAAAGTCCTTAACCACCTCCAGGAACCAAGGTCAATTATGCATGAAGGAAAATAGTATCATCTTAGGTCTCTTAGTATTTCTATCAATTTTCAGAATCGATATTGGAGTGTCCTGCCTCCCTGCTCAGGTGAAACGTTATGGTGTAGAAATGGCACGTTATGGTGTAGAAATGGCAAGGAAAATCACCACCACCGTAAGAGTAGCTAGTGTTTCTTATATATTCACTGCAAGCCAGGCATTGTTCTAGTGCTTTTCAGGTATTAACTTAAAGCTAAAAACAACACTGTAAAGTGGAAGCGACCCACCCTTTATAAATAAGGACACTGAGGGGTGCCTGGGTGGCTCAGTCGGTTAAGCGACTGCCTTTGGCTCAGGTCATGATCTCGCGGTTTGTGAGTTCAAGCCTCGAGTCAGGGTCTGGAGCCTGCTTTGGATTCTGTGTCTCCCTCTCTCTCTGCCCCTCCCCCTCCCTCTCTCTCCCTCTCTCTCTCCCTCTCTCTCTCAAGAATAAACATTTAAAAAAAAAACCACATAAATAAGGACACTGAAGCAGAGTCATGAAGTGGCTCGCCCTAGGTCACATCTCTGTTAACTGGTGTTCCAAGATCCTGGTGTTACAATCAAAGCACTGAGTACGTTAGAAAAGTCTAGACAAAAAACATTTACTTCCCCTAACGAGCTGCTCAACATCCTCCAGCCCTCCCACACCACTAGAGATATTCAGTTCTGAACCTGACCTTGAATCTGGATTTGAACAACACAGTGACAAGTCACATAAGGCGCTAGAAGCGGAGACCAAGGCCACACTAACTTGACCCCAAAAGCCCAAGTTACTGATGGTGTTTCCAATTCAACCTCTGTGACAGTGCCCTCTGACCTGGCCTCTCACAGTAGCCAAGATAAACTGTGGGCCAAAGGCAGGAGGCCAGGCCATGGCAGATCCGGCCTCACGGGTCAGAACGGCAAGAGAACTCAGAACACCTGGGGGGCTGCCAACAGCCCAACACTGTTCCACCTCCAACAACCACTCTTAGTGCACCCCAGACCTCTGTGTTCGGGAAAACTTTATCCGTCAGTAATCAAACACATATGACAGTCCCCTGATGGCAGAGAGGGGCCTCCTTGGCTCCAGACACAGGAAAGTGGCCCAAGGACTTTGAGAGGTGCAACATTCCCCTCATCAAGGGTAGAGAACTTTTTGAAGTTCTGAGGACCTGTTCACAGATCAGGGACTTGGGTCCGCCGTGAGGACGTGAGAGGCAGCAGAGTCCCGGGTCTGCCCCACACCAGTGGTCAGGACAAACCAGCCTCCCACAGCTGGGGCACTGCCCAGCTGGGGCTGGCTCTGTCCCAGCAGCGAGCGGTGGCAGGGCTAGACGTGGAGGCTGATGGAAGAAGCAGCAAGGCAAGGCTGGTTACAAGGATTACAAAACCAAGCGAGTATGGCACACAGGCACACTGGGTGCAGACTCCAGCTCCGGGCCCCAGAGGCCGAGAGAGATAGCTGCAGCTCCCGGCCAGGCTGAGAGGAACCCTCCTGCCCCTACTTGCCTTCTGCCTCCCTGGATAAGAACTTCTAGAAGAGCCTTTTGGCAGAAGCCGGCTGCCCAAGTGCTCAGGGACAGGCCCGGGCACCCCAGGGCCACGAAGATCTTGGTCGCCTGACACCACCCCCAGCAAGCTCTCTTCCCAGAAACTACACCGGCAGGGCTTAGGCAGCGCTCACCCGGCTAGGAAGAAGAGGCAGAATTGAAGCTCAGGTCTCAACACCCAGCCCAGGTCGGAGCCTGGGTCAACCAGCCACCTGCCTGACACCAGGACCTGCCCACAAAGCACTTCCCACACAGCTCATCTCCCCAGGGCCTCCTGACCACCCTTGCAGGTTGAGAAGAAATGCTCTTAACCCCATTTTACAGATGAGGAAGCGGGGCTGGGAGAACTGCAGCGACTTGCCCTGAACCACAGCTGATATGGAGCAGAGCAGGGCTCCTGGCTCGAAAGGCGAGGCAGGTTCTTTAGTGTGGCAGCTGGAGACCCAGGCGGCGAGGCCCGACATAGCTGTGCCTCAGAGGTCAACCCCTGGCCCTCCAAGACTCAGGGAAGAAGTCCTAAGGGACCCAGCTCAGACAGAGAAGCAGACCAGGCCCAGGAAGGGCCATGGCTTCATAGGAGCAGGGCCCGGAGCCTGGTCCCGGCGCCACCGCAAACCTCCGCTGGGTCTCTTATCTCCTTCGACAACAGGACAGTCCTTGACTGTGAAAATGAAAGGCAATCAGGCCATGCCTCGGAGCTCAGGCTGATATAAAAAAAGGTGGTTCAATTACACCTTTCAGCCTCTGCCTTGAGTCCACAAGGGGAAGTTATGATTTCCCCCAAACCATTAAAATCAACACAGATCTGGAAGGCCCCCTACAAAACCACCTGGTCCCGCCTCCTTGCTTTACTGAAGACTCAGGCCCCAGGAACCAAAGGCTGTGCTCAAAGTTGCACAGCCAAGGTGGAGGTCACTATGGTGCAAGAGTTTGGCTGTCCCTCTGGGTAGTATCCAGAGATATTTGGGACTCTGCCCACCATCCTGCTCAAAACGATCCTCCCTGGTCACTCTCTGGCTCACCAAAAGTTTTTGCACACATGACCTCAAGCCTGCAAGAACGTCACATCCTCCATGCACCCAGATATAAGGGTGGTCATGGAGAGAAACGGCAAACCGTAGAGTCAAACCCGTTGGGGTCCCAACAGCTCAGGCTAAATTAACTTCTCTGGACCTCCATTTCCTCAACTGTAAAATGGAACTAATTATATTCAATTCCAGCTGCCGGGATTTAAATGCGGAAACAGAGGTAACCTCCAGGGCTCATATTTGACGTTGGAAACCCTCTGCTAAACACCATCAGACAAATACTAGGCTTAAGGCAAGCAACCACCCGTCTTCAGCATTCCCCCTTTTAAGACAGAGGGTGGGGGGAAGAAAGTGGACCAAGGATGACAGAGGAGGGTTGTGTGTTCTCCCCGCCCCTTTCTATTACGACGCTGGGGACGCCCTGCCCCGGTTCTCAGGCCCAGCAGGGCCCATCCCCCTACCCCAGGTGATCCATGGTGGGCCACTATGCCCACAGTGGCTCCCTCCCCCAACACCCCTTACCTGCAGGTCTGCGCTGGCCTGGCTCAGGGTCTCAGGGGAGCAGGCCTTGTGCTCCACCAGGCAGATGTGACAGATGCACTCATCATGCTGGGGGCAGTAGAAGTCCCGCAGCCTGTTGTGCTGGGGACACTTGCGGCGCATCAGGTCCTTGACTGGCGGCTGCAGCTGGTGGTCCCGAAAGGCGGGGCTGTCGAGGTGCGGCTGCAGGTGTTCCTGGCAGAAGGAGGCCATGCACACCAGGCACGTCTTGACGGCGGGCGCCTTCAGGCAGTGGTCGCAGGCCACCTGGCAGGGCGGGCTGGGCTCGGCGGCGCGGGCGGGCGGCGTGCAGCCGTCGGGGGGCGAGGGCGCCGCCCGGGCCACCTCGGCCTGCAGGAACTGCTCCACCACCGCGCACAGCACCGTGTTCTTGTGCAGCTGCGGCCGCTCCTGATAGCCGGCGCGACACTGCGGGCACAGGTACGGCGGCTCCTGGACGGCCCACGTCTCGTCCAGGCACGAGCTGCAGAAGTTGTGGCCGCACGGGGTGGTGACCGGCACCTTGAAGTGCTCCAGGCAGATGGAGCACGACAGCTCCTCGGCCAGGGGGACCAGCTCCGCCATGGCGCTCCTGGGGACCGGACGAGACGCGCTGGCACTTCGGGCGCGAACGCCGCGCGGCCGCCACACACAGCCTAGGAAACGAAAGTGAGCGGCGGGAGGGGCGGGCCCCGAGGGCCTTTCAGGAAGTCACGTGGGGGCAGGGGCGGGGCGGGCCGCGCTCCGGGGCGGGGGCGCCGGGGGTCGCGGCGCGCGGTCGCAGTCGACCGCGCGCGGAGCTCCAGAGGCTCCCTCGGGTGCGCGCGGGCGCCGGACTCGGGGTCTCAGGTTGCCCCCCACGGCCCGCCGAGGAGGAAACCTGCGCGTCAGGTGAGAACCCCGGCCCGGGTCGCGCTGTTGCCCCGTCGCGCCCGCCGCTAGTGCCTTTCTGAGGGGAACTCACCCAGACCCGAGACGTCCGCTCCGCGCCGCCAACCGTGAAGCCGCGCCTCCCCGCCCGCTTTTAAACCCTTCCTCCCTCCCCCTCCCCCGCCCCGTCGGGCCCTGGCACAGGGACCCAGAGCCCCTGAAGGCCAGAGCCCATGGGCACACACTCAGACTTAAAGCTGGCGATTTCTTTCCATACCACCTGTACAATATGCTTTTTTTTTTTTTAATTTCCAGTTCTACTTTAGTGGGATTTGCAGACATCCCAGTTGTAACAAAGGTTTTCTCTCTCTCTCTCTCTGTCATACACACACACACACACACACACACACACACACACAATTTTGAAACAAACGTTTTTCACCAGATTGTGTATTTAGATTTATTTCCTTTTATTCGGCTCTGTTCCCGGTCCCTGGCCTGAGTGCAGGAAAAACGGGTGTACAGGAGGAGAGAAGAGAAATATTCAAGAGAGGGGAGGGGGGGCAAAAAAGCAAGGCAGTGCCTTGGGAGGAGTTAGTTGGAGTTTGCACTGGCGACGGGGCAAGCAGCAAAAATAAGGAAAAGGTAAATGTCTTAAACTACTGCTAAAAGTAAAAGCTACTATTTATGGGGCATCTACTCTCTGCGAGACAAGTCACATACGTATGTCATAAACACTAGAAGACAGATGTTATTACATCCATTTTATAGGTGAGGGTCACTTTTTTTTTATTTTTTATTTTTATTTTATTTTTTTAAATTTTTTTAACGTTTATTTATTTTTGAGACAGAGAGAGACAGAGCATGAACAGGGGAGGGGCAGAGAGAGAGGGAGACACAGAATCTGAAACAGGCTCCAGGCTCTGAGCTGTCAGCACAGAGCCCGACGCAGGGCTCGAACTCACGGACCGTGAGATCATGACCTGAGCCGAAGTCGGACGCTTAACCGACCAAGCCACCCAGGCGCCCCTTTTTTATTTTTTTTTAATGTTTCATTTATTTTTTTTTTAATTTTTTTTTTTAACGTTTATTTTTGAGACAGAGCATGAACGGGGGAGGGGCAGAGAGAGAGAGCGAGACACAGAATCCGAAGCAGGCTCCAGGCTCTGAGCTGTCAGCACAGAGCCCGACACGGGGCTCAAACCCATGGACCGTGAGATCATGACCTGAGCCGAAGTCGGATAGTTAACCGACTGAGCCACCCAGGCGCCCCGAGGGTCACTTTTTATTTATTTTATTTTTAAGTAATCTCTCCGCCCAACATGAGGCTCAAACTCAGGACTCTGAGATCAAGAGAGCAGGCTCCAGGGACTGAGCCAGACAGGCATTCCTACCCTCCTTTTTTTTTTTTTTTTTAATAATTTCTCCGCCCAAGTTGGGGCCAGAATAGGGTCACATATTTAATACAAAACAGGACTGAGATTCTAGCTCAGGATTGCTTTGCTTAAAATTCTAATTCCTGGTTTTCCTATTTCTATTCCTCCGAGACTCTTAACCCCATTTATTCTCTCTCCTATTGCATTGTTGTTTGCATGGGGAGGAGGAAGGCAGAAGGCAGGGAGGGGTCAGGAATCAGATTTACGCATAGTATCTCATTTAATCCTCCCACGAAATCTTTAAGGAAGGTATTATCTCCTGTTACAGATGAGAAAACTAAGCCTTGGAGAAACTAAATAGCTTCCTTAAGACTACAGATACTGTTGTGCAGCCTATCTCATTCTAGAAACCAAACATTTGCTACCAGAAAATGTTGCCTCCCAAGGGGAGGGATGGAGCCGTTTCCAGGAAATAAATTCTATGAAATCCTCCATGACTTAGCTCTTGTGGGTGAGGTGGCCTGGTGACTCAGCCAGAATGTCTGTAGAATTTTCTTTCCAGGCCAAGAAGTTTCAAAGGGCTGGTTAGACAGTGAAGACGACTAGGTGGACATAGTTTATGTTTACCAAATTCCACGCACTAGATATTTACTACGACCTCCTGAGACAGGGAAGCGGAAGGGACTCCATTTTAGAAAGGCTCCATTTATGCATGCTCCGTATCCCACCTTGCGTCTGGGTAAACCAGAGAAGCTACCACGTTCCCACTCCAAGGGGGAAGCGAGGAAGTTAATCATTCTCTGAGTCTCGCCCCAGGCCCCCAAGACACATGACACCATCTAAGAAGAACCAGATCTCAGACATGTTCCAGGACATTAGCTTCGAAGAAACCTGGGTGGACACTGGCATCAGTCCCCCTGCCCTTCAGTGATTTGTGGAGTAACACCTAGCGTTCGCCTGACACTCCCTTTGAGGGGACCCCTCCCTGGATTCCCGAAGCGATATGTACCCTGAACCCCTTTCCAGTATAAGCCCCTAACCCCAAGCAACAGGGAGACTCACTTTTCCTTTTCTGAGTCTCCTAAACACTCTGTCTGCTATACTCTTTCACACTACTCAGTAAACACTGTTCACTTCCTCCTTGACGTAGGAGCATGGGGCAAACTGGGGACAAAGTACAGGCTAACAGCACCCCTTCCCCGGGTGGAATATGTGTGGTATTCCTTCGACACTCCTGGCCACCCAAGAACAAAGGAAGGGGGTTTAAATGCTTACCATGGTGATGTGGGAAACTAAGACAAATGAAAGATTAAATTCCCTTAGTGCCTACAGCCCATTGACAAGTCCTTGAAACCAGCAGAGTGACCTCCCTCTAGGAGCTCAGCTGCCTCAATGATGACACTTTGCTAGGGGCAAAAGAGAACCTTAACATTATCCCAACCTCAAGGATCCTATAAGTCTACTTTAACATATAAAAATTCCTTGGGAAACTGCCTTTATCTCAACTCCCCCAAGATCATACTCCAAGCTATGGCCCCCTGATATGCATCTGAAGGGTCTCATGACTGAGGTTTTACTAAATGGTAATAATTAGTGTTTTCCTAACACAGCTAGCCCCTCAAGGTCCTGGAAAAATACCTTAGAGACTTAATCTATCCCTAACCCCCTCCCAACCTGAATGTATATAAGTTACCCATTACGACCTCAGTACAGCTCCCACCCAAAGGTCCTGTCCACATGTTTTAATAAAATCACCTTTTTTGCACCAAAGACATCTTCAAGAATTCTTTCTTGGCCGTCGGCTCCGGACCACGCCACCATCACCCCAAAACTTCATCACTCCCTGTTCACCTTTCATTTCTATCCTGCGTGAAGCCAAGGACCCTCCTGGCTGGTCTGTTGAGGACCCACTGTGGGTCCTCAGACCAGGCCTGCCTACATCACTATCGTGCTAAATTCATCCCATTGTGGTTGGAGAATATGCTTTGTATTATATCAGTGGGTTTTTTTTAATGTTTATTTTTGAGAGAGAGAGAGAGAGAGAGAGAGTGTGTGTGTGTATAAGCAGACAAGGGGTAGAGAGAAAGAGAGACACAGAATCCGAAGCAGGCTCCCGGCTCTGAGCTGTCAGCACAGAGCCTGACGCTGGGCTTGAACTCACAAACTGCAAGATCATGACCTGATCCAAAGTCCGACGCTTAACCGACCGAGCCCCCCAGGCGCCCCTTTCAGTGTTTTAAAATTTATTGAGACTTGTTTTATTTCCTGAATGTGGTCTGTCTTACGGGTTACTGTTTGCGTGGCACCTCTTTCTCCCTCTTTGTCCTCTCAACCTATTTGTGTCTTTAAAGCGTGGCTTTTGTAGACAGCATCATTTTGTTTATGCATCTAACCAACCTTCGCCTTTTAATTGGAGCATTTCATTCATTTCCATTAAATTACTGATAAGATTTACGTCTGCCATTTGCTGTTTCTTTTTATGTCTTCTATCATCTTGGTTCTTCTATTTCTCCATAACTGCCTTCCTTTATGCCATCTTCTGGTGTACTTTTTTATTCCTTTGCTATTTCTTCAGATATTCTTTCTGCCCTCCTCCTCTCCCCTCTCCTTAGGGAACTCCCAGCATGTGTGTGTTGGTCTGCTTGTTGATGTCCTACAGGTCTCTGAGGCTCTGTTCATTTTCCTTTGCTCTTTTCCCTTTCTGCTTCGCAGACTGGATCATCTATCTCAGTTGATCTATATATCCAGGTTCACAAATTCTTTCTTCTGCCTGCTCAAATCTGCTGTTGAACTCCATAGTGAATCTTTCATTTCAGTTTTTGTACTTCTCAACTCCAGAATTTCCATTTGGTTCTTTAAAACAAAATTTTTTTTCCTCCCTCCTTACTGATTTTCTCTATTGAGAGAGACACCGTTCTCACACTTTATCTCCTTAGACATGTCTTCCTAATGTTCTTTGAACATATTTAAAATAACTGAAAGTTTTTGTCTAGGGGCACGTGGGTGACAGTCGGTTAAGCTTCAGACTTTCAGCTCAGGTCATGATCCCAGTTTGTGGGATCGAGCCCTGAGTCGGGCTCTGTGCTGACAGTGCAGAGCCTGCTTGGGATTCTCGCTCTACCTCTCTCCCTGCCCCTCCCTCACTTGTGCCCTCTCTCTCTCTCACTCTCTTTCAAAAATAAACTTTAAAACATTTTTTTAAATTAATATAGACATTCAATTAAAAAAAAAAAAAGAACTTAATGGTGAGCAGACAGCCTGAAGATAGAGAAAACTGAGTCGTGAGGGCAGGAAAGTAATTAGCCAGAACGTTCCCAGTCCCAACGATACAGGTGGCAGTGGGGGAAACGTGTGGCAGGTGCCCCACTGCTTACTGTCAGGCCAGACACAGCAGCTTTAGGGACAGCCACCAAAACATCTTGGGAAAAAATACTGCTCTGAAATTAGACTCTCTCTCCTCTAGATGGGTGATCTTTGGCAAGTTACCGAATATTATGTTGGGAGAAATTAGATGCATCGCTTCTTCAAATCCATAGGCTAATCTTATAGTATTCATAGCTGGCATCTGAGTACCTATTTCCTCATCTAGAATGGGACCACCAGCCCAGGCAAAGTGAGGCAAAGACTTAGTCCCTGGCGGCTACTTTTGCCCAGAACCTTTTCTCATCTCCCCTCTTGTCTCACTCCTGGAATAAACTGTATAGTTTAGAGTTCCCACATCAGACAATTATCTAATTTCAAGTAAGAAGAAATACAGCCACATTTTATGTGGCTATGTGTAGATTATGTTTTATAAAGAAAACTGAAATTTACTGGATGTGGTACAGTATTTTTCTTTTGTACTGCATCTTTCAGAAAGGTCATGCCCTCCTAGTTTGACATCATGACCCTTCTAGTAGGCTGCTAGTCACAGTTCAAAAAACACTACTCCAGAGGGAAAGGGGGACTCATAAACTGATTATAAACTGAAGAAAACACTCCCTGAGGTCAACACTTCTCTTTGGTCTAGTCAATGTTTATTAATTATCTTTTTAAACTGAGGTGTAATTGACATACAACATGAGTTTCAAGTGTACAACATAATGACGTGGTGTTTGTATACACTCCCTGCAAAATGATAACCACAGTAAATCCAGTTAACATCTATCACCATGCATAGTTACAAAAAACCTTATGTGATGAGAACTTTTAAGATCTGCCCTCCTAGAGGGGCGCCTGGGTGGCTCAGTTGAGCATCTGACTTCAGCTCAGGTCGTGATCTCACGGTCCGAGGGTTCGAGCCCCACATCAGGCTCTGTGCTGACAGCTCAGAACCTGAAGCCTGCTTCGGATTCTGTGTCTCCCTCTCTCTCTGCCCCTCCCCCATTCATGCTGTCCCTCTGTCTCAAAAATAAACATTAAAAAAGAAATTTTTTTAAATAATAAAAAAAAAGATCTGCTCTCTTAGAACTTCCAAATATGTAATATAGTATTATTAACTATAGTCACCATGCTGTATATTACATCCCCATGACTTGTAATGGAAGCTTATACTTTTTACCTCTGCCTTTGCCCATTTTGCCCACCCCTCACCTGCCCCCCACCCCCATCACTGGCAACCACCAATCTGTCCTCCATATCTGAGTTCGTTTTGAGTGGGGGGTTGCTTAGATTCCACATATAAATGAGATCACACAGTATCTCTTTCTTATTTCACTTACCATAGTGCCCTCAAGGTCCATCCATGTTGTCTGAAATGGCAAGATTTCATTCCTTTTTATGGCTGAAGAAGAAGTGCATGTACATATACATTTTCTTTATCCATTCATTCATTGATGGACACTTGTTTCCATATCTTGACTATTGTAAACAATGCTGCAGTGAATACAGGGGTGCATACTGTTCCCCATAGTGGCTGTACCAATTTATATTCCCACCAACAGTGGAAATCCCTTTTCTCCACATCCTCACCAACATTTGTTATTTCTTGTCTTTTTGAGAATATCCATTCTAACAGGTGTAAGGTGGTGTTTCATTGTAGTTTTGATTTGCATTTCTGTGATGATGAATGATGTTGAGCATTTATTCATACACCTGTTGGTACTTACTAGTTAACTTAATTTGTTTTCCAAACCCTAGAAAGAAAGTGTGCTATGCAAGGGACGCCTGGGTGGTTCAGTCGGTTAAGCACCCGACTTCAGCTCAGATCATGATCTCAGAGTTAATAAGTTTGAGCCCTACTTCGGGCTCTGTGCTGACAGCTCGGAGCCTGAAGCCTGCTTCGGATTCTGTGTCTCCCTCTCTCTCTGCCCCTCTCCTGCTTACTCTCTCAAAAAAAAAAAAAAAAAAAAAAAAAAAAAAAAAAGTGTGCCACACAAGAACTTCCCCAGTGCCAAGATCCACCATCCATGTTGAGCTCACTCTTTCTGGAGTAATACTTTTCATTGCAAATCAATAAATCCACATTTGATACACATAAATGTTATCCAGGTTAAAACTGGACAGCATCACTGGCCCAACAGCTCCTAGATCTGATGAATTTTGTTGGTATCTCTCGCCTCATTGTGAAACAAGACAGCAATACTCAACTCATGGAAGTTTAGTTCAATGTGATTTTATTTAGAAATTTGCAAAGCTGAAGGAGGAACCCGATGTTTTGTTAAAAGAAAGCAATTTTCACAGTATATATTTAGCCATTTTAGCTCTGTTTTGAATAATAACAGAAAAGGAAGTTTCTGTTCAGTCCTCACTTCACACTCAGCCAGGTGCTTGAGATCTTGTAGAAAGAGAACACATTCCCTGGGCCAAACTCCTAGGAAATCCTCTCACCCAGGTGGACCACCCGTTTGTCCCCAGGCAAATACACGAGATCTTATTTTCACTGTTCTACGCAAGGTTCTGAAAATCCTTAATTTTAACGTTGAGAAAAATGTGAAAGGATTCCTTAACTCATTGCCTGCAACAAATCCACCTACTTTTTAATTCTTGACAGTTACAAGTATAAAATACTTGAAATGTATAAGATGCTCCACATTTAATGGAACAACTTGAATATTAAAAAATTCGGTCAAGTAACATGCTTTCATGTCTTAAAATGTTACTTAATACAACGTTACTGAAACAAGATATGCAGCATTTTCTTGTACTTGGTGTTATAAACTCCTACTGACGATGGCTACTTGATGGTCAAAAAATAAATTAAAAAAAAAGAGAAGAAACCATATACGCTGATATATAACAATGCCTGGAGGGAATGTCATGTTTTAAATTTTGTTACTGAAATTAAGCCTGGAAGAAGGAAAAAAAAGGTCTACAAAAGCAACACCCATGTTATTTTAAATGATGAGGTAGATTTTTTTCCTATGCAATAAAGTGAACAAAAAACGCACACAACTTTCAAATCTTTAAAAAAAAAAACAAGTTCAGGTTATAGTCCCTTTCACAAACAAGACATTTGTAGACTAGGAGGTGGAGAGGTCATCCTCGAGCAGGCTCTGTACTTGGTACGGTACTCGGAGGTTCAACGATCAGTCTTGGATCAATCAACTCTCTCCAAAAAACAGTGATCTGAGGAAAGACACAAAACATTTGGTTTAGAGGCTTCATTTTGAGGTCATCTGGGTTTTAGTCGATTAAAAACTTCAGTCAAGTATATTTCCATTTGTGCAGAATGGTTGAAGACCTGGAATGACGTGAGTCCCAGTATGCTGAGTTCAATTAGGGCAGAAGAACTTGTTTACCTAGAAGGCAACTACACTTTACATTAAACACATTTTACCCTTCTTTCATTTGGAGCAGGGGGTGGGGTGGGGCGCAGGGCGGTGGTTACAAAGGGGTCTGGGAGGTTTGCCCAACAAGACCCTGTGGCTAGGCGGCCCACGCACTCTTCCCGGGACTGCTGATGTTCCTCTGCGCAGCTCTACAGTCGCCCTCCTGTGCTGCCTAAAACCAGGAGCTGCTTCGCATCTCACCAAGAGCAGCCAATGTGAACACTCGGCCCGTGTGGACGAATCACGAGGGCCATCTAGTGTCACGGAGAGGTAATTACAGGCTCTGCTTCAGGCGCCGGTTTAATAGGCATAGAGAGGGGAAACTTCCAAGGTTTAATTTTCCAATGTAGTTTCCAAGAATACATTTCAACAAAAAAGCGCAGAGGCATACGTTCCCAATAAAGAAGTACAGGAGATGTGGCCAAATCTGCTGATCCTACCACAGACCCTAAAAATGTGTTTGGGGAATAAATCCCTAAGAGTGTCATCTATCCTAAAGACAAAGCAAAACGCAGTCTGGTTAGGGTTTCTACAAGTTTACATTTCAGGTAAAATGTGAGTCTGCAATACTGAAAGCTACAGAATAATATCCATAACCTTTCAAATATAAACACCTTAAGAGGAAGTATTTTCTTAAATATAAATTCTAGTTAGTTTAATGCTAGCATAGCCTCATGAGCCAGCATTGCCAGCAACTCTGGAAGTCTGGCTGCCTAAAAGCTAAACCATATACTTCTTAAAAGGGCAATTTAAGGATTTAAATGGAAGTCAAAAGACAGAATCATCATTTTCATGTCATTTTTCAAAACATCTAAGCTGGCATCAGTCAGAATCACGGTAATATTTGGGAGGTAGTAATGATTGCAAAGAGACACGATGGAGATTTCCAGGGGGGGCTGTCAATATCCCATTTCTTTTATCTAGGTGCTGGTGACACAGGTATGTTCATCTGTGATAATCGTTCAAGCTGTATACATACGTATAATTTTCTCAATGTATATATCAATAAAGGTTTTTAAATACACTGTTCTTTTCCACTGAAACCCTTATGCAATTAAGATTTTATACAACTCTATAATCTTAAATAAGACTTTGTTATTCGTGAATCTTGTCGTGTAGGCTCTTTGAGATCCGAGACGGTACCCTAACTTGGCACTTGGCACTGAACTCGCCACCCTGTAGGCAGACCAGAGATCCCAGGGCCTAGATCTTTTACGACTTTAATACAGGCAGTTCAGGCGGCTGCGATGTCACCTTCCAGACCACCAGAAACCGGAAGCTGCGATGTCATCTTCCAGACTACCAGCAACCAGTCGAGAGAGAATGGACGACCGAGCAATCCCAAGAAGAGAAGCACGCCTACCCTCTTCTCCTGCGTCACAGCGTACTCCACTACCTCAGTTCCATTTTCGTTGTGATAAACCAAATCAAATTTCCCAGGTTCTTTCATGGCTGAAACCAGACGGTAGGAAGGAGAGACAGTAAGTCATTTCCCAGTAGTGAAAATGTTCCTCTACAGGGAATTTATATCATTAGAAAAACAACCACAAACAAATTGTCCATTGAGGTGGAGGCTGGGTACGCACATGAAAGCATGGAGTGTTCAGTGACAGGAGACCCTCGGAAACACCCTGTAACAGCAGACGGGAGCCCCTGGGCCGTTTGCCAGAGACCATCTATCCTTCGTCAAAAAGAAATGAGCTCCATACATTGTTATTAGTACTCCCAGAAAAGAACGTGTGACCATTAGGTAACCCAACAGATACAGGACCTGTTTCAGCAGGTTAACGTGATATGAATTCTGCAAAATTTGTGTATTTTGCTCCGTCCTCAGAAATTAAACGTGCTTACTGCTTGGTAATACAGCAATCCTCGCGTTGCATGGTAGTGTGGGACCATAAAAATGACCATCCAGGCTGACATCATGCAAAACTATCTGAATAATCAATGGAAAAATTATGATTGTCTCATGACCTTTAAAAACGATCAGAACATTAAAATTACTGTACAGGGAGATGAAAAGATATTAAAACTAGCATTTATGTAGTACACTGTAATCTAAGACCTCAAAAAGACCGAGAATTAGCGTTCTATTTCTTTGTAAGAAACTTTTCAGGCGAAAGAAAAGAAAAAGGAAAAGAAAAGGAAAATTATCAAGGGTGGCTCGAACAGTGCTTGCCTTCCTGTCGCATAACAACAACACAGAGAATCTTTACACTTCACGGAACTTGCAGACACCTTTCTAAGCGTGGATCAGCTTTCAGGATTTTTTCCTTTGAGATCTTGACATCATCGTGAAATAACTCTTGGAGCTTCTTTGTTTCTGTTTTGCAACTGTGTGATGTTTTTGCTGATGCTACCTCCGGGACCTCTTTATCCCTGTCATCACCACTACCTTCTTCCTTTATGTCAAGCTCACATAAACTGCAGTTCCAACATCCCCACGGTTAGCGGTTTCTTCTAACTCCACAAGTTTAAACTTCACTTGGGTGTCACCTCCAGAACTACCACTTTTTGTTTCTTTGTTGTACTTTCATCTCTGTGGACCAATTCCCTACCTCCATTATCCGTTTTTGTAAGATGCCCTGTGGGTCTATCACTGAGATTGTACAAGGAGACAGCACAGCCTCATGCGATGCTGCGTGTATGGGAACTGAGTAACAGGTGCACGGTGACTTATCATCGGGAGACTTGGAAGGACGTGACATGACTGGTCACCGATCATGATGGGCATCTGTTATTTATGTAGCGATCTGTGGACTGAAGAATTAGCAGAACTTTGTGCCACTAGTCAGTTAACAGGTAACATATCGAATGTCTTTGGGAACTGGTGTTATTTAACTAAACCATGGTAACTAAAGTTCCTATATGTCAGAACCATGCAAAGCGAGGACTACCCGTATTTCCACCAGTGAGCAGATGAAAGACACTTCTTGGTGCCCCAAAGAAGAAAAGTTCTAATTGGATGTTATCACTGTCAATCACCTGACAAGCAGTGATCAGGCTGTGTCGTGGAATCTGACCATGGACAAATTTCTTTGCCCACCGTTCCTAGGAAGAGAGATTTCCTCAAATAAAACCTAATGAGAAGAAAGCTGGAAAACCAATTTAAGTTATATCTAATCATTTACTTAACATTATAAAGGGACTTCGTTGGAAAACCATGTTAACTGATTACTGTGTACGGGAGTTTTGAATCTTTTACTCACTACATTATTTAAACACAAAGAGAATATAATTAATTGCCTTCGGGTCTGCTAAAGAAAAAGGGTCTCCCCTGATCTGTGGCCAGGGACCCCTACAACACAACCCAAGTGAAGCCACATACAGTAAAAGCTCTCTTATTCTCAGATTTTAGAACCAATAATGGGTGAGATGAATCAGGGATAAAGCAGGGAGCCATTTAAAACGATGTGTGAGAGTGTGCACGCACATATACTTTAGACATTCTATTTTGACTTAACACACTGAAGTATGCTCATTTGCCAATCTTTGGAGATAGACCTGAGAAGGTCTTCGGAGCCCACTGACTAGAGTTCTCTTTCTTTCATAAACCACATACTTAATGTATATCTGCAATTTCTACAATTTCCAGTTCTGAGTTTTTCTAAAGGGATACAAGAATGCAAACACTAGCAAGGCAGCCTGAGTTCAGAATCTTCCTAGATTTTTACCAGATTCCTCCCAATCTCAAAGTAGATCCACCCACACGATTGAATAGTAAATTTCTTAGTTATACTCCTGGGTTGGCATTCAACTTGGGTTTCACAGAAATAATTCTTTTTGCAATCAACGTTCATTAGTTTATGCAGTTTTTATGAAACTGCATAATTACAGGAATAAGAACAACTTGCCTAACAGCTTTGTAAACAGATCCAACAATCCATAGTGGACACACACCTCCACTAGGGGGAGCTCGGGTCTCCTAGGCTGCTCTGTGCGGACAGGGATAGTGGACAGTTAGTCCCAGAGGCCAAGCAAGAGAGCAGCTCCTGTGTGTAAAAGCTATTTAGAAACCAATGTAGATATAAAGAGACTAAATTTTTGAATTCTTTTCTACAAGACTCACCAGGTAAGGATGAAAGAATTTCTATATCTACTTGCTGGGTGTCTGGATTGTGGCTTAGTATTTTTCCTTCCTTTCAAAAATAAAAGTCCAAGTCAAAAACCAGCAGGTGAAACACTGGAATATACTAAAACCACTGAATTATACACTTTAAAATGGTTAAAATGGTAAATTTTACATTACATAAATTTTATCTCAATATGAAAACTGTTTTTCTTTAATAAACCAATATGTAGTAGAAATAAAACTCCCACACACCAAGCCAATATTTCCCCTGAATCTAAATCATTCCAGGGTCAGGTACCACACAACTAGGCACGGCCCCTATAGCCCAAAGTCTGCTAATTATTCAAACGAGCCAATCCTAAACTGCTTCCCCCATCCCGCCTGGCCTATCCCAAGGAAACCCCAATAAAGGCCCTGCCCAGGCCTTCTCTTCACTCCTGTCTCTGCCTCTGGATGACACCCTGGTGCTTTCCTCCAGGGTCCTGCATGGCGTGGCATTCCCCCTCCCTCGGGAAACGTAAGTAATAAATTCTTCTTTCATTGCACTGACTTCTGTGGCATCACTCAGCCACCTTCATCAATTAAAATCCCACAGGTAGGTACGTACCCGTGAGACAGGGTTGAGCGTGGAGGAGACTACATCCTTTGAAGACAGATTTAACTTTTGAAGACAAGCTTCAGGAATAAAGCTAGTGATCAAGCTAGATAACAGCACTTGAGGTCAAGGCAAAAAAAAAACTGGTACTGATTTTCACTTTCCAAATGGTTTTGAAAATCATTTCCAGAAAGTTCTAAATACCGGGAAAGTAAGAAAATAGCTTTCCAGGGTAAGAACTGTGATGACCAACATAGATTTAATATGCATTAAAAATAATCAGAATCAGGGTGTCTGGGTGGCTCAGTTGGTTGAGCGTCCAACTCTTGATTTCAGCTCAGGTTGTGATCCCACGGTCATGGGATCAAGCCCTGTGTTGGGCTCTGTGCTGAGCGTGGAGCCTGCTTAAGATTCTCCCCCAAGGCCCTTTTTATTCTGTCCCTCTCCCCCACTCATGCACTTTCTCTCTGAAATAAAAAACCAATAATGGGGCGCCTGGGTGGCTCAGTCAGTTGAACACCGACTTCAGCTCAGGTCATGATCTCACGGTTCATGAGTTCAAGCCCTGCTTTGGGCTCTGTGCTGACAGCTCAGAGCCTGGAGCCTGCCTCGGATTCTGTGTCTCCCTCTCTCTGGTCCCTCCCTCGCTCATGCTCTGTCTCTGTCTCTCAAAAATAAAATAAAAAACATTAAAAAAAATTTTTTAATAAAAAACCAATAATAAAAATAAAAAATAAAAAAATCAGTATCATCTAGAATCATAGTTTGTAGAGGTTGTAGAACATACCAATTCTATATTTCTATCTTGTAGTACATCACAGAATTAAAGTAATTATCTATGGTAAGGTGATAAAACATCCTGGTTTGCCTAAAACAAGTCCATTTACATTTCCTTCCAGGGTAATTATTAATATAATATTAACCCTTTTCATGCACAAGTATCCTGCTTTAGATGACAAATTATATGTCACCTATATAAAGGGGTCAAGATGAAAAATGTGATAAAATACCAGTTACCCAGAACTGACCTACCTTCTAGCCTACTTTTGAGGAAAGGTTCTTACCAAGATTTTAAAAATCTTTCAAGGTTTAAAAAAAGTCTTCCAAGGTATCAACTCATTTTTTAAATGGACTTATATTCCGTATATTACATAAAAATTAAAAAATGTGCATTTTAACAAAGTTTTCTTTTTTTTTTTAATTTATTCATTTTTGAGAGAGAGACAGAGCACAAGCAGGAGAGGGGCAGAGGGAGAGGGAGACAGAATCCGAAGCAGGCTCCAGGCTCTGAGCTGTCAGCACAGAGCCCGACGCGGGGCTCAAACTCGTGAACTGTGAGATCATGACCTGAGCCAAAGCCAGGCGCTCAACCGACTGAGCCACCCAGGCACCCCTTTAACAAAGTTTTCAACAAAATTTTGAATGGATGAAAAAAGGAAGGGAACATGTAATTCTGTAATCCCACTGATGGGGTCAACCTTTTACTGAATTGTGATAAAGCTCATGCCAATGTGAAGTCCCATACGCGTGTTAAGTGAATAAATTACAGGGACAGTACTTGTGAATTACCTGTGGTGAACAGATAATATAAAAGGGGCCATGTTAGACCATAAGAATCTGCAGTAATTCACAATTATATAAAAGAGATTCCTATGATGAAAGTAATCAAATTTTCTGGCTGAAAGCTATTTAGTATTTTCTTTCAAAGTTTAGGATCCTGGGAGAGTGGCATTCAAATAAGCTTGCTAAGCTGGTTGTCTAAGCTGGTTAGAAAAAAAAAAAAAAAGAATTAAACTTGTCATTATTCTACATTCTTCCCCAGATGTAAGGAAAATAACACTGGGGGCTCCACAGTGATACTGTTAAAAAGTTTACATTTTGATAATGCTCCCATTTTCTACAACATTATTTACTGAAAAAAAATCAAAATTATCCATATTAGCAGTATTAAATACGACTTTAGCTTGTTTAATATACTGACACTTAGTTATTTTTAAATAAACAGCCTTACCTTGTAGTCAGAGACATCAGGAGAATAATCGGATGTCAGCTCCAAAAGCTAAAAAAGAAGAAAGAGCCCACAAATACACAAGCCCCGCAGTTCCTCTCCCCTGCCCCCAAGAAAACATGCAGTGGCGGGGTGCCCACTCCACCATTCTGGGAGCCCTGCCATGACCTGCGACGAGACAGAAGTTCCAGTGGGAGAGGTTTCTTCGGTTTGGGGTGGAGAGGGGTTGGTGCTACGCAGAGCCTTTCTTAACTGAGCGCTTGCTAGGTTCCACACACCAAGCTCAGGCATTTTTATTCATTCAGAAAACCTAAGTAGGTACCTACTACATACTAGGCACCGGACAGATATGATCTGGAAAGGGTCTAGTACATACACATATATAATCCTGACCTGCCAATGAGTAAGTTTATTTGGAGGGAGAAGAATCTTTTTGGTGGTAATTGTTGTCTTAAAATGTACCTTAAATGCAATCTTTTCTCCAACTTGTGGGGCAGCTGCTAACAGCGGTAACAAACTGTAGTCCTTGTGTGTCTCTACCGGATTCTGAAAGACAGCATGAGTCACGTGACTTTGTTACTGGTGACAAAAGTGAAGCCGTGACATCAACTGCAGACACACCCCACGGGCCTAGCGGAAGAAGCGCACTCACGATAAATAATACTTGCCTGGATAATAGTAGAGGAGTTCGTTACCATTTCATTTAGTTGCTGGTGCTTCTGATACTCAGGGTTTCTATTTAACACAAAGGAAACAGCTTGCCCTCGGCCCCGGCCTCTCCCCCGCACACCCCGACCCCTAGCTCCCTTCCAAGAAAGAAGGTCCTCTCCTCTCCCCCAGCCTCTTCCCAAACTGGTGGGGAGAGTCACGTTGGGAGGGGGCCCGGGAGGAGCCTGTCTGGCACCGTTTGCGTCCGAGAGCTTCCACCCGGCAGCGTGTGGGGTCTGCGCGCACGGCCCCGGGCCCGGACAGCCTCTTCCTGCAAAGAGGCCTACAGGCTTTAAGAAACCCGCAGCGCGCTCCGGGGCGCTCTTCGACACCGTGCACTGGTCGTCCGACTCCGAGCTGGAGTCCGAACTGGAAGATGATGCTCTGGTCGTCTTGCACTTGACGGCCGCACAGGTGAAGCCAGTTTTGGCAGCCACTTTGTTTGCAGTCGTGTTTTTTGTCGAGGGCCCTTCCTTTGATAACTCGGTTGCTGTTTTCTCTGAGCAATTTCTGACCTCCAAGAGGACATTGCTGACACCATCACTGGTGGACTCATGAGAAGACTCGGACTCTGAGGAGGAAATGGGGCTGTCTTTTGGACAGACGCCCGCGCCGCCTTTCCTTTTGGCTTTGACAAGGCTGTTCCTAGCAAGTGAGCCTTTCAGAGGACCACAGTTCGAGATGGCCCAGTCCTTCACCGTCTGTGCTTTAGAAGACCTGGAGTTCTTGGTCTGCCTTTTGAGTTCGCATTTCTCCTTCCTCTTTGGTGACTTTCTTTTGGTTTCTTCGTCATCACCATCCACTACACCACACATGGCTTTGTTTTTCCTCTTGCCCTTTTTCCTCATACTCTGATCTGTGGCAGCTTTAGGTTCTAGATCCAAGGTCTTCCCATTGCTACTGTTCTCTTGCCTCTTCCAATGTTTCTTTGAATTTCTGTAATCTAGTTCGGTTTCTTCACCCTCCTCCAACTTAAATGCCCTCTTCTTTGCTTTTCTGGGTAATAAATGACTATCGTCACCATTCTTGACTGTTACAGTATTCTCCGCAGTTTCTCTCTCTTCTAATTTAACTCTAGCAAAACAACAAGAGAGAAAGCTATAGTGAGTCATTCACAGGCGTGTCTCTGGGACACAGTTAGATACCAGGATGGCCGCACACTATACCTGTCATCAGTCAATGAAAAAATGTCAAATAACTTCAGGACAAAAGATTCTTTTTGACAAAATGGTCTATATGGCATCCCTTAGAGTCAACTTTGAAGTGACGAGTTTTATTTATTGAATATCTACTGCATCCCAAGCATTTTCTAGACATTTTCTCTAATCAAATGCCACCATGAAGCAGGTATGCTTCATTTTAAGACAGATCACAGAATTACAATTCAGATAAGTAACCCACCCAAAGTCCACAGCTAACAGGCAGCAGAGATGGGATTCAAACTTCAGTCTGTCTAACTTCAAAGTTCACAATCTCTCCACTCTATTATGCCGCCTACCCCAAATGGTGATACTGCAGAGTACTCACTCTTCTTTTTATTTTCTTTTTATTTTTTAAATGTTTATTTATTTTGAGAGAGAGAAGCATGCACGTGCATGGAGTGGGGTAGGGGCACAAACCGTGGGATCATGACCTGAGCCAAAATCAAGAGTCGGACGTTTAACCAACTTAAATTGTATTAGAAATAAAAATTTTTATTTTTAAATGTGGGCTGCTTTTTCTTAAAATCAGACTTCATTTTCATTTTGTTGAAATTTAGGAAAACTTTCTAACAATTTATGTTCTCTGGGACAGTGACAGCCATCACAAAATTCCATGACATTCTGTGATTATTAATTTTATGTGTCACCTTGACTGGGCCATGACAGCCCAGATATTTGGTTAAACATCATTCTGGGTTTGTCTGTGAGGATATTTCTAGACAAGATTAATATTTGAATGAGTAGACTAATGCCTTGGTGGCTCAGTCAGTTAAGCACCTGACTTCCGCTCAGGTCATGATCTCACGGTTCATGGATTCAAGCCCCTCATTGGGCTCTGTGCTCTGGGCTCAGAGTCTGGAGCCTGCTGCGGATTCTGTGTGGCCCTCTCTGTCTGCCCCTCCCCCACTCATACTCTGTCTCTCTCTGTCTCAAAAATAAAAGAACATTAAAGAAAAAAATTTTTGAATGGGTATACTAAGTCCAGCAGATGGCCCACCCCAATGTGAGTGGGTCTGACCCAATCCATTGAAGGTCTGGACAGAATTCCTTCTCTCTGCCCAACTGTCTGAGCTGGGACCTCAGCCTGCTCCTGCCTTCAGACTCACACTAGAGCTGGAACTTACACCATCGGCTCCCCTGGATCTCAGGCCTTTGGACTTGGACTGAAACTTTATCATCGGTTCTCTTAGGTCTCTGGCTTGCCAATTGTGAATCTTGGGACCTCTCAGCCTCTCTAATCTCATGAGCCAATTCCTTATAACAGATTCATATCTCTGTGTATTTATCATTTCCTATTGCTTCCAGTTCTCTGAAGAACCCTAACACACATTTCATCCAAAATGATTACAGTAAAGGAGCTCTGTTGCTCCATGGCCTGGCAACAGCCACCTCTAATATGTGCAGTCCAATGACAGAGAGCCCAGAGTGTCCCCAGTGTCAAGTTCATAGCGGGTGCTCAAAATCGTCTGCTAAAAACAGGCAATATACTTTTAATATGTTTATATCCAGCTATATATTTCATCAATTTTTTTTAGTAACCAGTGAAAGACGTATAATCATGTTTGAAAATAAAGTATAATTGGTGAATAAGAATATATAAGCATTCTTTAAATTCTTTTAAGGGACTGTAATACCGGTGGATTTATCTCAATGTGGCAGGTGAAAAAAATCCTCAATTATTCTTCAGAATACACAGATACACAGACACATACAAAGCAAAGTCAAAGCTACTGATATCAGGATAAAGAGAGAAAAAAAAAAGTATGAACAATCAGAGATTTAGATCATAAAAATACATCATCCTGTATTCCCAGGATGGACTTCAGCATCTAGCAGCAAGGAAGTGATTCTTAAATGGGCAAAAACTAGCTGGAAATCCTGTGACTCTAAGAACAAATGGGGAACTTGTAAGAATAATGGATTGTCCCTTGACATTCTTGATTAATTTGTTTTACTTTGTAGCAATGCTATGATTCAAGTTTCAATTCTAAGGCAACCAATTAGGACTGAATTTTCCATCAAACTTTGAAAATGGTTGCAAGACTCTGTTCAGTCATTGCGGTTTATTAAATCACTGGAACCCGGCACCTGCTTCCTTTCAGAGGAGCCTGCAAGACCCTCATGCTTACAAAAGCAGCCCTTGGCATCACCTTACCCATTCTGAAGACAGTGAATCTGTGGATTCTGATACGAAGGTATGACCTATGACTGCTGCCGCCTTATTCACTATCTGTGATTCCTGAGGAGAATCATTTCTGTTGGGAACATAATAAGATTGAGGAACAAAATGCCATCCAGAGAGTAAGAAATGGTTCACCTGGGTCTGCCGAGTTACCAACCAATTCCTTTCAGGGTATGCACTTTCCCTGGCAATGTCCTTCATTTCTTTACTTGGATCACAGACAACAAACATAGCTGTCCTTGTACAAAGAGAAGTGAATTACCTATGTAATTAGCAGTGAAAGAGATTTAATTCCAAGAAATTTCTAAAACAGACTCTCCAGTGTTCATGCAAACTCTGTAGGGCAAGCCAGGTGATATTATCAAAATGCAAGGTGATCCTTTTTTTTTTTTTTTAAAGATTTATTTATTTCAGTAATCTCTACACCCCCTGTGGGGCTTGAACTCAGACCCCGAGATCAAAAGTCACATGCTGTTTAGACTGAGCCAGCCACGTGCCCACGTTAAAGGTGCTTCCTTTAAATGTGCAATTTATTGGGGCGCCTGGGTGGCTTGGTCGGTTAAGCGTCTGACTTCGGCT
This sequence comes from Panthera uncia, assembly GCF_023721935.1. Taxonomy (NCBI): domain Eukaryota; kingdom Metazoa; phylum Chordata; class Mammalia; order Carnivora; family Felidae; genus Panthera; species Panthera uncia. The sequence continues at coordinate 30,196,337 of NC_064814.1, forward strand.
CAGGTCATGATCTCACGGTCCGTGAGTTCGAGCCCCGCGTCGGGCTCTGTGCTGACAGCTCAGAGCCTGGAGCCTGTTTCAGATCCTGTGTCTCCCTCTCTCTCTGCTCCTCCCCTGTTCATGCTCTGTCTCTCTCTGTCTCAAAAATAAATAAACGTTAAAAAAAAATTAAAAAAAATAAATGTGCAATTTACTTTCTGTCTTTTAATGTTTTTTTTATGCGGGGGGGGGACGGGCAGAGAGAGGGAGACAGAGTATCTGAAACTGGCTCTGTGCTGATAGCAGTGAGCCCGATGTGGTGCTCGAACTCACAAGCCACAAGATCATGACCTAAGCCAAAGTTGGACGCTCAATCGACTGAGCCACCCAGGCGCCCCTAAATGTGCAACTTCACTTCTAGGATTCGATCACACAGAAACACAGCACGTCCAACTACATAGCCTGACCCCCCCACCCACTGCGGGCCACCCACTTTTGGCCAAGGCCCAAGCGATTGGATTCAAATCTTTGTTCTGCCACTTAAAATTTTTAAAACAGTATCTCAACCTTTCTCATTTGTAAAAATGGGGATAGTAATAATAATTTTAATACTCAGATGAGCTATCATGTATATTTAGGGCAGTGCCAGACTCAGAGCAAGTACCATCCAAATGTTAACTCTAATTTTTGTTAATACAATAAATGTTGTTAGTCCTCCCAGGGCAGGAGTTAGTGGGCTTTAATGAATTTGTCCCATCAAACGGAGATGGAATTCAATAAGGAGAGTAAAAAGGTAGAGCTGGACTCTCTTTGGGTCCCCTCTGTTCCCTGCAGTCTCCCTCCCGTCTGGCTGTGGCATTATCACCTTCAGAGAGGTAAAGCTACTGGACCAAGGGAACACAACTGATGAGTCAAGATGCACACCCAGGGTTCTGACTCCCGACCTTGAATTCTTAATCACATTGCTGTCTTCCTTTTCACACAATACTGAAAAAAAAGTAACTCCTATATTGTTGGTATAAAGACAGACCTGTGCAACTTTTCTGGAGGCTAATTTGACAGTACTTACCAAATTTTAAAATTTGACCAACAAGTACCTCTTCTGGGAATGCATCCGGCTAAATCACTGCCCAAGCACACACAGACACGCAAGAATGCTCACTACAGCAATGTTTACCAGTGGAAACCAGAAAACAACTACCATGGGGAGTGCCTGGCTGACTCAGTTGGTAGAACATGTGACTCTTGATCTCAGGGTTGTGAATTTGAGCCCCACGTAGAGATTACTTAAAAATAAAATCTTAAGAAACAAAAACAAAACAAAAAAACTGCCATGGTCGAAATGTTGGTGTCCCCACAAAATCCATGTTGAAATCCTAACCACCAATGTGATGGAATTAGGAAGTGGGGACTTTGGAAGCTGCTTAGGCCATGAGCGTGGACCTCTCATGAATCAGATTAGTGCTCGTATCCAAGAGACCCTACGACACTCCCTAGTCCCGTCCACCACACGAGGACACAGTGAGAAGGTGCCATCTACGAACCAGAAAGCAAACCTCACTAGACACCAAATCTGCTGGCACCTTGATCTTGGACTCCCCAGTCTCTGAACTATAAGAAATTAACTTCCGTTGCTTTATTTTTCAATTTATTTTTAATTTTTTTTAACATTTATTATTTAGTTTTGAGACAGAGGGAGACAGAGTATGAACAGAGGAGGGTCCGAGAGAGAGGGAGACACAGAATCTGAAACAGGCTCCAGGCTCTGAGCTGTCAGCACAGAGCCCGACGCGGGGCTCGAACTCACAGACAGCAAGATCACGACCTGAGCCGAAGTCGGACGCTTAACCAACTGAGCCACCCAGGCGCCCCTTTAATTTATTTTTTAAATTTTTTAATGTTTATTTATTTTTGAGAGAGAGACAGGGACAGAGTGTGAGCAGGGAAGGGGCAGAGAGAGAGGGAGACACAGAATCCGAAGCAGGCTTCAGGCTCTGAGCTGTCAGCACAGAGCCCTACTCGGGGCTCAAACTCACAAACCTCAGGATCATGACCTGAGCTGAAGTCGGACACTTAGCTGACCGAGCCACCCGGGTGCCAATTTCTGTTGTTTATAAGCTACCCAGATTATGGTATTTTTATTATAACAGCCCAAATGAACTAAGATAACAACCTAAAATGTCCATTAGGAAGAAATTGGTTAAATTTATGGCATGTAAAAGAATACTATGTGGCATTTAAGAAACATTGTTTTTACATTTATTTATTTTTGAGAGACAGAGAGAGACAGAGCGTGAACAGGGGAGAGGCAGAAAGAGAAAGAGACACAGAATCCAAAGCAGACTCCAGGCTCTGAGCTGTCAGCACAGAACTCGACCCGGGGCTCAAACCCATGAACCATGAGATCATGACCTGATCTGAAGTCAGACGCTCACCTGACTGAGCCACCCAGGCACCCCTACTATGTGGCATTTAAAAAGAAGCATGTAGGGGCACCTGAGTGGCTTATAGGATTCAGCATCCAACTCTTGATTTTGGCTCAGGTCATGATCCCAGGGTCGTGGGATTGAGCCCTGAGTCAGGCTCCACACTGAGCATGGAACCTGCTTAAGATTCTCTCTCTCTCTCTCTCTCTCTCTCTCTCTCTCTCTCTCCCCTTCTGCCCCTCTCCCCAGCTCATGCACTCTCTCTTTAAAACAAAAAAATAAAATAAAATAAATTTAAAAAAAGAATGATGTACATCACATACTATATACACTAAAATGAAAGATACCCAAGATATGTTAGGTAAAAAAGTGAGGTGCAGGGGTGCCTGGGTGGCTCAGTCAGTTGAGAGTCAGACTCTTAATTTTGGCTCAGGTCATGATCCCAGGGTCATGGGATCAAGTCCTGCATCAAGATCTGCACTCAGCACAGAACTTGCTTAAGATTCTCTCTCTCTCAGGGCGCCTGGGTGGCTCAGTCGGTTGAGCATCCAACTCTTGATTTCAGCTCAGGTCATGATCTCACGATTCATGAGATCGAGCCCCTCAGGCTCCATGCTGGCAATGTGGAGCCTGCTCGGGATTCTCTCTCTCCCACTCTCTCTGCCTTTCCCCAGCTCTCTCTCTCTCTCTCTCTCTCTGCCCCTCTCCCCCAATGGCACTCGCTCTGTCTCTCTAAAAAAAAAAAAAAAAAAAAAGTCAGGTGCAGGACAATATGTATATTATAATGGCATGTGTATTTAAAAAGTATATGTTTGCATGTGTATGAGAAAAAAAATCTAGGAAGACAGACCCCAAACTTAACTGAGGATACTTCTAGAGAGTGGGGTAATACCGGAAAGAGTATGTGAGAAGATAAATAAGGGACTCTTTACCTTGAGCCATTTTAAAGTATAAATCTTTTTTCGTCTGTCAAAGCAGAAAAAGTCAGACTGTGGACGCATAAGAGAATGGGCCGTGAGGAAATGGCCGTGGCATACAAGTGAGGAGAAACCTGTCCAGCCTCACGGGATAGCCACCACCTGGCTCACCTTTCCCCATTAGACTTTTCAGTACTCCAGCAACCCCTACAGAATCCTTCTGCGGCCAGATGCATCTCTTCACCGAGTCAGGCTAGCTTTTGCCTCCACTAGTAATGGGCTACCCAACATTTCCATTTCCTACATGTCCTTCAAAGTGCTGCAAAATTCCCTGACCCCTTGTGTTTCACGAAGATCTCTCCCTTCTCCACTGTCTCCTGCGCTTAGCAACACAATCTAGTGTAATTATCCAGGCTGCCTGCCTGCATCACACAAGAAGGTAACATACAAAAACATGAAACTAGTTATCTTGGTCTACTCCAACAATATTAGGAACCTTTAAAAAAAAGAGACTAGGCTTTCTTCTGCAGCTCTGGAGAAAGGTGAATCTGTTGGGGGAAGACAGAAATGATGGAAAACAGGAAACCACAAAAACATATGAAATTTTTACAAATTGGGACGCCTGGGTGGCTCAGTCGGTTGGTCGTCCGACTTCGGCTCAGGTCATGATCTCACAGTTCGTGGGTTCGAGCCCTGCGTCGGCCTCTGTGCTGACAGCTCAGAGCCTGGAGCCTGTTTCGGATTCTGTGTCTCCCTCTCTCTCTCTGCCCCTCCCCTGTTCACGCTCTGTCTCTGTCTCAAGAATAAATAAACATTAAAAAAATTTTTTTAAACAAAAATTTTTACAAATTCAATTCTTTTCCTAAGGTCTGCCCCATTAACCACTGAAGCCAGCTACAGAGATATTTCTTACCATACACAGTTATGCATTTTAAGTGTTCAGGAGGAATTCGGCCTGCCACCGTGCTATGTTTATTTCTTATAAAAGCCATCATCATTTGCTTTTGACATTGTTCACTTCATTATACAGAGTGCAATTCCCAGGTGATTCATTACTTGAGGTGTAACTGCACTGCAGTTAGTAATTCATTAGGCAGGGGGTAGGTCAGAAAGTAAACTTCACAGGAGGGGATACAGTCCTTACAACCGTAACATTTAAGCAGTTCCTGAATTGCACAAATAATGGAAAGCTATTTCAGTGAATAAAAAGGAAAAAGAACTCTTTTTGAAATTTTAACTATTTCAAATTGTCTTTAGAAACGACTAAACATTAGTAAATCACAGCATTCCCATTTTTAAGAGAGACACACACACAAAGATGTAGTAATTGTTCCAAACTGAATTCCCTGATGTTCTGAAGAAATCTCATGAATCTGACATGCTCTGAGGAAAGAATATTCAACAAAGAGCAAGCAGAGGAAGCAGCCTGGTTCAAAACTCTAGAACTTTTTCATTGTACCTGAAGTTTTAAAAAGAAGCCCTGAATAAATTAGTCTAAGATAAGAATCCAAACTGAAATGATCCTGTCTTACCATTTTATTGAGACAAATCAACCACACATGGGCAATTCATACCACAATGGCTCCTCGATACCCACCTCTGTGTCATTTTTAAATTTTATTTATTTATTTGGAGAGAGAGAGAGAGAGAGCGAGCAGGGAAAGGGCAAAGACAGAGGGAGAGAGAGAATCCCAAGTAGACTTTGCACTCTCAGCCCAGAGCCCTACTCAGAGCTGGACCTCACGACTGTGAGATCATGACTTGAGCCAAGATCAAGAGTCTGAGCTCAACTGACTAAGCCGCCCAGGCGCCCCCTCAGTATCATTTTTTTTTTTTATTTCCAAAAGCATATTTAAAACTATTTTATTTTCCAATTCACAAACCAAAAGGTCCCAAACACCTACTTAAATGAACCACAAAATACCCAGGTGAGGCAAGAATGACACCGTAAGTCTCAGGAGATCTGGCAGGAGCTTACTAAGGCTGGACAAACTGCACGCTTGGAAGAGAACATGACTGTTCTATTTGCCTGGGCCCCCTGCACCTGACCTTGCCAGCCGCCAGGGGAAGGCCAGGTCTCATGCACATCCGCATCCGGCGCATGTAACACAGTGCCTGGGTAAGAACGCGCTTGCTAAATCAAGGTTGCAAGAAGCACGCGCCCGGCCCGGGCACCAGATCACTGTCTTCCCAGGCTTGTCCCAGTAACCACTTGCCCCCGGAGCACTCCGGGAAGGATGCTCCTCCCAGTGCAGATTCCTGAGCCCCATCCCGGCTTCGACCAATCAGCATCCCTCCGGTGCACGAATGAGCAGCTTGACAGCCCCACCCCACGCCCACCCCCACTCCACACCCCTCACCCACGCGCGGCCTCCAGAGGCCCGAGGCGCCCCGGGCGTGCGCAGGCGCGTCCCCGGCCCGCCGCCCACCCCGCCACCCCCAACCCCGCGCCTCGCCCACCTGAGGCAGTCGTTGTCTCGTACCAGGCGCGCGCTCTCGGCTGGGGGCAAAAGCCCCCCCTCCAAGTAGAGGCCCAGGATGGCCCCAGAACTGAAGCCGAAGCGCTGGCGGATGAGACTAATGAGATCCGTGACCACTCGGCATCTGTTCAAGTCGACGAGAAGCCAAAAGGCCGTACAGTGAGGGGTAGCTGGAGGCGGATAATCAAATTGAAGCCGTAGCCTAACCGTCTCGGAGGCCGCCATCTTGCCCGTTGCTCAACGGAAGCCGAGAGACACCACAGGGCTACCGAGAGGCGTGCTCGGCGGCCCGCCCCCTGGGGCCTTTTAACGTGTGCCCTCTATTGGCTGCCAGTGGCTACTGCAGGCTCCCGTGACCCGCAAGAACGCGGAGCGGGGTTGATTCCATTTTGCTCATCGCTGGGCTAGGGAAGGGCATAAGTGAAATAAATGCCTTCACTCCTTTCCCGCTGAGCTCTATGCAGGGTCGAAATTTAGGCAACTCTCTGGATAAACAAGCACTTCTCAGTCGTTGTCTTCTAAGATATTTGCTTATATATGGAAAAGAATTTCAAAAAAGCAGTTACTCCCAATACATTTGACAATTTTTTCGTTGGTAAAGAGTTGGAAAAGATGCATTTCCTGGTATATTGTAAATATACGTTTAAAATAAAACCACTTGTCACTCCTTTACATGTGCCTAGTGGAATTGAAAGACCTTAATCGGTGTAATACCTACCACCATCCATATTTTATTTTTATATTTTTAATGTTTATTTTTGAGAGACACAGAGCGCAAGTGGAGGAGGGGCAGAGAGAGAGGGAGACACAGAATCTGAAGCAGGCTTCAGGCTCTGAGCTGTCAGCACAGAGCCCAACCTGGGGCTCGAACTCATGAATCGCAAGATCATGACCTGAGCCTAAGTCAGATGCCCAACCGACTAAGCCACCCAGGTGCCCCATCCATATTTTAAAATATAAAAATAAGCCCCCTTATTAACCACTAGGTAAGTAAATCATAAAGTGTACATCATTCAAATTTCCATTCCATCCGTTCACATAGCATATTAATTCCTTTAGTTTTCATGACAAAGATATGAATTATGAACTATTACTATTCCCATTTTGAAGACTTAAAAAAAAGGGTTTAGATTAAGTAACTAACCCAAGGTTACTGGACTAGTAAATGCTAATATTTTGTAGTCATTGGACACATTGAAAGAAAATTTTTTGGGAAATTTTATTTTCCTGTAACCCTAATGCTGTAGATCTTATGATTGAGTTATTATTACTGTTATGAATGGTACACAACTGATCAAAATAACATAAAACATCACACATTTTGATACATAATTATTAGACAGGGAAAATAAAATGGACATGGAAACATCTATTAACGAAATGGAGCTGCCTTTTTTTTTTTTATTTGTTAGGTCAAGTCTTTCTGGATGAATATTGCTAAATGAGACAGGGCTCCACATTGATTCTAGATCAATTTTTTTGTTTTTATAGATGTAAAATCCTGAGAAAACTTGTTCATTTATATAAGTGGGTAAGACTAGAAGGGCTTGGTGCCTGGGTGGCTCAGTTGGCTGAACATCTGACTTGGGCTCAGGTCATGATCTCACTGTTCTTGAGGTCGAGCCCTGCATAGGGCTCTCTGCTGTCAGCACAGAGCCTGCTTTGGATCCTCTCTCTGCCCCTCCCCGGTTCACACATGCATGCACTCTCTTTCCCCCCTCTCAGAAATAATAAATAAACATTAAAAAAAAAAAAAAAAAGAATAGAAGGCCTTATGTCGTTGGCAATGTCAGCCAGTTGTTTAAACTCCTTCCACGTTACATGCTAAAGTTTCCTAGAGATCTTCCTTTAAAATTTTTTTTCAGGGGTACCTGGGTGGCTCAAGCCATTAAATTAAGCATCCACCTTTGGCTCAGGTCATGATTTCGCGTTTGTGAGTTTGAGCCCCGCATCAGGCTCTGTGCTGACAGCTTCTCAGAGCCTGGAGCCTGCTCCAGATTCTGTTGTCTCCCTCTCTCTTTGTCCTTCTCCCACTCAAAATCTCTCTCTCTCTCTCTCTCTTCCTGAAAAATAAAGAAAAACACTTAAAAAATTTATTTTCAGTACTCCATCAGCCAACAATTCAATTATGTTGCATAATGTTAAAAACAAAGAATTGGGAATCACCTGACATCCAAAAGGAGCGTTTGCCCAGTCGCTAGAGTCATTCACTTTCTCAATATTTGGGAAGCTCCATTGAGACTTAAGGGATGACTACACCACTTAATCTTACATTTAGAGGTGCTTGGTTTATGGAGCTAAATGAGATGAAATGGGCAAAAAATGAGAATTGTAATCAAAGACTTGAATATTCATGGGTAGAGAGATAGTGGACGTTTGAACTGTTACAGATTTACTAGCAATTTAATTTGATAGTCGAAATCAATTATGTTTATAAGCACTCATTTGACTGAATTGAAAGAGAGTATCAATATCTAAGGGAAAGGAGTTGATCCCAATAGAAAGAAGCCGTTTTCTCAAGGTCAGGGCATTACTAGATTTTATGTATCAATGATTGCTGCCTTGTCCATTATTTACTGTAGAATGCACTACAGTTCTCCCTAAAGTTAATCTAAATTTAATAAACCTGGTACAAATAAATAACCAAGTATAGTAGGTGCCAGTAAGGCTACATAGATGGAGGCAGGAGAGAGAAAAAGATACTTTTACTTTGGAGAACAGAAACAGTGCCATCACATTCTCAGGCAATCAGCTTTAGGAAGAAGTTCAAGTGGGGGCGCCTGGGTGGCTCAGTCTGTTGAGTGTCCAACTCTTGATTTCAGCTCGGGTCATGACCTCACAGTTCTTGGGTTTGAGCCCCGTGTCAGGCTCTGTGGTGACAGTGCACAGCCAACTTGGGATCCTCTCTCTCTGTCCCTCCCTCTTTCTGTCTCCTACAAAATAAATAAATAAGTAAACATTAAAAAAAAAAAGATTCACAGATGAGAAAGAAAAGATTAGTGAACTTGAAGACACAGTAATAGGAGCTATCTTAAGTGAGACACAGAGGGGCACTTGTGGCTCAGTCAGTTAAGCATCAGGTCATGATCTCACAGCTTGTGGGTTCCATCCCCGTGTCAGGCTCTGTGCTGACAGCCCCAAGTTCAGAGCTTGTAACCTGGAGCCTGCTTTGCCTCTCCCCCGCTTTCACTCTGTCTCTCTCTCAAAAATAAATAAGCATCAACAACTTTTTTTTTTTTTTAATGCTGAAAGAAAAATACTGTGACCTTGAAACTCTTTGCCCCGTGAAATTGTCTTTAAAAAATGAAAGTGAGTGGTGTCTGGGTGGTTCAGTGAGTTAAGCGTCTGACTTCAGCTCAGGTCAGGATCTCATGGTTCAGGAGTTTGAGCCCCACATCAAGCTGTCTGCTGGCACCACAGAGCCCACTTTGGTTGCTTTTTTTAAAAAAAATTTTTAATGTTTATTTATTTTTGAGAGAGACAGAGAGAGAGAAAGTGCAAGAGGTGGTGGGACAGAGAGAGAGGGAGACACAGAATCTGAAACGGGCTCCAGGCTCTGAGCTGTCAGCACAGAGCCCGACATGGGGCTCAAACTCACAAACCGCGAGATCATGACCTGAGCCAAAGTCGGACACTTAACCAGCTGAGCCACCCAGGTACCCCAGCACAGAGCCCACTTGGGATCCTCTGGCTCCCTCTTTCTCTGCCCCTCTCTGGCTTGTGCTCCCTCTCTCTCTCTCTCTCTTTCTCTGTCATAAATAAATAAATAAATAAATATTTTAAAAAATGCAGAATCTCGGGGCGCCTGGGTGGCTCAGTTGGTTAATCGTCTGACTCTTGATTTTGGCTCAGGCCATGATCTCACAAGTCACTGGAATCTAGCCCTGCATTAGGCTCTGCACTGACAGCCCAGAGTCTGCTTGGGATTCTCTCTTTCCCTTTCTCTCTGACCCTCCCCCTGTCTCATTCTCTCTCTCTCTCTCTCAAAAGAAATAAACTTAAAAAGAAAAAAAAAGGAAGAAGTTCAAGTGAAAAAAAGAGATGTATAATCTGATTCTCTTAAAACCACGCAGTCCTGTTTCACCTTAGAAAGTGTTTGGGTAAAAAAAAAAAGAAAAAAGAAAAAAAATCAGATATAAATCCAGAAGCCAGTTTAAAAAAAGAAAAGAAAGTGTTTGGGTACTCTTCAGCACTTACTTGCCCCCAGTTTGAAGACTGCTACTCCAAAAGTGAAAAGGTACTTAAGCAGCAGGTGGCTTTTAAGTCCTTGCATGACTATTCTTGTTTCCTTCCTGGAGATAGTCAAATGTCACCATTCTCTCTACTATGGGAACCAGGCATGATGACAAAGGGTCGACACTACACTGTAATTCTAAGAGTCAGATCTAACCTTAGCTATAATCCAATTGAATCTAATGTAATCTAAGAGTCTGAAACAAAGTATTAAATTATTTTAATAAGGCTGGGTGGTAGGTACCCAATTCTGTGTGCTTATCCGTATTTTGCCATGTTCGTGACTACAAAAATTTATAGAAAGGACCTATTCTTTTTTCAAATTACCCTTTAGAAGTTTCTAAACAGTTGTCTAAATTATAAATTCAGATACCCTTTGACCTGGCAATTCCACACCTAGGCATTTATCCTACAGATAGACTAATACTATGTGCAAAGGCTCCTGCGTCATGTTTGCTGAAACGTTGTAAAAACAAACAACAAGAAACAAATAGTCATCGACGGGGATTTAATTGAATAAAATTAGTGTACGTCCAATGGTTGTATAGAATTCCGCTGTATCAAAATGTATTCAGTTAAACCCCTATTGAGGTAGTTCCAAATACATTGCCATGGAAATGTGCCTAGGATATAATGAAAGGGCAAGGAGCAGAGAAGTATATATTTTATGTTTCTATTTGCTTTCCCTTTTCAAATTAAGTTTTTTTAGTATGAGATAATTATAGAGTCACATGCTGTTGTAGAAAATAGTACGGGGAGATCCATGTGACCTTTGCCCCAGTGATAACCAGGACATTGACATTGATACAATCAAAGTACAGAGCAATTCCATCATCACAATGATCTTTCCTGTTGCTCTGTTACAGCCACTGCAAGGCTTTCCATTTCTATGATTTTGTCATTTCAAGAATGCTAGGGGCGCCTGGGTGGCTCAGTCGGTTAAGCATCTGACTTCAGATCTCATGGTTCGTGAGTTCCAGCCCCGAGTCAGGCTCTGTGTTGACACCTTGGAGCCTGGAGCCTGCTTCAGATTCTGTGTCTCCCTCTCTCTGCACCTCCCCTGCTCGCATTCTGTCTCTCTCTCTCAAAAATAAATAAACATTGAAAAAGAAATTAAAGAATGTTATAGGAGAGGGGCGCCTGGGTGGCTCAGTAGGTTAAGTGTCTGACTTTGGCTCAGGTCACCATCTCAGGGCTTGGCTCCTGAGTCTCCCTCTCTCTCTGCCCTTCCCACACTAGCACATGGCATGTACTTTCTCTCTCTCTCTCTCAAAAATAAATAATACACATTTTTTGAAGAAGTATGTTATATGAGTGAAATCATAAAGTATGTAACCTTTTGGTGTTGGCTTCCATTCCCCCTCAGCAGAACTCTCTGGAGATTCATCCAGGTTGTTGTGTGTGTCCACAGTTTGTTCCCTATTATGGTTGAATAGCATTCCATGGCATGGACGAACCAGTTGGTTTAACCATTTGGGTTGAAGGCCTGTTGGCTCTGTTCAAGGTCATTTGGGTCGTTTCTAGTTTGGGGTTATTACAAATAAAGCTCCTATAAACATTTATTTACAGATTTTTTTTTTTTTTAATGGGAGCATAAGTCTTTATTTCTCTGGGATAAATGCCCAGGACTACAATTGCTGGGTCATATGATAGTTGCATGGTTAGTTTTTTAAGAAATTGCCCAACTGTTTTTCAGAGTAGCTGAACTATTTTGTATTCCCACTTGCCATGTATGAAGTGATTCAGTGTCTCCATACCCTGGCCACCCTTTGGCATTGTTGTGTTTTTCATTTCTACCTTTCTGATAGATATGTAGTGGTTTCTCATGGTTTTAATTTGCATTTCCCTAATGGCTAATCGTGTTAGACACATTTCCCTCTACTTATTTGCTATCTTCTTCTGTGAAATATCCCTTCAAGTCTCTTACCCATGTTCTGTGTGGATTGCTTGCTTTTTCTACTGTTGAATTTTGAGAGATCTTCATATATTCTAAATACTTCTACTACTATTCTGTTAGATGTGGTGTTTGCAAATATTTTCTCCCACTCTGTAGTTTGTCTCATCATTCTCTTAACAGGGCTTTCCATAAAGCAATAGTTTTCCAATTTAATGAGGTCCAGTTTCTCAGTTTTTCCTTTTGTGAGTCATGTTCTTGGTATCCTTTGATAACCTAGTAACTCTTTGCCTGGCACCATGTCCCAAATTTTCTCTTCTCCCCCGCCCCACAAACTCTTATATTGTGCATTGAAGTCTGTGGTCCATTTTGCGTTATTTTTTTGTATAAGATGTGAGACTTATATTGAGGTCCCTTTTCTTTGCCTCTGGATAGCCAATTGCTCTAACACCATTTGTTGAAAAGGCTACATTTCCTCCATTGAATTGTTTTTGAACTGTTGACGCTGAGGACACAGGTCACCCCAAGATGGGCCACTTTGACATGAAGATTATTTTGAGTCAAAGGCAAATGAGACCCTATGGGCTCAAGAGAAAATTTGCCCCTCCCTTAACTACATAGAAGAATCTAAGTTGGGGGTGTTTTCCAGAATAAGGGTTATTAGCAGGGACCAACTTTATCTGAGGGACCCATCTGTATGGTGGGGCGCTGCCCCACCTAATTACCCCACCTAATTACCTTCTATCTGTTCTTCTTCTTATGGCTCTTATTCTTTCCTCTGAAGTGCCAGACCCTTACCCTTTTCTCCTCAGTTCAGGATGACATATGTACCTCATTTTGCTTGTCTCTGGAATTTCCATGTCTGTGTGGATTCCCCGTATGTGTGCGGTTACATTTGATTTTCTCCTGTTAATCTGCATGTATATCTAGCTGTATATCAGCTCGAAGGACCTTTGAAGGGGCAAGAATTCTCACTCCCCCAAAAAACCTTTGTCAAAAATCAGCTGGGGGGCAGCGCAGAGCCTCATGTGGGGCTTAAACCCACAAACCCATGAGACTGTGACCTAAGCCAAAATCAACAGTTGGACCTTTAACCAACTGAACCACCCAGGTGCCCCCTAAGGTTTTATTTTTAAGTATTCTCTACACCCTAGGTGGGACTCAAACCCACAACCCTGAGATGGAGGGTCACAAGCTCTACTGACTGAGCCAGCCAGGTACCCCAGGAATGTGATCTTTAATAGCCAAATTAGAATTTCCTGGTAAGCTCTAGTTAAGTAATCTATGTGATAACTTGCTTCCCCCACCCCAAGAAAAGCCTTGCCTGAAACAATCCTTTCTTTTCTTTTGTTCGTAGCTTCCTTGTCCAGAGGTTTCTGCCTACAAAAGCCTTCCATTTTGTATAGCTCCTTGGATCCCCTTTCTTTCTGCTAGACGGTATGCTACCAGATTCATGTATCATTGAATACAGCCAACAAGATCTTTAAAATTTCTTTCAGTTGAAGGATGCCTGGATGGCTCAGTTGGAGGAATGTGGGACCCTTGAACTTGGGGTCATGAGTTTGAGCTCCGTATGGGGTGTAGAGGTTACTTAAATAAATAAAACATAAAAAAAAAAAAAACTTACTCAGTTGAATTTTACTGGTTCAACACACCTATATACATTACCATTACTTCAGGAAATTACCTTATGTTCCTTCCCTGTCAATGTCTGAGGTTTTATCCCCCAGGGGGCAACCATAGTTTCTAGTTGATTTTACACCATTGTTTTATCAGGCAGTTGCCTGGCCCTTACCTGTATCTCCATACCATATAAGCCCATCCTGTGCTTAAAAGTTATATAATAATGTTTGTCGACTTTTATGCAATAGTTATCACTTCTATTTTATTTTAGAGAAATAATCCCAAATATGAAAAATACCATATGGAAAAATATATTTACTATAGCTTTATTTTTACAATGAAAACATGAAACCCTGTAATGGTTAAGAGTATTTAAAGCTCTGGTGACAGAGACCGACTTGGAAGCTTTATTATTTTTTTTAATGCTTTAAAAAATTTTTTTTCTTTAGAGAGAGAGAAAGCACCCATGAGCAGGGGAGAGGGGGAGAGAGAGAGAGAGAGAGAGAGAGAGAGAGAGAACCTTAAGCAGACCCCATGCTCAGTGAGGAGCCTGATATGGGGTTCAGTCTCATGAACCTCGAGATCATGACCTGAGCCAAAATCAAGAGTTGGATGCTCAACTGACTGAGCCACCCAAGCGTCCCCAATTTGGAAGCTTTAGATAAGGAAAAGCTTAAAATAATGTTTGTAACACAGTTATTTCTGTTTGACTAAGGGTGTAACTTGGATGTGTATCTTTCTAACGTTCCTCTACGGGCTTATCCCCAATACCCTCATAATGGCATTTTACACATTCCCGGAGCACCCCTGAGAACCCAGTTGCCTAATTCTTTTCTCTGGCCCAAATCTCAGTGGGCTTGCCCTTCACTGGCAGGACTGTCATTCCACAACGCTGCAGATAAAAACATCTGTCCACTTAAGACAGGCAGGGGGAGAGGGATGCAGAGGGGAGCAGGAAAAGGAGTTGTCACCTGGACTTTGTTTTTGTTTTGTTTTCTGTCAAGTGAACGTTTGAAATAGAATATATGGCAGCAGCCTTACTCTCATACTGTCCTTGTATTACCCTGTTTCCTAGCTCTACGAGGTGAGTTATTCAGTATACTCAGAGAAAAAAACAAAAAAACAAAAAAAACCTTTTCACACACACACACACACACACACACACGAAACAATCCTACCATTCTTTTCCTCCTTTCCCCTTCCCAAACCTGTAATTCCCTCTCTTAAATGACTGTTGTGGGGTGCCCAGGGTTTCAGTCCACGAAGCAACCAACTTTTGATTTCCACTCAGGTCATGATGTCACAGTTTGTGAGTTCGAGCCCCACATCTGGCTTTGCACTGACCGCAGGGAGCCTGCTTGAGATTATCCCTCTCTCTCTGCCCCTCCTCCACTCTCACACTCTCTCTCTCAAAAATAAATAAACATTATAAATAAATAAACTTAAAAAAATAAAGTTGGCTTAAAAATTAGAAAAATAAAATGACTTGTGAAGACAATGTTAACACAGAATGATACTATTGACAAATTAGCAACACAGGAAAAAACAATAATTTTTTTTTATTATTGCACTTAAAACGAAGACTAGAGAAAAATATATCCCAATGCCAACAATGGTTTGTTTCGTAGGATCTAATTTTTTTTTTAATTTCCAAAATGTTCATAATATATGTAACTTTATAGTCAAAATAACTTTAAAGATAAGTCTATGAAAATGGAATCGCAGTTTTCAACGACCAGCGGGTTCAAGCATCATGTGTTCGGAGGTAGATGCACTAGCTTTTGAAATGTCAGCCCTGTTGCTGGGGAGGGAAGAGATGAGCGGGGCAGAAAGGACGGTTCTCGCCATTTCTTCGCAGCGTCTCAGTCCTGTCCCACGACCCAAGTCAAACAAATGTATTAAACGCCTCAACCCCTCTGATCCGTCCCCAAAACGGCAAAGGAGGTCGCGGTGGGGCAGACAGACAGAGCACCTAGACCGCCACTGCCTGGCTCGCGGTCGGGAGGCCCAGCAGAGTGCCGGCGGGACACTAGCAGCCGCGAGCCGCTCAGGCCCCGCCCACGTCCCGCCCACGCCTCAGGCCCCGCCCACGCCTCAGGGCCCGCCCAGGCCCCGGTCGGAGCCAGGTCCCACCCACTGCCGTCACGTGGTGGGGCTCAGGGTTCAGCCTCGGGCTGGTGTCGCCGCGCCGTATTCGCCATGGAGCTGGTGCCGAGGACCTCTCCCGTGGTGCTGCTGCTGCTCTTGCTGCTGGGCCTGAGTACCGGTAGGTTCGGGAAGAAAGTGCACCAGAGGCCGGTGCATCCTTCTCCAGGGATGAGAGTCTGTTAGTGGGTTTGTGCTTTTTAGAGCAAATGCCTTTCCCCGTTTCTACCTTCCGTGATCAAACTGCTTTAGGACCTAGCTCTTTTTTTCTTTAAGATAAAATACTAAGTGCTTTTAATACCCCTTCCTGGCTCTGAATAGTCTGGTGCTCCTCTCTTCCCTACGCCTAGGTAGGAGCAATTGTGCAAATTACTTGAGTTGGGGAAACTGCTGGTGGGTGAGGTTACCACGATCCTAAATCCACCTCCCTTTTCCTGCCGTGATTGGCTGCTAAGTGGGATTATGGGGACTTTTTCTTTTGAGCTGAAACATGCGGTCCAAAGGACTCTGAAAAGTCCTACCTCGAATGGGACGTTTCATTGAGGTAAGGGCTTTTTCTTTCTACTTGATCCGTACAGACAGGATAAGATCTCCCTTCACTGCGATTCTTTTTGACAAAAACAAATTCGTGTTTAACAGGATGACTTGGAAATTGATTTTCAGTCTTTCAGCAAAATGTCTTGTGGTCTGAATCCAGATCTGGGAACTGGAACTGGCCGCAAACTTGCCTTGTGACTCGAGGCGGGTTGCTCCACATTCCTCCTCTTCCCTTGTGTAACTGGGGATACTCTGGCCCTTCAGCTTGGGTCTGGAAAATGTTGTCAAATAGGTTGTCCATCCCCTCCCCTCCTCCCCCCCCCCCCCAAATTTTAACAGTGCTCACTGCCAAGGAAGGGAGGAGTGCCAGCCATTAAGTCAAAAGGGACCCAGGCCGTATCTGTTACTTTCCAGGAGGTAGTGTGATCTTCTGTCACCCGTACCTCAAATCTTACAGCCACATCTATGATCTAGCCATTCTGTTCTGCCCCTCAAGCCACTTTCTGGTTTTCTTAATCAGTTACAAAACCCCTTTGTCTCCTCATCTACTCCCTTCTTTTCTTTTTGAGACCAGTTTTTGTTGTTTTCCTTGTCACAGGGGCTTGGAATTTAAGAAAAGAGGAAGTGGAAGGCAGGAAACGCCCATCATCGAGGGTCGCCTCTCATCATCTTTGCACATTATTGGCCTTTTTTTTTTTTCTCCACCCTCAGAGGGTATTTGAGAAAAACAACTGTAACTTGAGAGTTGTTACTTTAGCAAAGGTGACATAGAAAATGTGCATAACTTACTCTTTTCTGATACCTATTTTGCAGATGCTACAAAGATAACTAAGGAAAATTGGAGCTGCGGGATTGAAGGATGTACATGTATATATATGGCTTTTAATCTATGGAATATCTTTCTTTTGCTATTTGGAAAGCCAGACTGCCTTTCCGAAAAGTGATGCTGTGTGCACTCTGGCCAACAGTGCTGAGGGCCCGTCTCCAGCCTCCTTGTGGACATTGAGCACCCGCCATTATTTTGTTGTCTATCAAATAAGCGAAGATTTTTTTAGTGACCTCATATTGCTTTACTTTTCATGTATGAATATTAGTGATGTTAACCCTTTTTAAGTTTATTTATTTTGAGAGAGAGGTGGGGTGGGTGCAGGGAAGGGGTAGGGTAGAGAGAGAGGGAGAGAGAGAGGATCCCAAGCAAGCTCCAAGCTGTCAGTGTAGAGCCTGACTCTGGGCCCAAACCCGCTAACCATGAGGTGGAGCTGAAATCAAGAGTCAGAGGCTTAACCAGCTGAACTACCCAGGCGCCCCAGGATCTTCCTGTTTTCAATTTATCTACGCAATGGGGCGCCTGGGTGGCTCAGTCAGTTAAGCGTTTGTCTGTCTCTGCTTCTCAAAAAATAAAAATGTTAAAAAAAGTAAAAAAAAAAATTGATCTACACAAGTAAAGAAAATTGCTGTTGTGCATATTTGTCACAGATCTGTCTTTGTTTGCCTTTTAATTTAATTTAATTTTATTATTATTTTTTTTAATATTTATTTTCTTTTTGGGAGACAGACAGAGTGCAAGCAAGGGAGGGGTAGAGAGAGAGACAGATACAGAATCTGAAGCAGGCTCCAGGCTCTGAGCTGTCAGCACACAGCCCCACATGGGGCTCGAACCCACCAAGCACAGGATCGTGACCTGGGCCGAAGTCGGACACCCAACCGACTGAGCCACCCAGGCGCCCCGATTTTATTTTTGATGTACGTAAATTTTATTGTACAGAAAATGTAACAAGTTTCTGTCCTCAACTCTGTTGATAGTTTTCTTTATATCTGTGGGGTATGCCTACATCATTTCCCCATCCAGAGATCAGAAAAACATTCAATTATATTTTCATATTATTTTTAATATCAAAATTTTAGAATTGAAATACTTTATCCACTTGAAATTTATTTTGGTTTAGAGTGTTAAGTAAGGACCTACATTTGTGGGGGCACCTGGGTGGCTCAGTCAGTTAAACGTCCGACTCTTGGTTTCACTTCGGGTCATGATCTCACAGTTCTTGAATTCCAGTGCCTTGACTGGCTCTGCATGGACAGCACTGGGCCTGCTTGGGATTTTCTCTCTCCCTCTCTCTTTCTCTGCCCCTCCCCAGCTTGCTCTCTCTGTCTGTCTCTCTCTCAAAAAGTAAATAAACATAAATTTTTTTTTTAAAAAGGACTTAGATTTTTTTTTTTTTTCCTTCACAAAAGCTAACAGTTGCCCCAATATAATATAGTGACTCTTGGTCTCTCTAATTTGGGATACCTCTTTAATAATACATTAAATGAGATACAAAAGCTAGCATCTTGCATTTTGAGATTTTTTCCTTTTTTCCCCAAAATGTAAATCTCTCTCTCTTTTTAAAACAGAATTGTGGGGGTGCCTGGGTGGCTCAGTTGGTGAAGTGACTTCGGCTCAGGTCATGATCTCGAGGTTCATGAGTTCAAGCCCCGCATCGGGCTCTTCGCTATCAGTGCAGAGCCTGCTTGGGATTTTCTCTCTCTTTTCCCCTACCCCACTTGTGTTCTCTCTGTCTCTATCTTAAAATAAATAAAATAAAGTTAAAAAAAAAATAAGAAAAAACAGAATTGTAAAAGTGTTCATGCCTACTGTTAAAAATTCAAATATTACAGGGGCGCCTGGGTGGCGCAGTCGGTTAAGCGTCCGACTTCAGCCAGGTCACGATCTCTCGGTCTGTGAGTTCGAGCCCCGCGTCAGGCTCTGGGCTGATGGCTCGGAGCCTGGAGCCTGTTTCCGATTCTGTGTCTCCCTCTCTCTCTGCCCCTCCCCCGTTCATGCTATGTCTCTCTCTGTCCCAAAAATAAATAAAAAACGTTGAAAAAAATTAAAAAAAAAAAAATTCAAATATTACAGACAGTGCAGAGGAAAAAGTGAAAGCCCCCAATCTCCTCTGCCACTATTAAGTTTGGTTTCTTTTTTTCACAACTGAAGTGTCTTTTCCTTATCTCCCCACTATATTAGAGTGAGTACCTTGCCAAAAATATAAACCACATCATCTCTAGCTTAGCATGGCCATCTCTACAGCCTTGGAATTTACCTGGATGGTTGACCTTCTTCAGGAAAATCACGTTGTGCTTCTGTTTTAGGAGCAGTCATTGACTGGCCCGCAGAGGAAGGAAAGGAAGTGTGGGATTATGTGACTGTCCGCAAGGATGCCCACATGTTCTGGTGGCTCTATTATGCAACTAACCCCTGCAAGAACTTCTCAGAACTCCCTCTGGTCATGTGGCTTCAGGTAAAAGTGGCCTGGCTGCCTGGCCCGGTTTTCCCCTCTTACCACTTTGCCGGCTCGTAAAAGCTCAGGGGGGAAGGACTGATCTGGGGTGGGGGGGGGGGGGGGCCGGGGGGGGGGGGGGGGATTTGGTGTCCTCCTGAGGCAGGCAAAGACAATGGTATGCTAAGAGGCCAAATCAGAGAGTGAGGGGTGCTAGCCTTTGCAGAGGTCTTTTTATAGTGAGCCCAGTCAAGGGACGCCTGGGTGGCTCAGTCAGTTAAGTGTCCGACTTCAGCTCAGGTCATGATCTCACGGTCCGTGAGTTCGTGCCCCATGTTGGGCTCTGTGCTGACAGCTCGGAGCCTGGAGCCTGAATTCTGTCTCCCTCTCTCTCTGCCCCTCCCCCACTCATATTCTGTCTCTCCCTCTCTCTCTCAAAAATAAATAAACATTATATTGAGTCCAGTCAGTGGTAGGATGCCTTAGCAGAAGCTCCTGTAGACCCCTGTGACTAAATGCTGACAAGTGTTCGGAAAGGTTCCCGAGCAGCCCTTTCTCTCTGTCTCTTCTCCCAGTCCTTCCTAGACCCTAACTCCTTGCCCCCAGAAAAGCCCCCTTTTGAAAGGACTCAGCCTTTTGTATCTTAGAATTCAGTGTTGGGTCCTATCCTCCCTGAGTGTGTTTGGGTTTTAATCTTGAGCTCTGATTGTAGGATGGAAGGCTGGGAACCGGTTGGAGGCAGCTTTGGGGGGCAGGCAGAGGATCCTCTCTTGCATTCCTAAAATATTTGCCTAGAGGTGGCCCACACCCACCTGGAAGACCAGCCTTTAGGGAGGGGTTGACGAACACAGTTTTGCTTCAGCTTCTGGAAACTGGCAGTATGGCCCAGATTGGGCTCCAGGTTGCGCACCAGTAAATAGGGTGTCAGGATACTCCTCTCCATGGGATGCACGTGTCACTTCCTCCCAAAATGTCAGTATTCACGAGCACCCTGCTGGTGCCCTGGGCTTGGCCTTCTCAACTAGCCCTGGCGGGCTCTCCTGATGAGACAGAGTGCAGGTGAGCCCTGTGCGGGAAGGGGGCATTATCACAACTGTCTCCTTTGAGTGCTGGAGGTGAGGCCTGGCCCGAGGGTGCAGATGTAAAAGTGTCTGAGAAGAAGATGCCACGGGTGTATCCCAGGGCCCTTCTGTCCACCCAGGGCTGCGGTAGGTAGAGATGCTGCAGGGTTCCGTTTTCTGGGCTTTGGTTTTTGTTTGTTTGTTTGTTTATTATTTTTTTTAATTAAAAAAAAATTATTTATTTTTGAGAGAGAGAGAGACAGGCAGACAGAGTGTGAGCGGGTGAGGGGCAGAGAGAGAGGGAGACTTAGAACCAGAAGCTCCAGACCCCAAGCTGTCAGCACACAGCCTGACACTGGGCTCGAACCCATGAACTGCGAGATCATGACCTGAGCCTAAGTCAGGTGCCCCACCATTAGAGCCATCCAGGCGCCCCTGGGCTTTGTTTTTTAATCTGAGGGATTTTTAAGGTTTTTCAACTTTTTCTTCATCAGCAGGACTCTTACCACCGTCAAGTGAAAGCTTCTATACGGAGCCCAAGTGGAAAGCAGAAGGGCTGGAGTGTAGGCCGGGTCCTACCCTGGCCGCCTTCCCTTTGTCACATGCTCGCCCCTCAAGCACCTTCTGGGCTCTCAGGAATTTAAAAACCATTGAATTTCAGAAGTTGCAAAACCTTCCTATTGTTTTATCTGGATTAGTTGCCAACATTTTATTTTATTTTATTATTTTTTTAATGTATGTTTGTTTATTTATTTATTTTTAAGTGTTTATTTATTTTTGGGAGAGAGAGTGCAAACAGGGAGGGACAGAGAGAGGGGGAGACACAGAATCTGAAGCAGGCTCCAGGCTCTGAGCTGTCAGCACAGAGCCCGATGCGGGGCTCAAACTCACGAACCGTGAGATCATGACCTCAGCTGAAGTCAGCCACTTAACTGACTGAGTCATCCAGGCACCCCGATGTTTATTTATTTTTGAGAGAGAGAGAGAGAGAGCAGGGGAGGGGCAAAGAGAGAGGGAGACACAGAATCCGAAGCAGGCTCCAGGTTCCGAGCTGTCAACGCAGACCCCAAGACGGGGCTAGAACTCATAAGCTGTGAGATCATGACCTGAGCTGAAGTCGGATGCTCAACTGACAATGCCCCGGCACTGAGCTCTGCTCACAGTCCTGCCCTGCCATTGGCCCTGGATGCACACAGTATTGAGTCCTTCCTGCCCTGGGACTTCTACATTTACTAAATTATATCCCAGGATCCACATGATCAAACTGCCCTTCAGTCTGCGTCCCTTGTTGGTCTGCAGGGACAGAGGAGAGGTGGTGGGGTGAGGAGTCACAGGGCCCCAGGTCCAGTCCTGGCAAAATGGACCCCTAATTGCCATGTCCCTTACCTGGGCCTTACTGTTCATCTTGGAGATGAGAGGGGTTGGCTAAGGTGTTTTGAAGGTCAGTGCCCAGCGTGCCCCATGGCGGGTCAGGAGTCAATCTCAGAGGATCAGAGGTAGGAAAATTCCTTTTGGGGCTCGTAAGCCAGGTGTTTTCATTTATTTATTTATTTGTTTATTTATTTATTTATTTATAAGCAATCTTTACACCCAACATGGGGCTTGAACTCACAACCCCAAGGTCAAGAGTCGTATGCTCTATTGACTGAGCCAGACAGGTGTCCCTGAGTCTTTTCCCTTTAGAAAGACTTCAGCAGTTACCAGGGGCTCTGTCGGTACAGACCCCCTGGTTCACCAGGTCAGTTGTGTCTTTCGTAGAATGTTGACTGAGCCAGCACTAAATCATAAATCATTTAGAGTGAATGTGGTCATTGTTATAATGACCAAGATTTGACTAATGTTTTCTCTGGGCTTATTTTGTTGTTTATTTTCTCTTCCACAGGGTGGTCCGGGCGGTTCCAGCACTGGATTTGGAAACTTTGAGGAAATTGGGCCCCTTGACAGTGATCTCAAACCACGAAGAACTACCTGGGTACAGTGAGCACAGCCTAACTGAAACTGCCCTGTGGCCTCTCCAAGGCTGAGCCCCACCTGGCCCTACCCCATTCTGGGTGGGGTCACAGATTAAGCAATCCCGCTCCATCCTCTTCCCCAGGGGTCCTGGGCCTTGTGCACTTGTCCCTAGGCTTCCGCTCTAGCCAGCTTCTTCCATTTCTGGGGGCAGCTTGTCCGTCCCCTGGCTCTCTTCCCTTCCCACGTCGGTGACCTTTCCATCCACTTGACGGCCAAAGCCTATTCCAGCAGACACCCTGGACCTTGTCATTTCCTATTTGGCCATCTCTGCAATCTGACCGCAGGATCCCACCCTCTGGCCATGATGTCCAATCCTGTCCCCTCTCCACTCTCCTACCCTGCTTCTTGACTTCATCAAGACTTCAGAGCCTTTGTCCTCTACCTTTTTGGTGTCTCTCTTGTTCTGTCTCCACCCCCTCCCTCGTTCTTGGTTTCACGTCTTGCCCTAACCCCTCTCTGCTCAACCCCTGGCTCCTTCATCCTTCTCCCCGAAGAGCCAAGCCACCCCCAACCTTGGATCAGTCGCACTGTGCACCTGCTCGGCCCCTGCTTCTGGGTGCCAGACACTGGCGGGCAAAACCACAACCTGGTTGTGGGCTTTGCCTGAGCTCGTGGCCTCCCTCTGCTGTGTGCTGCTGCTCTGCTCCCTTCCTGTCTGCCCTGTCTCCCTGCCTCACCGAGAGGACAGAGTCATTGCCTGTGACCGGCTTTCCCCTGTCCTCTCTACCCCTTCCTGCCCCTTACTATCCTCCTGCCCATCTCAAAATAACACGAGGCCCCTCTCTGCTGGGGTCCCTTTCTCAAAGATTCCACTTGGACAGTTAGTACCTTTCTACATCCTTATGCTGTCTGTAGGCTCTCTGTTCCCTGGGCTACAGACATGCACAGGTTTTTCCCAACCTACTACCAAGTGCCTCCGGCTACCACCTTTTCTTGAAAGAATTCTTTATACAGGCATACCTTGGAGATGTTGCGGGTTTGGTTTCCAGACCTACAGTAAAGCGGGTCAAATGAATTTTTCCATTTCCCAGGGCATAGAAAAGTAACGCTTACACTATACCATGGTCTGTTACATGTAACACTATGTACGTTAAATTAAAAATAACTTTATTGCTAAAAACAGCTAACCATCATCTGAACTTTCAGTGAGTCCTAATCACTGGTTACAGAGCACTGTAACAAGCACAGTAATAACGAAACAGTTTGAAACATTGCAAGAATTACCAAAATGTGACACAGAGACACGAAGCAAGCAGATGCTGTTGGGAAAATGGTGTCTATAGACTTGCTCAACACAGGGCTGCCTACAGACCTTTAATTTGTTAAAGATAAAATGCAGTAAAACAAGGTGTGCCTGTATTTACTGCTGTCTAGTCTTTACCTCCTATTTTTTTTTTTTAATTTTAATGTTTATTTATTTTTGAGAGAGAGAGAGAGAGAGAGAGAGAGAGAGAGAGAGAGAGAGACAGAGCACAAGCAGGGGAGGGGCAGAGAGCGACAGAGACACAGAATCCAAAGCAAGCTCCAGGCTCTAAGCTGTCAGCACAGAGCCCTGTGTGGGCCTCGAACCCACAGACCGCGAGATCATGATCTGAGCTGAAGTCGAATGTTTAGCCGACTGAGTCACCCAGTGGCCCCTGGTCTTTACCTCCTATTTATGCCCTAGCCCAGAGCTTTCTCACCTGGGGGCTGGGTGCTGGGGCAGGAGAGAGTACTTACTAGGGAACCCAGTGCACATTAGCTCTAGGATGCAGTACACTTATCTCTGTGGCTGTGACAAGGTTGGGAAGCACCGGCCTGACCCGCTGTAGCCTCTCCCCAGAGCTCTGCTGGAGCTGTTGTCCCCAAGGGTGTGCTGGCTTCCCAGTTCCAGAGTCCCGTTAGATCCTTCATGGGATTCTTTTCATTGGATTTCTTTGCCACACTGTTGGCCATTCCCATGTCTTAGATATTGTTGTTTCCTGTACCCTGTCCTAGGTAACATTCTCTTCTATGTGTTCTTTGGGCCGCCTTGTCCTCTCAAACTGCTTTAATGACACATAGAAGGTGATGCCCCCCAAGTCAGCATCTCTGGCTCAGAACTTTTTGCCCAAGAACTATTTCTCCATTTGCCTCTGAGATGCCTCCTTGTGGATGTCTCTCGTACGTGCCCGGTTCGACATACCCCAGGCCATATTCATTATTACACAAGACCCTCTATCCATCCACAAAACCAGCCAACTCTCATGTGTCCCTTGTGGTAAATGGTACCACCATCCAATCATGCCTGAGGCAGAAACCAGAGAGCCATCTCATCTTCCCCTGCCCCTCCCTCTCCCACCCTCCCCCTCATCCAATCAGTTTTACCTAAAAATGAATTTTTTAAAGTATAGCTTTATTGAAATACAACTCACATACGATATAATTCACCCATTTAAAGTATACAATTCAATGGCTTTTCGTATATTCAGAGTTTTACAACCATTACCACACTCAATTTCAGACCATTTTCACTAGCCTCCCATCCCAGAAAACCTCATACCCCTTAGCTGTTAACCACCCATCTCTCCTTAGGCAACTTGCCACAAATCAACTTTGTCTCTGTAGACTCACCTGCATTAGCCGTTTTGTAACAATGGCGTCATACAGAATGTGGCCTTGGGCGTGTGGCTTCTTTCACTTAGCATAACATTTACAAGGTTCATCCATGTAGGATATACCACTACTTCCCTTTTTGAAGGCTGAATACTAGTCCACCGTATGGATATACCACATTCTGTTTGTTCATCTGGTGACGGACACTTGGGTTGTTTCTACCTGTTAGCGCTCGTGAACAGTGCAGGGAACACTGGTGTACAAACATTTGTTTTGAGTTCCTGTTTTCAGTTTCCGAGTGGAATTGCTGGGTCACGTGGTGACTCTGTGTTGAATACCCGAGTGCTGTTAATATCCTTCATCCCTTTTCCATCCTCTCTAGGGGCTGCTTTCAGAGTGCCTCTCCAATGCAAATCACTCCTTAGTTTAATGTCTTTCAGTTCCCAGAAGACCAGATCCAGATTCCTGGGCATGACCTGGTCTCTGCCCACCTCCTGCCACATTTCCAACATCCGAGCAAGTACACTTTACCGTCAGGCCCCGGCCCGGGCAGTTTCTCGATTTGGACTTCATTCCTTTGGCCACTCATTCACACCTAGCCTACCATACTCACATCGAGATTCTGTAACTCTGAGCCTCTTTGGAAGAGGTATTAGGATAGATTCCGTACTTGTAGTGCACCGAGAGGCCAGGCCGGTGTGGAAATTGGATTCACCTTAAAGAAAACTGATATGTGGTATTCAGACCTTGGACGTACCCTCCCTGCTTCCAGCTGTTGCTTGGACCGCGTGGTTCTACCAGAGCTAACGTATTACATTTAGGACCCCGTATTGTGTGAAAACTGACCGCTTATGTGTTTTGATCCCCGTGTATGCTAACCTTTCCTTCTTGCCTCTCCTTTTCTTCGCCTTAGTAGCCTATGTTTATAATTTTTTGAAATCCCTTTTAGCGGTAGGCTTGTAAGCACACTGATATCCTCGCGTGTGGGTTTTGTTGAGCTCATAGAAGAGAGTGGAAAGACAGTTGGTGACTGACCGATGGTGCCACTTGACTTTCCCGTGTGACGTGTAGCTCCAGTCGGCCAGTCTCCTATTTGTGGATAACCCTGTGGGCACTGGGTTCAGTTACGTGAACAAGAGTGACGCGTATGCCAAAGACCTCGCCATGGTGGTGTCAGACATGATGATTCTCCTAAAGACCTTCTTCGATAGCCACAAAGAATTCCAGGTAAGCTGTAACTCGGGGTCAGCTAAGCAAAGCGCTCACAGTCCCACTGTTACATCCATCCTAATAAACTTAAATTCCCCCAAGAGTTCAATGTCCAGCTGTTATCAGAGACAACCCTTCTGCACCCGAGATCAGGTTGTGGCCTTCTGTTTCTGTCATCTCTCAAGGTGGTTTTAAGCTTGAAAGAATGACCTTGGAGCCTGGTACTCTAACCAGATAAGGGGGGGAAAGACCAATAAAAGCAGATTTTTGTCTGGCCGTTACATGCAATAGAAATCTGAAATTAATTTATGTAAAAAAAAAATGCACTCGGGATATTTAATTCTGTGTAAATTCCTTTTCTTGCTAGACGATTCCGTTCTACATTTTCTCGGAGTCCTATGGAGGCAAAATGGCCGCTGGCATTGGTCTAGAACTTTATAAGGTAACAGGAAAGATGTCTTTCTTGTTTTCGTTTCAGATAAACTGATTCTGTTCCTTTTTATATCAGCTGATATTGAATATACTATGAATAGGACCTTGTGGTACCTTGTACATGCAGAGTAAGGTTAAATCTCTAATAATAACCATGAAAAGTTTCAAAGAACACAGTGAAGGTTGCCCTAACAGATATGAAATGAGTTATAAGAAAGCTATAGTGGGTAAAACAGTAAAACGGTGTGGTACTAGCTTAGCAGCAGACTTCAAAGCAGCAGGGTGAAGAACCTGGAAACAGATTTTACATATACTTCTGTGTGTATGTAAGTGACATGTATGTGTCATGGATATGATCATGTGGCAGAATCATACCAAATGATAACATGGCATTTCAAATCATTGGGCAACAGACAATATTCAATGAATGGCACAGAAACGAATGGCTCTCACTTTGAAAACCAGTAACATTGAATTTCTTCTTCCATAAAACGTCAGTTGTAGATAGATTAAAAATCAAAACATAAAGAAATCTAGGGGCACCTGGATGGCTCACTTGGTTAAGCATCTGACGCTTAGTGGGCTCAGGTCTGTGATCTTGTGGTTCACAGTATCAAGCCCCACATCAGGCTCTGCGCTAACTGTGGAGCCTGCTTGGGATTCTCTCTCTCTCTCTCTCTCTCTCTCTCTCTCTCTCTCTCTCCCCCTCCCTCTCCCTCTCTGTCTCTCTCCCTCTCTCCCTTTCTCCCTCTCTCCCTCCCTCACTCCCTCTCTCCCTCTCTCCCTCTCCCTCTCTCTTCCCCTCCCTCCCTCTCTCTCCTTCTGCCCCTCTCCCCTGTGCACACTCTCTTTCTGTCTCAAAAAAAAAATCTATGTATATAATAGGAAAGGTATTCTTATTGATACTCCATAAAAAAAGAGAATATTCTAAGAAAGACAATATTCTTTGCGAATTGGCAAAGAATACAAACAAGCAATTTATAGAAGAAATGCAAACAGCCTGTGAACATATGGAAAATGCTCAACTTTTATTAGTAGCTGAATCTGTGGGATTTACAAATATTTAAAAGATTGGTGATACCCAGTTTTGGTTAAGAAGTCAGGGAAATGAATAAAACATTTTAAAATGGTAAATCATTTTATTTATTTATTTATTTTTTATTAAGAAAAAAATTTTTTAATGTTTTTTTTTATTTTTGAGAGAAAGAGACAGAGTGTGAGCAGGGGAGGGGCAGAGAGAGGGAGACAGAATCCGAAGCAGGCTCGAGGCTCTGAGCTCTAAGCTGTCAGCACAGATTCTGATGCGGGGCTCGAACCCATGAGCCGTGAGATTATGACCTGAACCGAAGTTGGATGCCCATCTGACTGAGGCACCCAGACTCCCCAGTGGTAAATCATTGGCAGTATCTGTCAACTTTTAAAGTCTATATGCCCTTTGACCAGTAATTTCAGTTCCGGGAATCTGTCCTGTGGGAATTCTTAACACATGTTTGTGTGTTGAGAATGTTTAATACACTATTGCTTACAATGTCTGTCAACTGAAAACAAAGTCAGTGGCTATCTGTAGAGGATTACTTAAACAAAATAGATGTATCCTTCCGTGATGGGGCAACCATCATAAAGAATGCATGCATCTCTATATACGTGTGTGTGTGTGTGTGTGTGTGTGTGTGTGTGTGTGTGTGTGTAAAAGCTCGTGAAAGCAAAGAAAGGGCTGAGAAGCATATGTAACATCTTAACTGTGGTGAACTGGTGAGCGGAGGGGGTGCATGTGGGACAGAGGGGAAAGTTTTTCCACATTTTCTCCTGTCTCCTGTGGTGTTTAAGTTTGTTTACAGTGAGCTTGTATGAGCTTCTTTTTTTTATTTTTTTAACGTTTATTTATTTTTTGAGAAAGAGAGCACACGCATGCATGCACAAGTTGGGAAGGAGCAGAGAGACGGGGACATAAGATTTGAAGCAGGCTCTGCACTCACAGCAGAGAGCCCAATGCAGGGCTCGAACTCACGAACCAAGAGATCATGACCTGAGCCAAAGTCGGGCGCTCAACCGACTGAGCCACCCAGGCCCTGCCACCACCTGATTTTATATGACCTGTGAGCTAAGAAGGGCTTTTACATTTTCAAGTGGTGGTGGTGCAACGGCAGGGTTTAAAAGCAAAGTAATATTTCATGATGCGTGAAATTACATAAAACTCAAATTTCAATGCCCACAAATAAAGTTTTATTAGAATTGTTCATTTGTTTACATATTACCTGTAGCTGCTCTAGTGATACAGTGGTAGAACTGAGTAATTGCAACACAGGCTGTTTAGTCTACAAACCCTATAATATTTTAAATTCTGGCCCTTTCTAGAAAAAATTGCCACTCTCTGATATACGTGATGTGTACTTCACTTTTAAAAAATATTTTATTTATTTACTTATTTATTTATTTGAGAGACATAGCGTGAGTGGGTGAAGGACAGAGGGAGAGGGAGAGAGAAAATCTTAAGCAGGCTCCATGCTCAGCACAGAGCCCCCTGCAGGGCTCAATCCCATGACCCTGGGATCGTGACCTGAGTCGAAATTAAGAGTCGGATGCTTCTCCCTCTCTCTCTGCCTCTCCCCTGCTCATGTTCTGTCTCTCTCTCTCTGTCAAAAATAAATAAACATTAAAAAAATTTTTATTTTTAAGTAAAAAAGAAAAAAGTCGGATGCTTTACCAACTGAGCCACCCAAGCACCCCTGTGCACTTCATTTTGCTTCAAATCAGAAAGGACATAATATCTAGATCTAGTCTGATTTTTCCACTGGACTCTTTCACCTTCCGCCTGCATAGAAAGTTACCTGAGTGGTGTTATCTTCACACTATATGGATGTCTAATTCTTCATCCATCTTTTACCTAATAGTTTTACATCAATTTTTGATTCTCATGTGAGTCAGTAATATCGTTAGGAGTTACAAAATGATGGTTTTCTCCTCCTGTCTTTTTGTTCACATCCATTAGCTGGTATTCTATAAACTGGAACTTTCCCCCATCACCTGGGCTATTTAGGTGACTTATGAAGTAAATTCCTTATGGAAAACCAGATAAATGCATAATTCTTTCCCTGTAATTACTAACATTCAAAGTCAGGATGGTCACTGTGCTCTTATTTTAGATCTCTGAATAGTTTGTGCATGCACTGATTCAAAATTCAAAACATGTAAAAGATACTGGAAAAAATCTCACCCTTGCCTCCCCCTTTCCCCTAAAGCAGCCTCTGTTATTAGTAGCTTCTGTAGCTTTCCAGAGGTATTCTGTGCCTATGTAAGCTAATTCACATACAGTTAACCCTGAACAACATGGGGGTCAGGAGCCATCACCTGCTCATTCAAAAATCCACATACAACTTTGTTTGCTTGTTTGTTTTTCACATATACCTTTTTATTTTTAATTAAAAAATGTTTTAATCTTTATTTATTTTGGGGGGGGCAGGCAGAGAGAGAGGGAGACACAGTCTGAAGCAGGCTCCAGGCTCTGAGTTGTCAGCACAGAGCCCGATGTGGGGCTTGAACCCACGAACTGTGAGATCATGACCTGTGTCAAAGTAAGATGCTTAACCGGTTGAGCTAACCAGGCGCCCCCACATACAACTTTTTTAAGCAAAAAAAGTTTTTTTGTTTGAGACAATGTTATATTAGTTTCAGATGTGCAACATAGTGATTCAGTTTCTCTATAGAAGTAAGTCATGCAATGGAAAACCCACATATAACTTTTGGCTGTCTCAAAACTTAACTACCCACAGCCTACTATTGACCACAAGCCTGACTGAGAACCTCAACAGTTGATTCACATCGTTCATATATTACGTGTATTCTATACTATATTCTTACAATAAAGTAAGCTAGGAAAGAAACTGCTACTAAGAAATCGTAAGGAAGAGAAAATACATTTATAGTACTTTATTGTAGTTGTTGGGAAAAACCTGCATATGAGTGGACCGGTGCAGTTCAAACCTATTATCAAGGGTCCACTGTATATTCTTTTTTCTCATTTTTATACAAATGATAGTATAGTCCTGAGGCATCCATCCCACCCTCAAGGATCTCCTGAGGAGGCCTGCCACCCCTGCAGTGACTGCCCTGTGGTCAGTGATTGTTGTCCCCAAGCCTCCCACCCCCCCCACCCCCAACACCTTGTGAGGAATCACAGACCTTGGGAGAAAGAGTGCTAGTGACCATCTGAAAGAAAAGGGCTGTACCAGACCCCACGCACATCCTGCCAACACTCTTTAAACAACAGTAGAGGGGGGCGCCTGGGTGGCTCAGTCGGTGGAACATCCAACTCTAGATTTCGGCTCAGGTCATGATCTCACGGTTCGTGGGTTCGAGCCTCACATCGGGCTCTGCACTGACAGTGTGGGGCCTGCTTGTGCTCTCTCAAAAATAAATAAATACATATTAAGAAAAAAATCTTAAAAAAAAAACAACAACCAGTAGAGAGATGCCCAAACAGTTCTTCCTCACTTTGCATATGGCAGCAGGAAAGAGTCACCCTCGCTCTCTAGTGGGTATCTGAGGTCTTTGGATACCCAAGGGATCTTGGAAAGGATGGGCAAAAGTTTTCTGTGCTTGGCAAAGGTGGTGCATAAAGGCTTGGCCCCCTCCTACTGAGGAAGGGATGGAGGTCATTGGGTTCCCTTGGCAAGGATGTTGACTTCTCTTCTTTTAGGCTGTTCAGCAAGGGACCATCCAGTGCAACTTTGCTGGCGTTGCTTTGGGTGACTCATGGATCTCCCCTATAAGTAAGTACGGAATTTTCATTTCTTCTTTCCCATTCTCTATTCTTCCCTGGGACTTTGGGCTGTGTTGTGCAGATCAGGGAACAAGGCAACAGAATTTTCTGGGTCATTAGAGATGTCAACCCAGAAAGTATTTTTTTTTTTTTTTCAACGTTTTTTATTTATTTTTGGGACAGAGAGAGACAGAGCATGAACGGGGGAGGGGCAGAGAGAGAGGGAGACACAGAATCGGAAACAGGCTCCAGGCTCCGAGCCATCAGCCCAGAGCCTGACGCGGGGCTCGAACTCACGGACCGCGAGATCGTGACCTGGCTGAAGTCGGACGCTTAACCGACTGCGCCACCCAGGCGCCCCTAGGTCCTGTAGCTCAGGTATGTAGTTTCATAACCTGAGTGTCCTCTTCGGGAGTACAGATAAGAGTTGTTTATGATGCAGACATCTGGGGTGTGGCTTCTGACATCTGAAATAGTCACCTTGGTGGGGTTCACTCTAACACAGGATTTCTAAATCTCAGGGCTACTGACATTTTAAGCCACGTATTTCTTTGTTGTGGGGGCTGTCCTGTGCATTGTTGGATGTTAGCATCTCTACCTGTTAGATGCCAGTCTACCCACCCCAGTGTGATGCACAAAAACACCTCCAGATGTCCCTGGTTGAGAACTACTCTAACCTAACAAAAGGTAACTTCACAGGCAAGACCAAACCACAAAGTTAGAAATTAGAAGAGAAGTTACCCTCTGGAGGAGGGAAGGGAATAAGCTGGAAAGGGACACTAAGGAACTTTCTAGGCTGCCTGTGTTCTGTGTCTTCAGGCGGTGGTTGTTACATGGGTGTTTGCATTTACCAAAATTTCTGGGTTTTGTTTTAAGTAGGCTCCACACTCAGCATGGAACCCAGTGTGGAGCTTGAACCCACGACCCTGAGCTCAAGAACTGAGCTGAGATCAAGAGTCTGACGCTTACCCAAATGAGTCACCCAGGTGTCCCGTGTTTATCAAAACTTCTAAATTTACACTTATGATTTCTGATGTGTGATTATGCCTCAGTTTTTAAAAATAGTAATTTGTATGGGGACCTGGGTGGCTTAGTCAGCTAAGTGTCCAACCTTCGGCTTGGTTCATGATCTCATGGTTCCTGAGTTCGAGCCCTGCGTTGGGCTCTGTGCTGACAGCTCAGAGCCTGGAGCCTGCTTCAGATTCTGTGTCTCCCTCACTCTCTGTCCATCCTCTGCTCGTGCTCTGTCTCTCCAAATAAATAAATAAACGTTAAAAAAAAAATAGTAATTTATAAAAAGTAACATTTTTTTCCCTGAAAGGTAGGGATGTGGTTTGTCACAGAGCTGTGTCCCTAATGGATTCGAGATATTCTGATACTACTTGGAATGGTATTTTTTGCCTTTATTCTTGGCATTACCTAGGACTGAAATGGAGCTCTTGAGTTAGCATCAGGAGAAGGGCTGCTATTTGTTTTTCCTTCCTGGGTGGACCTTGTAGGACATCATGAAACTGCAGAAGCCTTGATCAGAGACATGAAGCTCACCATCTCACTTAGAATCACACGCTGCTTTCTGCGGTCTCATCATTTTCCTAACAGCGCTCAACACTTGAATGTGTTATGCAAACACATACGACAGCTCCATGGATGGATGCTGTTATTATCACAGTTTTGGAGATGATGAAACTGAGATTCAGAGAGGTTAAGCAATTTTTGTAAAGTCACACAGCTGGAAGGGAAGTTTAGTCTCATGGCTTCGCAAGTGCTATTCATCCTATCCACAATCTACCTTTTTTCACCTTGCTGTGACCAGCTTCCCCTTAGAAATCTTGCCAGGGACTCCTGGGTAGCTTAGTCGGTTAAGTGTCTGACTTAGGCTCAGGTCATGATCTCACAATTTGTGAGCTCGAGCCTAGCATCGAGCTCTCTGTGCTCAGCACAGAGCCCGCTTTGGATCCTCTGTCTCCCTCTCTCTCTACCCCTTCCCCACTGGTTCTTTCTCTCTCTCTCAAAATAAGAAAGAAAAAAAAAAAAAAAAGTAAAGAAAGAAAGAAAGGAGGGAGGGAGGGAAGGAAGGAAGGAAGAAACCTTCCTGCCCAGATCCCTCCTTTCAGACTTTCAGATCCACTTAAGTTCCACCCTTCCATCCCAGAAGTACTCCTTTTTTTTTTAAACGATGTTTATTTATTTATTTGGAGAGAGAGAGAGAGGAAAACAGAATCCCAAGCAAGTTCTGCACTGTCAGCGCAGAGCTGGACACAGGGGCTCAATCTCACGAACCCTGAGATTATGACCTGAGCCGAAATTAAGAGTCAGACATTTACCTGAGTGAGCCATCCAGGTGCCCCAGACGTTACTCCTTTTTTGAGAGAAAAATACTGTTAATTTGCATGCACAGTTATGAACTCTTTGCTAGGTAGTAGGTGCAAAGTTTTAGGAAAGATGCACAGACGTGTTCTGTGTCTTCAAGACCTACACAGTTCAAGATGGTAGCCATAGCCGTGTGCAACTAAATTTAAATTAATTAAAGTACAATAAAAATTTTAATCTTTCAGTTGCACCATCCACATTTCAAGTGTTCCAGTCGCCACATGTGGCTATTGACTTGTTTGGGACCACATAGATACGGAATATTTCCATCATTGCAGAAAGTCCTGTTGGACATCAGAGGTTGGCAAACTACAGCCTACAAGTTGAGTCTGTCCTGCCACCCATAAGTTTTTTATTGGGACACGGTCACGCCCGTTGATTGACATGTTGTCTGTGGCTGCTCGGAGGATGCCACAACAGAGTGGAGTGGTTGCAACAGAGGTCAGCTGGCCTGCAGAGCAAAAAAAATGTTTACTGGTTGTTCCTTTACAGAAAAATTTTGTCAGTCCTGGACTAGATCAAGCAGGGAATGGGACACGTTGGAGAATTGCAGGCGATTCTGTATGTGAGGAAACTTAAGGCACACGCTTGATAGTTAAGCAGGGGAGGTGGATGACGGCTAGGTCCCGGAGGGCCTGGTGTGCCTGCGTTTCCCAGGGTGTGCTCTGAAGGATACGAGTCCTATGAGGTATCACCGTGAGGTGCCAACACGGAGGGCTCCAGAGTCAAATAAGTTTTGGAGGTGCTAAATACTGACTCCACCTCTTCAAGGTTTCATAGGCATGTTAGAGACTCTGAGAAGTCCCGCAGGGAAAAAAAATATTTTTTTCTGTTTTGCATAGCCTTAAAGATACTTAACTGAAGAACCACTTTTTCTTCTCTAATACCTAGAGTAAAATCCTGCAGAACTGAGGTTACTTGAAGCATACTTTGAGATGCTTAGCCTTAGGAACTATTGAAGGTTCTTAAGCAAAGGAATGACACATTCAAATGTGCAAGTTGTGGTCCTTGGTACTTTGTTGGCACATGTCAGTGGTACAAGCGTTACCTATAGTTCTGGGAACTGGGAATCATCCAAACTAAGCCCAACTGTTCTCTTTGAGGGCAGGCGTTGTTTTACTCATTTGTTGTTGTTTTTTAATTATTTTATTTTATTTTATTTATTTATTTACTTTTCTTTTGCGGGGGACAAATGAGTGAGGGGCAGAGAGAGAGAGAAGTGGGGCTCACATGGGGCTCATGTTTTTACCCAAATCGGGTCTGGAGCTCTCCCAGAGTGGGGCTTGTGCACATCCGACGTGGGGCTCAAACTCACCAACTGTAAGATCATGACCTGAGCCGAAGTCAGATGCTTAATGACTGAGCCATCCAGGCACCCTTTTGTTTTATTTTATTTTATTTTATTTTAAATTTATTGTTTACATCCAAGTTAGTTAGCATATGGTGCAACAATGATTTCAGGAGTAGATTCCTTAAGCCCCTTACCCATTTAGCCCATCCCCCTTCTGCAACCCTTCCAGCAACCCTCTTTTTGTTTTCTATATTTAAGAGTCTCTTATGTTTTGTCCCTCTCCCTGTTTTTATATTATTTTTGCTTCCCTTCCCTTACGTTCATCTGTTTTGCATCTTAAATTCCTCATATGAGTGAAGTCATGTGATATTTCGCTTAGCATAATACCCTCCAGTTCCTTCCACGTAGTTGCAAATGGCAAGATTTCATTCTTTTGGCTTGCCAAGTAATACTTCATCGTATACATATATGTGTATGTATATGTGTGTGTGTATTATATGTGTGTCTATAGACACACATATAATACACACACATATACATACACCACATCTTCTTTATCCATTTATCAGTCGATGGACATTTGGGCTCTTTCTATATTTTGGCTATTGTCGCTAGCGCTGCTATAAGCATTGGGGTGCATGTGCCCCTTCGAAACAGCACACCTGTATCCCTTGGATAAATACCTAGTAGTGCAATTGCTGGGTCATAGGGTAGTTCTATTTTTAGTTTTTTGAGGAACCTCCATACTGTTTTCCAGAGTGGCTGCACCAGTTTTCATTCCCACCAGCAGTACAAAAGAGATCCTCTTTCTCCGCATCCTCGCCAACCTCTGTTGTTGCCTGAGTTGTTAATTTTAGCCATTCTGACAGGTGTGAGGTGGTATCTCATTGTGGTTTTGATTTGTATTTCCCTGACGATGAGTGATGTGGAGCATTTTTTCATGTGTCAATTGGCCATCTGGATGTCTTCTTTGGAGAAGTGTCTATTCATGTCTTTTGCCCATTTCTTCACTGGATTATTTGTTTTTTGGGTGTTGACTTTAATAAGTTCTCTAGATTTTAGACACTAACACTTTATCTGATATGTCATTTGCAAATATCTTCTCCCATTCCATTGGTTGCCTTTTAGTTTTGCTGATCGTTTCCTTCACTGTGCAGAAGCTTTTTATTTTGATGAGGTCCCAATAGTTCATTTTTGCTTTTGTTTCCCTTGCCTCTGTAGACGTGTGGAGTAAGGAGATGCTGCAGCCAAGGTCAAAGAGGTTTTTGCCTGCTTTCTCCTCGAGGATTTTGATGGCTTCCTGTTTTATATTGAGGTCTTTCATACACTTTGAGTTTATTTTTGTGAATGGTGTAAGAAAGTGGTCCAGGTTCATTCTTCTGCATGTTGCTGTCCAGTTTTCCCAGCACCATTTGCTGAAGAGACCATCTTTATTCCATTGGATATTCTTTCCTACTTTGTCAAACATTAGTTGGCCATATGTTTGTGGGTCCATTTCTGGGTTCTCTATTCTGTTCCATTGATATGAGTGTCTCTTTTTTGTGCCAGCTTTTTTTATTTTAGAGAGAGAGTGTGTGTGAGCAAGGAAGAGAGAGAGAGAGAGAGAGAGAGAGAGAGAGAATCCCAAGCAGGCTCCATGGTCAGCACAGCGCCTGATGTGGGGCTGGATCCCATGACCCTAGGATGATGACCTGAGCTGAAATCAGGAGTCAGATGCTCAACCGACTGAGCCACCCAGGCTCGGTATCTTTTAAAACTCCTTGCTGGCTTTAGACCCTTAGTAAATTCTCAATATGTTTGTGGAATAGAAAAGAATTGGTTGGCAGTATAGTCATAGACATTGAATTACAAAATCCTTAGTCTTCTTCCTTAATTAGCTCCTTGGCAGAATCTAGTGTCCCCAAACTGGAGGAGCAAATACAGAGCAGAAATGTGAGGGCGGGTGACATATTTTAAGCTGTCAACATGCCTAGAGGTCTAGCGGAGAGGAACCTGCACACACGCGCACACACACACACACACACACACACACACACACACAGCCTACCTGTAGGGATGCCATCGCTGGCTATCACTCACTTGCTGGGCCAGTATCAGGTCAAATTAACATGTCATTAGTCCTGAGTCAACAGAAAGGCTTCCACATCATCCCACCTCCCAACTCCTGAGACATCAGCCCTGCACGGAGCCTTGAGACCCAAAGCCACCAGGTTTCTTGCATCTGTCTCTGCTTTGGGAGGGAAGCTAGTACGGTTTTTCTTTGGGAGGACAGAACCACGACAAACTTACTTTGTACATATGTGGTTTCCTTTAGATTCGGTGCTCTCCTGGGGACCTTACCTGTACAGCGTGGTGAGTAGATGCATCCCCAACCCTGCACCCACCCTGGTCAGCAGCCCAGCTGGCCTCTTCTGGCTCTGTCTCCAGGAAGAACAGGCTAGCTGAGTTTGCCTGTGAGGTTGACACTGCTCCTTGGGGGCAAATTTTAAAGAAACATCAGCATAGTTACCCATTTTTCCAGGTACCAGAAACACAATTTTTTAAAAATCCCCCAACTTTTAATTTTTTATTATAAAAAATTTTATATATTTTTAATATATATTTTATTATAATTTGTAATACATTTGTAATAAAATATATCTTTTTATTACAAACATTTTCAAATATGCAGAAAAGTGGAAAGATCACTGTGAACACCCAAGTACCCACCATCTAGACTCTTAACATTTTGCCGTATTTTTTTCATCAATGACTACGTGACTTAAAACAATACACTTTTTTTGTTGTTGTTAATGTTTATTTATTTTTTAGAGAGAGAGAGACAGAGTGTGAGCAGGGGAGGGGCGGAGACAGAGGGAGATGCAGAATCTGAGCCAGGCTCTGAGCTGACAGCAGAGAGCCTGACACGGGGCTCAAACTCACGGACCATGAGATCATGACCTGAGTTGAAGTCGGATGCTTAACCAACTGAGCCACCCAGGCGACCCAACAATTCACTTTCATATGTGGTCCCCTTTCTCCCTCCCAGTCTGTCGGCCATCCCTAGCTGTACGTGATGCCAGGTTTGTGTCTCTGAGCAACATGGGCCTTTTCGTTCTCGGTTTGCGTTCTAGTCTCTTCTTGATGACCAAGGTCTGGCAGAGGTGTCTCAGGTTGCAGAGCAAGTCCTGGATGCCGTGAATAAGGAGCACTATGTAGAGGCCACCCAGCTGTGGGGGAAAGCAGAAATGCTCATTGAACAGGTAACAGGACACCCTTGGAGGCAGCCCACTTGCCTTGTTCCCATGGAGGAAGGGCTCCTGGTTGGTGTCGTTGGGATTCGGGTCTTATCCCGAGACTCCCCACGGATCTGAAAGTGATCGCATGCTAAGAGATAAAGCTGATGAGTCTGAGCAGTGAGGAGGTCAGAAAGCCACCCAGGCCTGTAAGACCTGCTCGTCCTCGGCTGAGCGTATGGACTGTGTAAGAAGCGATGTGTCTTGCCGACATGAACGTTTGGATCCTTGTCAAGCATCGCAGCATCCCAGAAGGGAAGGATGCCGGGCTGAGGACTTGAGTGTGTAGGGCCCTCCGCGGCTCTGTACTCCCTATAAGCTAACACACGGGCCCTTGTTTTCTCCAGCAACTGAGCTCCCCTCGGACGAGCCACTCACTACCCCCAGGAGACTCGGCTGACAGCTGGTCTCAGCCCTCGGAGCCGCTGCTCTGATCCAAGCACATTTACAAAGTTAAAGCTGTCCTTGGATAAGATGGAGAGCCAGTTGTCTTTCTGTTTTGCAGCCTCGATCATGGACAAATCAAACAAACAGCCGCATATAATTCTCTGTTTCAGAACACGGATGGGGTGAACTTCTATAACATCTTAACTAAAAGCGCTCCCATGGCTGCGATGGAGTCGAGCCTGGAGTTCACCCAGAGCCACCTAGGTAAGTGGACCTGGAAGTTGCTAGACCCTGTCTGTCTGTCTCTGTACAAGAGGAAATCAATTTATTTTTTTTTTTTAGCTTTATTGACATAATTTACATACCGTAAATTGCACCCATGTTAAGTGTATGATTCAGTGGTTTTAGTGCATCCACCGGGCTGCACTGTCATAACCACCATCCGGTTCTACCACCATCCACTAATCTACGTCTCCACATATGCCTTCCTGGGGCACTTCATATAAAGGGAACCGTGCAGTGGGTGGTCTCTTGCACCTGGGTTCTTTCACTTAGCATAGTGTCTTGGAACCCAACTTCTGCCCATCAGATTACAACGTCCGGCCCCCTGAAGGCCGGATCGAGTTGTCTTTCAGCTGACCCAGGCTCACTGGATGCCCATATCTGGCATCCTCCCTCCGGGAGAGGCCTATAATGGCTGCAGGAACCCCTCGATTCCACTTGTTAGCCGATTTCCATTGGCCGTGCTGGAGAAACTCAATGGCCCCAAAGTACATAAAATGCAGCGATCAAAGTTAATAAAGCATCTCCACTTTCAACATGTTTCTGGCCTTCTTCCTCCATCTGGGATGAATTAAGGCGACACTTTTCATTTTCCAGCCGAAAGCCTCCCTCTTAGACACTGTGTCCCAGCAGCTTGGGGAAGACATCATCTTGGTCTTATTTCCAGTCCTTTGAACTCACCGTGTACCAGTTTGTTTTAGTTCATCTTTACCAACGCCACGTGAGACACCTACAACAGGATACCTTAAGTCAGCTCATGAACGGTCCCATCAGGAAGAAGCTCAAAATTATTCCTGAGGATTGCTCCTGGGGAGGTACTTGCGTGACCTAATTAAGTGCCGTTGGTAGGGTTGGGGGGCAATAGAGGTGAATTCAGATGTCTTAATTTGAAGAATGGGTTTTGTTGATGGGTTGACATGTTGAAGCAGAACAGCTTTACTATCCATGTTTTATAGATGAGCAAAAAAATAGAGAGACAGTAAATAATGCGCCAAAATTGGTTTAGAATAAGAGATTAGTAGGGAAATGGGGAGATGGGGGAAGGAATGAAATGATGGGTTAGGTGTTGATAACTGATAAACTAGATTGTGGATTGATAAGCCAGATTGTGGGCACCTGAGAATCTTCCCGCTGGTTTTACTTTTGTATCAGTTTGAAGTTTCCCGTAATAAACAAAATTGAGATAAAAAAAAAAAAAAGCCATGCCCAAAGCCACAGTCGGTTGTGGGTATGACTTCTAGACCAAGGTCTTTGGGGCAGGTTTTGACCACCTCCCTGGCAGGCCTCCCTGGGTCCTGACGCTGGATGTGGTCTGGGGTCTACCA
Organism: Panthera uncia; assembly: GCF_023721935.1. Taxonomy (NCBI): domain Eukaryota; kingdom Metazoa; phylum Chordata; class Mammalia; order Carnivora; family Felidae; genus Panthera; species Panthera uncia. The sequence continues at coordinate 30,236,809 of NC_064814.1, forward strand.
CCTTCAGTTCTGGGGGCCATCTCTGGGGGAAATATTTGGGGTTCTCATAGACCAGGACCAGGTAGGAATCTTGGATAAGTTCCCGCTCTGTCCTATAGAGGGGCCGTGAGCGAGTGGGACTCCCAGATTCCTGGAGGAGAAACACTCAAGCTGAAGAGGGTTTCCTTTATGTCTGAGTTACCCCAGGGCTATGTCTTTCTAACAGCCCCTTCTTGGCTACTGAGCCGCTAAGACTCGACCCTGGCCCTTGCTTCCTCCGGGGACGTGGGCCACCCTCCCAACCTAAAGTTAGAGGATTCATCGTAGCCCTGGTGTTTTCATTTCTGCCTCACCCCTTAGAGTTTTCTAGAAATGAGGGGGTGAGTACATTATTTTTAACATTTATTCATTTTTGAGAGAGAGAGACAGCACGAGTGGGGTAGGGACATGGGGCAGAGAGACAGGGAGACACAGAATCGGAAGCAGGCTCCAGGCTCTGAGCTGTCAGCACAGAGCCCAAGGCGGGGCTTGAACTCACAAACCGTGAGATCGTGACCTGAGCCAAAGTCAGATGTGTAACCGACTGAGCCACCCAGGCACCAAGGGGCGAGTTAATTAGATCAAATAATAAGAATCTGGTGTCAGAGCATGGGGAAGTACAAGCACGGGGAGCCGTTGAGGACTGAGAATAGAGGTGTGAGCCATCACAGGAGGCCAGCTTAAAGGTCGAGCCTGCAAGAGCACCTTTCCAGCTCAGTCCCTTCAGTTTATCTTTGTGATGACAGCGTTTTCCATCCAGCTTCTCTAGCGACAGAGACTCTCACTCCCTGCCCATGCGGCTGGACGGGCAAGGGGACAACATTTTTGCGGACGTTGACTGATAGAAAAAACTCCTTTTTGGCTCCAGCTGTATCTGTGTATGGTCTGGAAAGGACAAACTCTCTGGAAGTACCCACACCCAGGGTCTTGAGCTCTGGTTTGCAGTGAAGCCCACATGCTTTGGAGTCAGCCAGGCCTGAGCCCAGCCTGCCACTGACTAGCTGTTTCCCCCTGAGCATGTCTCTGAGCCTCGTGTTCATTAACTCCTGTGCTAGGTTAAGACTCCTCATCTCCTAGGGCTGATGAAGAGGAAGTGGGTTGTTGTTTGTAAAGTGCTTGCTGAAAGCAGCGACTAGCAAATAAAAAATAGTAGCAGCTGTCGTCATTACTTTTGCATTCGATGTTATGGTGACAACGGTCAGGAATCTGGTCGCACTGTGGTACCGACCACCTGTTCTCTTGCCAGGGGCTGGTCCTCCTTGCAGCCTTACTGAGGGCTCGCTCGGCATCGGTTTAGGTCTGATTTGGCCCCACTTGTTCAGAACTTAGAACTTGGCCCCAGTGTTACTCAGCAAAGGAGGAAAACTATCACTTGCCCAAAAGCAGAGTTTGTTCCTTGAGAGGACAGCGTTTTCTGAAGCTCCCTGTTTGCTCGGGCATGAAGCCCTCTCTGGGTTTCAGTTCCTCCTGAAAAATGATGTCAGCTGTCAGCACATGCACTGGAGTGAACAGAGCACATTTGCCTGACAGGCTTCATTTTAGGTGACTGGCTCACGGCAGGGGTTTCTGGGCCGGCTGGTGAAGCATTTGTGTTTTCAGCCTCTGTTATGTGGAACGCAGTGGTGCCTTGTGGGTGCCGGAGCCCAGGATGCTCTGGACTGAAAGGTGCCTCTTGTTCTGGCAGGTTGCAAGCTGTTCCCTCTTTCTGCTTCCTCATGTGCAGGCCAGTCTGCCAGTGTCTTCCAGAACATGGAGGGGGACTTCATGAAGCCGGTCATCAGCATTGTGGATGAGTTGCTGGAAGCCGGGGTCAATGTGACCGTGTATAACGGACAGCTCGATCTCATCGTGGACACCATGGGTAGGAACACAGTCCGTAGGGCACGTGGAGGCAGTTAGTTCCATGGGTTGAGCTGGAAGGGAGCCAGCCTCGGACGTGTCGGTCTTGAGGCTGGCGATGTAGAAATGCCAGGAGGAAGGCCACTTCCTGTTATGCCCATGTGCCCTGACCTTGACTTCTTTAAAGAGGACAGAGCTGTGGACCCTTAGAGAAGCCTGGGCCTGGCAGATTTTTGAGGCCCTTACATATGATGAAAGAAAAGGAGATATTCTCCTGGTCATGGGATAAATGCACCGTGGAACCGAGGGAAAACCCCGTCTCCGTGCCCCGTCACAGTAGGTGGTAAGCCCTGCAAGCCGAATTGAAACTAAACCCTACTGACTGTAAACCCAGGGGAAACGGGTCCTGTGTGGTTCTGGCTGCAGTAAGACCAGGTGAAGTTCTCAGAACCGGCAGGCAAACCGAGGCACGCAGTCTGACAAGTGTGATGCCTTCACAAGGTCGGCAGGATTGAATATTTCTGCCACTTGTACACCAAGGGCGCTAAGGACACTTTGAAAAGGTTCTGCGTTTCTTCCATGAGCTGCTCGGGTGAGCCACGTTAGCATCTACTGACCCTCAGACTTCTCAGTCCTCTGGAGAGTCCTGCCACCTGCACAGGCCCCCAGTTTCCTTCCTTCAGAGCATACAGTGATGGGAGAGTCAGGGGCAAACGTAGCCGGACCTCAGAGCTTCTAAGTGCCTCCCCGTTGTCTTGGGTATCATTGGGGGTTTGCTAGAAATGCGGTCTCAGTCCTCACCCAGCCCCACTGACTCAGAATCTGCATTGTAACGAATCTCGGGATGAGCCTTATGCACATTACAGTTTGGGAAATGTGAAATTATGGGCCCTGGATTTTTGTTTCTACCCCACCCAACTGTTGATGCCAGACCCTTCTTTGTCCCTCCCACCAGGTCAGGAGGCCTGGATGCGGAAATTGAAGTGGGCCGAACTGCCCAAATTCAATCAGCTGAAGTGGAAGGCCCTGTACAGCGACCCTCAATCTTCTGAAACGTCTGCTTTTGTCAAGTCCTACAAGAATCTGGCTTTCTACTGGATTCTCAGAGCTGGGCACATGGTGAGAGAGAGTCCGGCAGCCTTTGTTGTGGGCTCTCAGCTGTTCTGAGAACAAAGCCACGGGCAGTTGATTATGCGTGGGTGCACTACCTGTTTCGGCCTTAGAAGAAGTGCTTTGGGCTTGGGAGTATTTTGAAGTCTCTGATTAATTTTTGCTATTAGTGCTTCATTCCTTTGAGTCTAGAAATTCTCATTTATTTATTTATTATTATTTTTAAGATTTAAAAAAATTTTTAAGTAACCTCTACATCCAATGTGGGGCTCGAACTCCCAACCCTGAGGTCAAGAGTCGTACGCTCTACCAACGAAGCCAGGCGGGCGACCCTTGAAATTCTCATTTAAAAAAGCAAATCCTTCTGAGAGCGTTAAGCTAGGCTCTCTATCCTTTATTCCTTAGTTTAAATGAATTTAGTGTGACTTTCCTTTTCGTTCGTCCTGGGGGAAGAAGGGAGAAGTTGTCTTTCCCTGACATTTTCAGGGAGCAAAACCCAAAGTTCAGTGCTCTGGAAAGCGGAGTCCCAGTGCGTGGTACAAGGTAGGGGGCAGTGTTTTCGAGCAGCGGTAGCTCCAGAATTTCAGTTTGGAAGAGGCTTTCTGTGCAAAGACGAGGCCGCTTCGCTCCTGCATTTCTGAGCGAAGACACTATTTCCCCTTAGGTTGTATGTTGACTGAGTGGCTTTCCGTGGGCCGGGGGAGATTATAAAGGGATAAATCCACTGTATACACACACGTGTGCATGCCTGTGCACGAACAGACACCTATGCAGGTACCAGAGGAGAAGGCGCCCTGTGGGTTATGCTTTGGTTTGGCTACTTAAATACAGGGTTTCTCTTCTTCCCAGGATGGTGGTTTCCTGGAGAAGATTCATTGGGAGGGATGGTAAGGTGCCCTCTGGCCTGCCCTGCCCACTTGGCTCACTTGTGCTTAGGACACACTCCATAGAGAATGAGCTGAGGGGCAGTAGTCTGCTTAGAAAGTGGGTCTAGGGGAGCGCCTGGGTGGCTCAGTTGGTTAAGCGTCTGACTCGTGGATTCGGTTCAGGTCACGATCTCACGGTTCGTGAGATGAGCCTTGCGTCGGGCTCTGCGCTAACAGTTCGGAGCCTGCTTGGGATTCTCTCTCTCCTTCTCTCTCTGTCCCTCCCCCACTCTCTCTATCTCTGTCAAAATAAATAAATAAACTTAAAAAAAAAAAGCGGGCCCGGGAAACTGGTCTTTAAGCTCGGTTTGTACATGAAGCACATAGTTTGTACATTAAACATACACAGTGTGTTTATTTGGATGGCTGGGGAGGTGATGAGAGAGATTTTGGCAGGGACCTAAGTGCCCCCTCCACAAACCACTCCTCAGGACTATCAGCTAGGCAGAGAGGAGGTGTAGGAGCAAAGAGAACAGGATGTGCAGGTCCAGAGGAACCTCCAGACCATCGAGGCCGCAGGCACTGGGGAGAGATACCGAGTTAGGTATCTCCCTGTCCTGAAAGCAACAGTCGGGCTGTTGAGGGTCCTAAAGCAAAGGAGCGAAAGTACCAGATTTGTCTAAGAAATAACATTCTAGCAGCAAAGGGCCTGGGACAAGACTGGGGCAAAGAGCCGAGCCAATCAAAGATGCTTTTATAGGGGCGCCTGGGTGGCTCTCGGTTAAGCATCCGACTTGGGCTCAGGTCATGATCTCGTGGTCCGTGAGTTCGCATCCCATGTCGGGCTCTGTGCTGACAGCTCTGAGCCTGGAGCCTGCTTCGGATTCTGTGTCTCCTTCTCTCTCTGTCCCTCCCCCACTCACGGTCTGTCTGTCTCTCGCTCTCTCAAAAATCTATAAACATTAAGATGTTTTCATAGTGATCCAGAAGGGAGAAAAGTGAGGAATTTGATACAGGAGAATGGTAACTGCCTGTAGAACAGCCAAGTGGGATGCCCATAAGACAACTGAATATATATGCTGTGTTTCTATGACCTGGAGGCCAATTTTTGTTGTGGGAGAGAGAGATTTGGGAGTGGAATATGAAAAAGGCCTGGGACAGGGCCCTGGGAGCACCAGGGTGTAAGAGGCAGGAGGTGAAAGAAGGACATACAAATTGAGACTTGAGAAGGGGCAGCCGGGAAAGTAGGAGAGAGGCCGGGGACTCGGGCATCCGCCAAGTAGAGGGGCCAGTGGTGCCGCAAGCCGCCACGAACTCAGGTAAAGGAGTGACGTGCGGGCTCCCTGGTATCCATAGTGGTCGTGGCAGGCGCTCTCAGAGCAATGGAAAGGACGGAGCAGGTGGATGAGCAGTTTTCCTCCAGAAACCGGAAGGAAGTAGAGCCTGCCCTTTGAAGACACTTGATCTGAAGGGACCATGAACAAGGCCGCAGGACTTGGGGTTAGGACGGCATTTTTGTTAGGGCTTTGAGTATGCTGAGTCCCCTCAATATCAACTAGGAGAAAGCCGGTAGGATGTCTTAGGACACAGAGCTGTGACTGTAGGCTGCATAGGCAGGTGGGAGGGGAAGCAGGAAGGGACGGGCTGCATGCTGTCAGTGGTGTGTTGGAGTTCAGGCCCGTTTCCTCTGGTTTGTCACCTAGGGAACAAGAGATCACTTGGGGCAGGTTTAAAATAGTTCTTGGAAACTGTTATTAAGTTCTCCCCAACCACTTCCCCTTTAGTTGATGAAACGTCATTCTGCTATACCCCACTGTGCCTGTGCTTCCTGGGGACCGGGCTGGGAGAGAGGGTCGGGGACAGCAGTGTGCCACAGAGAATCAGGGAGCCATGGAGTTTCAGAACTCGGTGCCATCAACTCGACCTCGATCATTGTGGAGGAGAAACTGAGGCCTCCGCCCCTCCCCTTTTTTGATGGTGTGTGGGTAGGAGGTTTATAAAGGAATTACTCGAAAAATCTAAGGGAGAAAGAAAGTTGAATGTAACAATACAAAAATGGGGTGCCACCCCAAAACAAAGCATCTTGTTTGTTTGTTATCTGTTGACAGATTTCCTACTAGCTTCCCTCTTGGCTATTTTGTACTCCATTTCCAGTCTGAGATCCTTCCTGCACAGAGCATCCTTTAAAATGTCTAGCACCTTCCCTCTTCCTTGAATAGGCTAGGTGCTGGTAACGTAAGCATGGGTCTTATAAAGAAACCAACCAGGGCGCCTGGGTGGCTCAGTTGGTTAAGCATCCGACTTTGGCTCAGGTCATGATCTCACGGTTTGTGAGTTTGAGCCCCACATCGGGCTCTCTACTGTCAGCGCAGAGTTCACTTTGGATCCTCTGCCTCCCTCTCTCTCCCCCTCCCCCGCTTGTTCTCTCTCCCTCCCTCCCTCCCTCCCTGCCTCTCTCTCTCTCTCTCTCTCTCTCAAATAAGTAAAAACATTAAAAAACGGGGGAAAAAGGAAAAAAAATCAACAGATCAGCCCCAAATGGAGTGGAAGGTTCTTTCCTAAATGCTGACTTCTTTAGATCCCTGTAATCTGACAAGCTTTTGTCCCGTGCAGGGGTCATTTCGCAGACGGGACCCTCCCTTACAGGGCACACTCAGGTGCAGCTGGCCTCTCAGGCTGCTGTCCCAGAGCTGTACTTCCCGTGGGAGCAGGGTCTCAGGATGTCGCCCCTGACCCCAGAACCAGGGACAGAACCAGGAGGGCTAACTCGGATCCTGTTCGGCTCTAGGTTCCTTCTGACCAAGGAGACATGGCTCTGAAGATGATGAGGATGGTGACTCAGCAGGAATAGGATGGACCGGAGGTGAGTTGCTTGGCCTTGGGGCATAGGGGCTGAAGCGAGCACCCTGCAGCTGTAGGAGGCACTGCTCTCCCTTGAACCCACTTGCCTGTGCGCGTGAAGTTTCCTGCCCGCTTCTCCAGAGAACAGAATCGCTGCCTCCGTGGCAACTTGGAAATCAGTTCTGCTTCCGAACAAACCTAAGTTGTTTTCTTCTCTAATGGATTTGTTTTCATCAAAATGAAAGGTTGAAATAAGTTAACATGTTTGTATTATGAAAGTAAATTATGTGGTTTATGGGGGAAAAAAAGAGAAAGACAGGTAAACAACAAAATAAACACCCTTTTACTCCCTTCCCCGGGATAAGTTCGGCTGTCAGTTTAGTGTCTGTCTTTGGAAGTCTTTTTTTGCTATATATGTGTGTATATTTTTTACAAGAATGGAATCATTACTGTATGTTGTTTTACTACCTTGTTCACATATTCGTTTGTCCTAAACACCTCTTCATGTCAGTAAAGTTTCTTCTGTAGCATTTTTTTTAATGCTTATTTATTTTTGAAGGAAGAGAGAGACAGAGCGTGAGTGGGGGAGGGGCAGAGAGAGAGGGAGACACAGAATCCGAAGCAGGCTCCGGGCTCTGAGCTGTTAGTACAGAGCCTGATGCGGGGCTCAAACTCATGAGCCATGAGATCATGACCCGAGTCGAAGCCAGATGCTCAACTGACTAAGCCATCCAGGCACCCCTTTCTATAACACTTTTAATAGCTGCTGAAGCATTCCATTTTGTGGATGTACCATCATTTATGTACCAAATGCACAACTGTTTCACGTAAGCAATGTCTCCTTTGTCGCTGCTATAAACAGTGCTCTGGTGATTCATCCTGACAGTTATATTTTTATACACATCCTCATTATTTTCTTGCAATAAATTCCTAAAAGCATAACTGTGAAGTCAAAGAATTGGAGCTTTTCTTTAAAATCAAAATGAGGGGCACCTGGGTGGCTCAGTTGGTTGAGCATTCAACTCTTAATTTTGGCCCGAGTCATGATCTCACCGTTTGTGAGTTTGAGCCCCGCGTCGGGCTCTGGGCTGACAGCACAGAGTCTGCTTGGGATTCTGTCTCGTCTCTGCCCTCCCCTATGCATGCTCACTTTCTCCCTCTCTCTCTCTCTCTCTCTCTCTCTCTCATAATAAATAAATAAAACTTAAAAATTTTCTAAAATTTTTTTTTGAAGTTTATTTATCTTGAGAGAGAGAGAGGAGCAGAGAGAGAAGGAGAGAGAAAATCCCAAGCAGGCTCCACACTGACAGCACGGAGCCTGACGTGGGGCTCGAACTCACCAACCGTGAGATCATGACCTGAGCCGAAATCAAGAGTTGGACGCTTAACCTACTGAGCTACCCAGGTGCCTCAGGGTCTTTAATTTTTAAATCCAGGCTTTTAAGTTTTAGCGTGTGGCTCACGATCTGCAGAAGGGATGTGATAGCCTCTATGCTGATCCTGAAAAGAACACTATTGCCTGTGGTTGCAGGGCTGAGATATTGAAAACCAAACCCAAAGTCTTCCTGAAGCACATAAGGAGAGAGTTATCAGCGGGTTATGCCTGCATGACCAGCCCTTTTGGACCTGAGATTAAAACAGGGACATCCCACACTTACCCACGGTTCGCTGTTGGAGGGCAAGCGCTCCTGCGTGCCGTGGACAAGGAAGACAGGCTTGTCTGTCTGTCAGTTTTGATCCCTCTGGACTCCACCAGTGTATGTTCTCCTGCGGCTTCTGCTGCATATCCTTTGCTGGAAAAAAATTTAGCTATGAGTATAACTAGTCACTGAGTGTTGTGAGTCCTGGCATTGAATTACAACACAAATTGAATCCCCAACCTCACAGGAAACCTCTGTTTCATTAGTCGTTAGGGGACTAGGGGCTCCTGGCTGGCTCAGTCAGTAGAGTGCATGACTCTTGATCTCAAGGTCATGAGTTCAAGCCCCCCGTTGGGCACGGGGCCTGCTTTAAAAAAATGAAATAGAAGCTAGGGTATTAGTTGGGAAGGAATGTGAGTTTGACCATTAGGAAGGGCCATGTAGACAGATTCCAGTGAAGCTAGGGCCAGCGAACCTTTTTTGCCACTTGAAGCAACCTTCTATCCCTGCCTGAGGAAGTTAACGTTCTCCTGCCCTGAGATCCGGTAACCAATCCCAAGATGCCCAAAGCCGTCTTCTTGCAACATTATATTCTCTCTCAACCCACACCCATGGCTTCATGGAAATTCCCTATGATCAGCTCCCTGGGGAGGAAGTCTCGGGCTTGGTTTATAGATAGCTCCACGTGGTGGGCATGCGTCCCCTGAGAATGGACAGCTGTAGCACGAAACAGCTGTCTCCGAAACAGCCCTGAAACATGGTCGGGGAAATCCTCCTAGTGGACAGAACTGGGGACACTGTACCTGTTTGTTCACTTTGCCTGGAAAGAGAGGTGGTCAGAAGAAAGGGTCTGCACCCAAATCATCATTTGGCTGGGTAGTTGCACTTGGAAGGAACACAACTGAAAAATCAAAAGGTCTGAGGAAGAGGTATGAGCATGGACCTCCGAGTGGCAGAATAGGAGGATAGCTTGTGTTCCGTGTGAATGCTCACCAAAGCAGAGAGGAAGATTTTAACGATCAGGTGGTTAGGATGACCCATTCCGTAGACATCAGACAGTCTCCTTCCCCAGCAACCTCTGTGAACTCAATACCAATTGAAGTGGCCACTGTGACAGCGATGGAGATTATACATTTGCTACTGGAACATGGACTTGTGCTCACCAAGACTGATCTGGCTATAGCTGCTGCTGAGTGCCTAATCTGCCAACAGAAGGAACTGCACTGAGTCCCTGATACGGCACCATTGCCTGAAGGCGTCAGCCAGCTACCTGGTGTTAAGTTGATTACATTGGACCACTTTCATTATGAAAGAGGCAGCAAGTTGTTCTTATTGGAATTGACGCTTGCTCTGGACTTGGATTTGCCTTCCCTGCCTGCAGTGTTTCTGCCAAAACTACCATCTGTGGCCTTACAGAATGTGTCGTCCGCCATCATGCTATTCACAACAAACGAAGCGCAGAAGTGGTTCATGCTCTTGGAATTCACTGATCTTAACCATGTTCCCCATTATCTTAAAGGGACTGCCTTAACACATGGTTGAATGGCTTTTTGAAGATTCAGGTACAGTACCAGCTAGGTGGTGACACCTTGCAGGGCTGGGGCAATGTCCTTCAGTATGCGGTGTATGCTGTAAATCGGCATCCCACGCTTCTCCCATGCTCTGGATTCAGGAGTCCAGGAATCAAGGGATACAAATGAAAGGAACTCCTCACTATCGGCCCAGTAGTCAAATTTTTGCTTGCCATTCCTGCAACTTTAGCCTCTGCTGGTGTAGAAGTCTTAGTTACAAAGGCAGACACGCTTTCATCAGGAGACACAGCAAAGATTGCATTGAACTGGAGCTTGAAGCTGCCATCTGGCGTCTTTGGGCACTGGATAAACAGGCAAAGTCCAGGCTGGGGTGATTGATCCTGACTATCAAGGGGGAACTGGGTTGCTACTACACAGGATTAAGGAGGGAGAATGCAAGAGATCTTTTGGGGTACCTTGTAGTACACCCATAGCCTCTGGTTAAAGTCAATGGAAAATGATAATAACCCAATTTAGACTGGTAGTGGCCCAGACCTCGCACAAAGGTTTGGGTCATTCTACCAGTCAAGGAATTATGACCAACTAAGGTGCTCGCCGAAGGCAGAAGAAATATGGAATAAATAGTGAATGATCTAGTTATTAATACTTGCTGTGACCTCGTGACCTGTTGTAGAACAAAGACTATAACAGTTATAAGTATTTCTTCCTTATTTTGATGTGAATATATTATAAATATTAACCAAAATCTTGTAATCTCTTCTCTCAACCCTTTATCGTCTAATTTAAGATGTGCTCATAATAGATAACTTTATATGTAAGTATCTAAGTTATAAGATGTCAAAAAGGGAGTATGAATGAATCAGCTAGGAAAAGAATGTACGTTATCCAAAGACAAAAAAGGGACTCTGGTGTTGTTCTGGGGGAGAAAGTCAGCGTGGCTTGGGCCGTGTGGGGGATATTGCGTGGTGTTCCGCAGAAGCGTGATTTTGTTGCTGTCTTTATTTGGAGATTAAGCATAGTTTAAGGCACTGTGTACGGGTGCCAAGTCGAAAATGGATGGACTGTGGGGTCTTTGTAATGTTTCTACTTGCCCAGGCCAAATTATATTTCCCAGAATTACCTCTCCTGTTTGTTTCTGATTAGAATGGCCCACAAGACTGGAGATTCTCGTGGAGATTTAGAGGATAGAAATGAGGCAGCAGCCAATGTTAGCTCAAATGTGCTGTCATTTATCTGCCGGCTCAGCTCATGAGCAGCTGGGCTTACAACAGTCTGCCTTCCCTTGGACCCTCCTGGAGCTTCTCTGCCTCTTGGGCCAGAGATGAGTGTGCTTAGGTCTGTGATGAAGACCAAACTGGCATGAGTTTTGTTCCATGGACTGTGTTCATGGACTCCAGCTCTCGTTCTTCTTATTTTTGAGAGAGAGCGCGAGCAGGGGAGGGGCAGAGAGAGGAGGAAAGGGGATCCGAAGTGGGCTCTGCACCGACAGCAGAGAGCCTGACGACGGGGCTCAAACTCATGAACCACGAGCTCGTGACCCGAACTGAAGTCAGATGCTTAACCGACTGAGCCACCCAGGCGCCCCAGGTTGCTGTTGTTCTTTCTCTAGTTAGAGAAAGAACTTTATGTCCATTGTCCCTTCCTGACCGCTTGCCCTGTGGACTTCAGTCCCCAGCATCACATTTTGAAGGCACCAGCCTCAGGAAGACTGCCTACCCAGCTCCCACGCTGCAGTGTGTAGTCAAATCCCTACACACACACACACACACACACACACACGCACACACACACATGCACACACACGCACACACATGTACACACGTGCACATGCATGCACACACATGTGCGTGCGCACAGTTCCGCTTCTCTGATTGAACCTGACTGATACCATAAATTAGATTCAATTATTTCTTAATGGATTCAAAGTAGCCCCACAACTGGAACCTGAATATTTGATAAAGGCTCTCTGTTCTGTACAACTTAATCAGCTGCAGAACCCTTGGGTCACATCTTTCCTTCATTGTTGGTATCAGCTGCTGCTGAGAAATTTGAAGCCACCTTGACTTTGTATTTTTTACCTTTATAAACAGGTAATTTTATACCTGGATGCTGGACACTTGTTTAATCTTACAAAATGGTAACTTCAGATGGTACATTGATGTGTATAGTCTTGAATTAATTTTGCCTGATATTTAGTGAGCTTTTTGGTTTGTAGGTTTAGATCACCAGTTGAGCAATGTTTTCCACTGCATATTTGAATATTGTTTCAAGCTCTTTTTCCCACTTTTCTGTGCTTGTTTTTATTCCAGGGACTTTGTTTTTTTCTTTAAAAAAATTTTTTTTATGTTTTATTTTTGAAAGAAAGACAGAGTGCAGATGGGGGTGGGGCAGAGAGGGAGGGAGACACAGGATCCAGAGCAGGCTCCAGGCTCTGAGCTGTCAGCACAGAGCCACCTAGTCGCCCCATAGGTGCTTTTAATCAAGACTGCCATCAGCAGGTGGTAGCCAACGCTATGGCAGTAATCATTTCGCAACTTACAAATGTATTAAATCAATACATTGTACACCTGAAAGTCACACAATCTGTCAGTGATAGCTCAAAAAAAGCTGGGAAAATCAAGGTTGCATCAACATCAGTACTTCGGTTTTCGGTAAAATTTGGTCAATTTTCGACGTTTCTGAAGCACTTTTATTTTCTGTAATTATCTTTCTCCTTATTTCCCCCATTATGCCAGCTGCTGTTTCCCCTTCTTACTGATGTCTTCTCGTCTGCTTCTTCATTTCCTGTTTCGTGGATTTGTGTCTGCTCTAATGTCCTTGAGAGGGAGCAGTGCACAAACCTCTTCTAGTACAAACCTTCCAAAGAATGTTCCTGATTGCTTCTCAGCCTTTTGGCTGAGATCAAGTGTAGTATCTGTTCTAATCAGTTTAATATCTTACACGTCCTGTATCCAAAGAAGGTTCCTCATCTGTCTTTTGTATCTCATGTTAATTTCCTCCATTTTAGTTGACGTTCGGTTTTTCATGTTTGTGTGTTTGCTTTTTGTTTATGTGTACATATCTCTGAATGAGGATAGTTATGGGAATCCTCCAATTCCTGATCCAGTTCATCTGGTTATTTTTTAGATTGTTCACTTAGTTCTTGTTCCAGAATATTTGGTGTTGTGGATGCACATGGTCTATTTAGTCTTCCAGTTGCCTGAGGGAGGTGGAGCTGGGATGTTAGGCAGTAATTATTGGGAACATCTTCCCTGTGGCCAACTAATGGCAGAAAGCACTCGGATTTTGTTGCGTTTCCTGCTTTAGGACAGACCAACCATTTTGCTAAGAAGTAAAGTCAAGAGAGAGTTAGGGACTTATTTGATGGGCATTTTAGTTATCTATTGCTACATAATAAATTACCCATAAACTCTGTGACTTAGGACATTTATTATCTGATAGTTTGTGGGGGTCAAGAACCTGGGCATGGCTTACTGGGTCCTCTACGTGAGGGTCCCTCACTAGACTGCCATGAAGGTGTTGGCTAGGGCTTCAGTGGGTGGTCTCGGGGCTCCAGTGGGGAAGGACCAGCTTCCAAGCTCACTCATGAGGTTGCCGGTGAGATTCAGTTCCTCACAGGACTGAGGGCGTCCTGCAGCTACTTGCCGTGTGAACCTCTCCACAGAGCAGCTCACCTTGTGGCAGCCTGCGTCATCAGAGCAAGCAAGAGAAGAGTCAGAGTTCAGGCAAGATCAAGGTCACCGTCTTATAACTAATTTCAGAAGTGCTGTCTTATCTCCTTGACCTATTCTGTTCTTTAGGAGCAAGTCAATAACCCAGCCCACGCTCAAGCAGAGGAGATTATGCAAGGGCGTGAATGCCAGGAGGTGGACCATCATTGGAACCATTTAGAAGCCAGCTACCATGGTGGTAGCTGTCTTTCCTCACTTCACATCTCTTCTCATCAGGGGCAGGGTCTGTGGAGAAGGCATGGTGACGTGTGGCCTTTTGGGCTCTCCTCACTCCCCACACATAGGGGAAGAATAGGCTCACCAGGGTGTTTCACGTCTCTCCCGGCACCTGCCCGACTTGTAGTCCTTCTTACAAGTGCGAGGAGTGTTAGTGCGACCCTGAAGAATTGCATCCACCCACTTTGCACCATGTTTCATTCCTGCCTTGAAAGGGGGAGCTTAGGTGCCTGGGTGGCTCAGTCGGTTAAGCGTCTGACTTCGGCTCAGGTCATGATCTCACAGCTCGTGAGTTCGAGCCCTGCGTTGGGCTCTATGCTGACAGCTCAGGGCCTGGAGCCTGCTCTTCAGATTCTGTGTGTCCCTCTCTCCTGCCCCTCCTCTGATCCCACTCTGTCTCTCTCTCTCTCTCAAAAATAACTAAACATTTAAAAAAATAAAAAAATTTAAAAAAAAGAAAGAAAAGGCGAGCTTGTCTCAAACCTGCTCATCCTCTGGCAATTTGGTCCAGATTTGCAACATATCACATTTACCACATATCATAGTCGTTGAGCGTTTATTATATACAAGATGCTTTGTATGGATTTGTACATCTTAATCCCCCAGGCTTCTGGAGTACAGTAATTGTTGCCATTTTAAAGAACAGAAGTGGAAGGCTTGGCGAGATCGCATAACTTGGCCACGGTCCCACAGCTATGAGCGGCAAATCCGGGGTGTTAAGGGTGTAACCAGCATATAAAGTTTCAGAGACTGTCAAGCAAACTCATTGTTTGGGGTTTGGTTTCACAGAGAGGGTTCTTTAAGTTCATCCAAATTCATTTTGCGTACTTGATTCATTAGTGATTACAATGTTGGATTCAGATTCCCCCCTTTCCTGCCAAGCACTATCCTAGGCAGTTTTCCTCTTTCTGTTCTCCTGAGATAAAGATTTAATTATGTCCAGTTTACAGATGAAGAAACTGAGACCCAGAGGTCACACAGCCCATGAGGGGCAGAGTCAGGAAACCAACTCCTTGTACTTCCCGCAATCGTTTTCTCCTTGTTTGGCTCTTTTGTCCATTTAATGCCTTTTCTCACTTTGGGCTCATCACTCAAACATGATCCTCTGATGGCTTTCCCACAGCCTTATGTTCAAATCCACAGGCCTTTTTTAAGTGTATTTATTTTGAAAGAGAGAGAATGTGTGTGACATGTGCACACAAGCAGGGAGGGACAGAGAGAGAGAGAGAGAGAGAAATTCCAAGCAGGCTCCACACTGACAGCACAGAGCCTGACTCGGGGTTCGAGCCCATGAACCGTGAGATCATGACCTGAGCCAAAATCGAGAGTTGGACACAACCAACGGAGCCACCCAGGTGCCCTTCTTGGGCTTTATTATTTAAGTTTTTCCTTTTCTTTTCTTCATCGAGATGTAATCGAAACCTAACATCGTGTACGTTTCAGGTGCACAGCATGCTGCTTTGCTACATTTGTCTATTGCGCTATGCCTATCGGCACAATGTTAGCTAACACCCGCGTCACATAATTATAATTTGTGTGTGTGTGGTGAAAACAGTTAAGATCTAGTTTCTTAGCAACTTTGAACTTTTTAATACGGTTGATTATCATCAGCGTGCAGTGCATTAGATCCCCCAAACCTGTTTACCCCACTCTTATGTTTTAACTTCACCAATAGAGTGAACCCAGGAAATGCTAGGCCCCCACCCTCAACCCAAAAAAGGCAGGACCCCAGGTCTGCAGAGCTCTGTCTTTATCCTTGACCTCGGTGTGGCTCTCAGGCTGCTGTGAACCCTCCAGGGCTTGTGACTAAGAAGCCTTGTTTTGTTAAAGTTCCCTGATGGCTGTTGTGAGGGGAATCTTGCAGTCCGGCAGCAAGGTTGGCCCCAGTGCGGGGAGAGGAGGCTCATGGCAGTAGGAGGGGCCCAGGCGAGCATCCCAAGGCCTTCCTCGCTGGTAGCATCGCAGGCTGAGACCGATGCAAAAACAGATACCCATCAAATGACTCACCCTTCCTCACTGGGGGGATGAAGGGAGGGCAAGAGGCCAAGAGTCTTAAGGGAAGACTGAAAACCAAAAACAGGGAAGAGACATTTCTCCTCTCCACCCCAACATCCAACACTGGGCTGGTCCTGTGCCCTTCTTGCCAGAATAGCTCCGCCACCCCTCCCCCCCACCCCCCAACCTGGCTAATTTCTTACTTACCTTTCAGGTCTCAGCATAAACAGGACACCCTCCCAGAACCTTCTGTGATCCCCCAAACTAAGTTAGGAGCCCCCTCCCTCGCTCTCCTAGCACTCTGCTTGTCCTCTTGTGATTATGTCCTTGTGTCCCTGGCATGGAGCAGGCCTTTAGCACTCTGCATGTCCGGCTGACTGGCCTTCCAGGCGGGGAACAGAGGAAGAGTACGACGGACCCCCTCTGGATTATGGGTTGTCCCGAGCTGCATTCTTGGCCGACTGGAGCTTGCTCTATTACAGCTTCCTACCTGCCTCATTTGCTTTGGCTGGAATTTCAACATTCAGTGGTGACACCCACTTTTTGCCTCATCTGTTCATGAAAATTTGCCACCTTTCCTCCTTCCACAAAGTCAGTCTCCTTATTTGTGCCGCTGCCTTTCCAACTCTGTGGGCAGATGAAGTTCACTGCAGCAGAGTCCTTGAGAACAGTATCTTCAAGGACAGCAAGAAGGAGGGCATTTCTCACAAGGCACTGTGCTGTCAACTTAGGGCTCACTGTTGCAAGGCTGGACTTCATGGACGTTGTATCTATGCAGTGGTGTAGATAATCCAGCTTGTTGTAGGTTGAGTGTGCCAGAACTAAGAGCCTTTTCTATCTTAAAATGGGTTTGTCTTATATCTTAGAGCACTTAAACTACCTGGATGGGTCCTCTCTGACTTCACCTTCACGTCCCATTTTATTTACGAGGAAATCAGTTTAAAAAGAGTAAGCATGAGGGGCGCCTGGGTGGCTCAGTAAGTTAAGCATCTGACTTCAGCTCAGGTCATGATCTCACGGTTCAAGGGTTCAAGCCCTGCATCGGGCTCTGTGCTGACAGCTCAGAGCCTGGAGCCTGCTTCGGATTCTGTGTCTCCTTCTCTCTCTGCCCCTCCCCTGTCTCTCAAAAATGAATAAATGTTAAAAAAAATTTTTTTAAAGAAAAATTAAGTATGAGCTCTTCCAATTTTGATCCCTATGGAAATTTAATTTTGATATGTTTTTAAACATGATGTGTTTATATTTTATGCCCTACCCTTTTTTCATTTAATAGTATTGCACAGAAGGCTTTCCAGGTACTGGGGCTTCCAGATTGGTGAACAGACGCAGGTGCTGGGAGGGTGACAGACTCAGAGAAGACATGAAAGTTCCATGCCCCTCCCCCCACACCCTCCCCTCCCCCCATACCCTTCCATTTGGCTGTGGAGTTATATCCTTCACAATAAACCAGTAATAGTAAATAGAACAACCACAACCATTTTCCAGTTTTTGTGTGATTTTTATAGTTCCCATTTTCTTGGCTCCTAGTAATTGATTTATAATGGTCTGTGTCATTCATCCATTGTTAGCTTCTCTTTACATTTAACTGCCACAAGCATTCTTTACGGCAAGCTAATATTTTGAAATATTAATCCCTGTGATTTTCTTCTCTGTCTTACTGAGTGTACGATCCCTCACCGAATCATCCACGGAGATCTAAAATGCCTGGAGAGGAGCACCTGAGTGGCTCAATCCATTAAGCGTCTGACTCTTGATCTTGGCTCAGGTCATGATGTCAAGGTTTGTGGGATCGAGCCCCACGTTGGGATTCTCTCTCCCTCACTCTCTGCCCCTCCCTCACCTGCTTGCTCTCTCTCTCTCTCAAAATAAATAAACTTAAAAAAAAATACAATGCCTGGAGGAGGATCAGAGCCATTAAAACAGAATGCAAATGGGGCACCTGGCTGGCTCAATCGGTAGAGCATGCAAGGCTTCATTTCAGGGTCTTGAGCTTGAGCCCTATGTTGGCTAGAGAGGTTACTTTAAAAAAAAGAAAAAGATAAAAAAGAAACATTGAGAAGCAATAGCTTTTGATTTGCAAGAGAAAAGAAAGGGTATTTGAGAATCAAAAAGATCCTGCAAGGAAAGGGCAGAGAACTTATGCCTTAATAACAGATGGTGTCAACGTGCAAAAAAGCTGAACCCTAATTAGAGGATAGATCTAGAATGGTAACTGAGGACAGTAATGTCATAGCAATAGGGAACTGAATTCAAATTCGGTTTGTGTAGAGGTCTGAAATAGAATTATAAATCTGGGGTCGGTGGTGTATAAATGGCCTGTATAAATTTATACAATTTGTCCAATATCGATTCTCTTGTCGTCTAATTGAGACACAATGGATGTAACAGTGTGTAAGTTTAAGTTTATGCAACATGTTGGCTTGCTGCATTTATGCATTTGCAATATGATGACTGTAGTAGCATTAGCTAACACCTCTATCACGTCCCATAATTCTTTCTTTCTTGTGGTTAGAGCAATTAAGATCTAGTCGCTTAGCAACTTTGAAGCTTGTAATTCAGTATTGCTGACTGTAATCACTATGCGGTGCGTTGAATCTCCAGAACTTACTTATTTACTAGTGGTGTCCCTGGTAACTACCATTCTACTCTCCGTTTTGATGAGTTCAGCTTTTTAAAATTCCACATACAAGCGGTATCATACGGTATTTCTCTTTCTCTGTCTGCCTTACCTCACTTACCGTGATTGCCCTCAAAGTCCATCCGTGTTGCTGCAAATGGGCTGGATTTCCTTCTTTCTCGTGGCTGAATAATATTCCATTGTAGACATATATAAATTCTCTTCGTTCTATCAGAGTCTTAAATTGGTTCAGAGTGCAATGGGCCTAGTTAAAGATACCTTCCCTGACTTTCTGGCTGCTAGGATTGGCCAGCCCTGCCCGATGACAGGTAAGCAGAAGTGGGTGGATAGACTTCCGGGAAACTATACAAAGGGATAGATGAGATTCGGGTGCACGTTGGTCTTCCCCCATCTGCGTGTAATGTAAACTTGCCAGAGGCAGAGCATCCGTCTTGTTATAGAAGGCAAAGAGAGCATGCACATGCAAGCTACCTGTGAGGATGGTGAAGGGCAGAAGAGGCTCCCTGGAACAACGATGGCACGGGAGAGCTGCCTGCCAGTCCTAGATCACGTACTTTCAGTCTTACTAGAAAAAGAAGCCCCCATTTGGTTAAACTAGTATAGTCCCTTCTTCTGTTACACGGACTCCAGTGCCACCCTGATGTTGATGGCAGCTGAGCCCAAGAGCCTTCGTGAGGTTGCCGGGGAGAGTCTAGACTGTGAGGCGAGAGGGGTCCTGGGAAGAATCCCGCGGGAACTTGTAACACTCAACAGCCAGGCAGAGGAGGCCGACTTGCAGGAGGAGTTGGAGAAGTAGAAACCTGAAACCAGCGTTTGGGAAGCAGTGCTCAGAACCTAAGTGTCGGCAAGACCAGGAAGCAGAAAGGTTAAAGGAACCGTCTCGTAGCCAGATTACCTGAATTCAGCCCGGGCTCAGGTCACTGCTATCCAGGTGGCCTGTGCCTCAACCTCCTCATTTGTAAAATGGGGATAATAATAAGGTTATTGGGGCACCTGGCCGCCTCAGTCAGTGGAGGATGCGACTCTTGATCTTGGAGTTGTGAGTTCGAGCCCCGTGGTTGGTGCAGAGATTACTTAAAAAAAATAAAATCTTTAAAAATAACAATAATCAGGTTAATCATTCTGCAGAAGCAGGAAGGTGTTTTTGTTTGCTTTTTGTTTTGTTTTTTTTGTTTTTTGTTTTTGTAAAGGCCAAACCCTTGGGAAACCTGCAAATGGTGTTATCCTCTGTGGAATTATCAGACATTAGTCATCAGACAGGCCTAATGAAAGACAGTTTCCTCTAGGGTGTTGCAAAGGGTCCCTCCTCTGAGTCTGGCTGGCTCATCCTGTAGTTAGTGCACTGACCAAGAGTTTTCCATTCAAACAAGCATTTAGAAGCATTCGTTGGACCCCTTCCATGTGCATGGACTGTGTCGGACGAGGGTGGGATACAAAGATGAATACAGTATGGTGGGTGCGCGTGTGCGTGGGTGGGGAGATCTCTCTGGGGCACCAACAGCAGCTGCTACCTTTTTTCTGCTGGGCTTGAACCAGGACGGATGTGACCCTGAAGAGACATCTCAGGACACCTGAAGGCGAAGCTAACTTGGCACAAGGCAGAGCCAA
The DNA here is from genome assembly GCF_023721935.1 of Panthera uncia. Taxonomy (NCBI): domain Eukaryota; kingdom Metazoa; phylum Chordata; class Mammalia; order Carnivora; family Felidae; genus Panthera; species Panthera uncia. The sequence goes on from NC_064814.1 coordinate 30,256,843, forward strand.
GAGATGGAGAGAAATGCAGTCACAAGGCAATGACGTGTCGGAGCCCCGAATCAAATAACACCCGAAGGGAGAAGTATTCTCCAACTTTTCATTTATGGAATCCAATGAACTGCTTAAACCATTTGAGCTAGCTTTCCCTTCACTTGCAAGTGAAGCAGCTCTAAACGCTGCAAGTGATGTCTAATTAATATTTGCCTCCTGCCTTAAAATTCACTGCTTTATTCACAGTTGTGAATGCTTAATTAAGCGAACTGTTGACGTTGCATAGCTAGCTGGGTTCAGAAACTGGGGCGAATCTTGCATACCATTTTTGTTTTTGTTTTTGTTTTTTTACAAAACTATGTTATGGAAAATTTCAAATAAATACAGAAGCAGAGACAATCGTATAATGAACCACCGTGTCCCCATCGCTCTGTTCGGACAATGATCAACTCATGAGCAAACTTATTTTACCTATTCTACCTTCCACCCCCCAAAATGGATTATTTTTAAAGCATATCCCATGCTTCATTTTATCTGATCAGTGTGCTCAGGTCACAGGACTGCATTATATCTGCCAAGGAGCAGACAGCAGAGACCTAGCCCCTTTGGGGGGCTTTAGAAGTCCTTTAGCAGAGGACTCCCCTTGATGCTGGTGGGTCAAGGTGGTGACTTTCCATCACAAGTGGTCTTAACAGTGATGCAGAAGACAAACGGAGGGACGAGGGAAAGCTTTGGGACAGGAAGGAGTAAATTGAGCCCTAAGATGGCCAGAATATAGGTACCTAGAGAGACTAGATTTATTTTATTCCTAATAAAACAATAAGTGTAATAGTAAGAAAAATTAGAAAATAAGGAAATGTGGGAAAAGTAGTCATTCAAAGTCTCAACCAAAAAAGGCATTGGGCTTGGTTTCCAGTTTTTGGTGGGTTTTGTTTCTTTTTTCCTCTCTCTCCATAGGTTAGTTGTAACTGTGCTGCAAATCTACATCCCTGTATTTTTATTAAACAGGATAAGCAGTTTTCTTTGTTACTGTGGACTCTTTGTAAACATAATTTTTAACAGATGCATAAGAGTTCATTAAGAACATATTCCATAGTTTATATGATCAATCCCCCACACTTTGGCATTCTAATTCCATTTTTTTGTGTATGTAATTATAAATAACCATATGATGAATATTGTCTTGCTTAAAACTTAGATTTATTTAATTATTACTATGGACTACCCAAAGCAAAATTACTGGTAAAAGAGTATGACTATTGGGGCGCCTGGGTGGCTCAGTCAGTTAAGCACCTGACTCTTGGTTTCAGCTCAGGTGATGATCTCAAGGTTCATGAGTTCCTAAAGCACAGAGCCTGCCTGAGATTCTCTCTCTCTCTCTCTCTCTGCCCCTCCCCTGCTCATGCTCGCTCTCTCTCTCTCAAAGTAAATAAACTTAAAAAGGAGTGTGACTATTATGAAGAGTGGGGCATTTCTTTATTTTTTAATTTTTTAAAGTTTATTTATTTTTGAGAGAAGGGGGAGGGGCAGAAAAAGAGGGAGAGAGAGAATCCCAAAAAGACTCTGTGCTGTTAGCGTGGAACCTGATGCAGAGCTCAAACTCACAAACCCGTAAGCTCGTGACCGGAGCTGAAGCCAAGAGTCAGACACTTAACCAGCCGAGCCACCCAAGGCACCCCAAGAGTGAGGCATTTCTTTTTTTTTTTTATTTTTTTAATTTTAACGTTTTATTTATTTTTGAGACAGAGAGAGACAGAGCATGAACGGGGGAGGGGCAGAGAGAGAGGGAGTCACAGAATCGGAGGCAGGCTCCAGGCTCTGAGCCATCAGCCCAGAGCCCGACGCGGGGCTCGAACTCACGGACCGCGAGATCGTGACCTGAGCCAAAGTCGGACGCCCAACCAACTGAGCCACCCAGGCGCCCCAAGAGTGAGGCATTTCTAATACTGATTTTACATCATCTTGTATTGTTATACAGTAACCTCAAGAGGTGTTTCAATTTTTTCAAGATAAATTGATAGAAACTGATGAATTTTAAGAATATAAGCCCTAGAGTATATGACAGAAATAGGATTTATAACTGGGCACACGACCTTCTAGAATAAAGGACTACATTTCCCACTGTTCCTTGTAGCTCAGTGTGATCATGTGACTAAGTTTTAGCCAATGGGCTATAAGCAGAAGCGTTCCCCACCCCTGATAGTGGCTGGAAACCTTCCTCATTATGTTTCTTTTGCCCGTGTTTTTCCCTTCCTTTCTTTCATTTACTAGAAAGTGGATGCCACCATTTGGGGTAATAGGCACAAGGACCAAAGCACAGGCATGGTGGGGAGAAAAACTGGAAGAAGCCAGGGTTCCTGAGAACTCTGAATAGAGTCACCATTCCACTTTTCCACACTTCCCTCTCTTCGTGGGAAAGAAAGTTCTATCTTAAGCCCCTGGTGGTTTGGGTTTTCTACCTCGGGTAGCCAAACCTAATTCTAGGACAGTGTAGTTTTAGAAACTAGGAATGGCATTGCCACGCTCTTTTTCGTAAACCCAGAGAAGTTGAGAATTACTGCCATGGGAAGCATTTCAGATGTATTTTGAGATCATATCATTAGGCTCAGCTTCTTAAGTATTCCTGATCCTACCACGAAAGAAAATCTAGCGTCAGCAGCAGGTAATTCCAAGTTAAACTGTAAGATTCATGACATCCAACTTCTCGTATGTATGGTTGCCTCAAGTGTAAAGGAAAAGAAAGGACTTGGGGCAGGGTAATCTCCCAGTTTATCTTGTTTCCAGAGATTGCCATCCGAACTCCAAGAACTATTAAAAGGCCCCAACCAAAAATAAAGGAGCATTTGGCATCTCTGTGGGAACACATTTAAGTCTGCTCCTAGAAGAATAACCTGTTTTAATTTGCTAAAAACCTCAAGGCAAGCCGTGTTTTCATCTGGGCTGGGAAAAGGAAACCACTGAGAAAATAGTTTAGAATAAAAAGACCAATCTAAAAAAGAAGCAAGATGCCAAGTCCAAAGAAGGTTGTGTTAGAATGTACTTTGGTTACAGTAAATCAAGTCTGGTGAAAACACACACACTATGGGACTCCAATCTACAATACGTTAGGATTGAGGAATCAGGGGTTTTGTTCCTCAAAAAAGGTGATTATTGGGGTGTCTGGCTGGCTCGGTCAGTAGAGCATCTGACTCTTGATCTCGGGGTCGTGAATTCGAGCCCCACGTTGAGGGTAGGGATTACTTTTTTAAAAAGTTATCTGTGGGCATGGTGAAGGGAGTGCAATATTTTCTGTGATGTTTAGAGCAATCCTCATGATTGCTCTTTTCTGCCAAAGTTAGAATTGGTCGGCAGTGAAAATCAGGGTCAGACTCAACAGCAAAGAGCTGCATCCAGGTGATTCTCTCCAGGATTAAGTAGTAACATCGGGTTAGCTTAATTTGATGTCCTCTGGCATACAGAATTCTCTTTTCCAGTCTCCCTGCTCACTGTCCCCCCTATACCAAGCCATGTGCGATTGGTCGGGCCGGTTTCTGCAAGGTTCCCTCTTCCCACCCTAACTCGCTATGGACCGAAACTTCAGGTATGTGCACAGTCATCTCTCGAGCCAAAGAGAGGCCATGCAGTCTGTGATTTGCACATGGCAGCGTGTGAACCTCACCAGCCATCTCCCTGCCCGTCTGCACACCTCTGGACTACTCCAATCTGTTGCCGCTCATCTGGGGAGAGCAAACAAAGTTAAGTGTTATTTTAGGCAAAGCCTAACAGAGGCAGCAAATCTCTCTCAAAAGAAATCATGCAGCACATCTCAAAGTCAATATGATTAAAAAGAAACATGCAACCCCCTCGGCCATTCTCTTGTAATGATAAGACCCCTGCCTTCAGCAGGTCAAATTATCCATTTATGTATGGACTTTAGGAGGTTTCCGATATTATAACTCTTTTCCAGACTAGATATTTCACCTCTAGGATAAAGGAGAACCTGGCAATGAAATCTATGCTCTCTTGGGGGGAGGGGGAGGGTGTGGAATACCCACATTTAATCAGTGATGGGTTTTAACATTATATTCCAGTGTGTTCCACCAGGGTAACAGCTCATTGTTACCTTGTGCTTTTTATTTTATTTTATTTATTATTTATTTTTAGTTATTTATTTATTTTTGCACTCAGTCGTTTTATTGTTCACATCTACAAACTTGAAGGGAAAAAAAGGTCCAGTTTCATTTAAAAATGTCCTGATGAAGCAGTAAAAATTACTAATTTTTGTTAAGCATCAGCCCTGAATTATACATATTTTTCACATACTGTGTGAAGACATAATACATAAAGAACATCTTCTGCATACTAAATTATAACGGCTCGCTTGACAAAAGGCACTTGTGTAATTATTTTAATTGCAACCTCAACTAGCCACTCTTTTTCTTGAACGTGCTTTATTGTAGTGGAAAAAAAATGATTGACAAATTATGATGATTCAGACTTGGGTACTCGGTAGACATTTTCTTAAAGTGAACCAAAATGAGCCTGCTGCTCAAGAAACACAACTTCCAGTGTTTGTTGCCAGGGATAACATTTTAGATTTCAAGAGAAAATTGGAATTTTAGGAAACTTACAGAGATCACCATAAACTTGAAAAGTTCCTAATACATACAGAAAAGACGAACTGTGTCAGCATTGAGGAAATGTGCATAATGTGCGAACCAACATTTTTCAAATGTTAATGTGAGTTACAAAATCATGTATGGGTAATAGAACCATTCCTAGTGAAATATAAACCAATGGGGCTTTGCAACTGACAATGAAGAAAAATTACTTGTCAAGTTTTGGTGTAATAGCAAAGGAGAATATTATATGAAAAGATGTTTAAATATACCTTCTATTGCCAACGGCATATCTTTGGAAGGCTGGATTGGTTTTTTTTTTCCTGTGTGCCTTGACTGAGACAACATATTGTAATAAATTAAATCCAGAAACAGGTATGAAAGTCTAGCTGCCTTTGATTAAGCCAGATATTAATAAAATTTACAATAATGTAAAATCATGCCAATCTTCACACTATTTGTTTTGGAAAATATAGTTGTTTTTCACAAAGCAAGTCATCTATTCTAATGTAATAAGTTTGTTGTAGTTATTTTTTAGCTGGACTGAATAAAATTTTTAAATAGTTACTAGTTTTTGTTTTAAAATAATATATAGCTATAAATGTAACCCCTCCAAAACAAAAGCTTTACAGGTTAATCAGTAACTTTTCAGAATGTAAAGGATCCTGAGACCAAAAACTTTGGGGACCACTGAGTGATATATGTAAATTTGGGGGTCATTGGCTTGGAGGTTTCATTTGACATTGTAGAAGTGGTATTATGTTTTGAGCGAGATAATATGGAACAAAAACTGGGGCTTCAAAAAGGAAAACTGGCCTAGGATTTCGAGGAATGAGTGAAAGAAGAAAAGAGTCAGCCATAGAGGATGTAAGGAAATCAATGCCATCAGTTTTAGGGGCTGAAGTACCCAAGAGAGTGTGAGCCTTGGAAGGAAGCCGCTGCATTTGGTTAGGGTCTATGAAGACCTCGAGCCATTTCAGTGGACCAGTACAGCCTTTAACTTGAACCATTCCGTTCTCTCTCTCTGCCCGCCTGAATCTTCCTCTACTCCCTGATGGAATTTACAGACTATCACCAGCAAAAATCCCTCTATCCTCAACCTTCATCTCTGAGTGGAACTTGACATTCTTGTTTTCACTAAACCTTAGTACATCTTCCCTTACAGTCTCTGCAGATACAGATTGTGGTTTTGGAGAGTTGGAGGTGAAGGGCAAGAGTGTTGTTTTGTGTTTTTTTAAAATTTGTTTTATTTTTAATTTTTTTAAATTTACATCCAAATTAGTTAGCATATAGTGCAACAGTGGTTTCAGGAGTAGAGTCCTCAGTGCCCCTTACCCATTTAGCCCATCCCCCCTCCCACCTTGTGCTTTTTAAAAGCCACCTGCCTGTTGCCACAGCACCAGAAAGGTTGCCTTTGTTCCTTGCTCACTTTCCCTTTAAGAGTTGTTAGCATTTCAGCTGGTAAAGTTCCAAGTGCCCTCTGGACTAATTGGCACGACGTGAGAATTTTCCAATTTGAAAGAGAAAGGGCCTGTTCTCCAGGGAAGGCTCTTCAAGGTAATTGCTCTCTGAGAGATTCCTGCCACCACCTTTGGCAGCCTTCACCAGAGACAAATCCCTCTTGCTGTTAGGGGGAGCTGGAAACCCACAGATGGAAAAACAGGCGCTCAGGACAAACTTGCCGAGACCTTTGAAACCAGTGACCTTTCAAAAGGAAGGAAGTGGGGAAGAGGCCAGTGCAGGCAAAGGCGGACGAGCCCCCCCTCCCCCCCCTCCCAACACAGGCACAGCAGCTCAGGCTAGACTGCCCTTGTCCTTCTTTTTCTAAAGTGCTTCAGCGAGGGCAGGGGGCTGTAGGGGGACCTCATGGACTAACCAGGATTCCAAGCAGGGAGAGAACAACACTTACTTGGAACAAATACTTTCACAAACCACAGGGGCTGGAGGGAGGACCCAAAGGAGGTACTGTATGAGAAAAGATAGTGGTTGAGGCCCCTGTCTGGCTCGGTCTGGTAGAGCATGTGACTTTTGATCTTGGGGTCCTGAGTTCGAGCCCCGCACTGGGTGCAGAGCTTAATAAAACAAACAAACAAACAAACAAATAAATAATAAATAAAGATAGTGGCCAACCCAAACAAGGCTCCAAGAAGAATGTGTGTGTGTGTGTGTGTGTGTGTGTGTGTCCGGGGGGTCAGTGGGGAAAGTGAGAAGAAAAGACAGAGCTACGATCTGCCACCCCAGAGGGCAAGGGGAATGTGTGGGGAAAAGGCCGAGAGGGGGATGACTGTTTTGGGTGGTAAACAATAACGGTGTTGGACACAAAGGTAGGAAAGTCCCGGCTGGGGCCGCGGCACTTTTGTTTCACTGCGTGTTCACATCACAATCTTGGGAAATGGCAGAAAGGAGATAACAGTCGAGGGTATCGGGAGGGGTGGAGAAGTGGAGTCTCGAAGCCGAGCTAAGGGGCACCCCCAAGGTGAGATCGCCAGCTAGATGTGGATTCAGCACTGCCTGACTCCAAAGCTCCTGTCTTAATTGTCTGGATGGCCGTGTCCCTCCTCCCGGACGGGGCTTTGGGGCTGTTGAAGCTAGTGCCTAAAAGCTGCTGGCCTCTGTTTCTGTAGAAAGAGTGTAGCATGGGCCATATACAGGTGTGTTTTGGAGCCAGATTCTCTGGGTTTGACTTCTAGTACAGGTATTTTCCAGACCTTGGACAAGTTATTCTGATTCTCTGTACTTCAATCTCCTCATCTGCAAAAGCAAGAAAATAATGGTGCCTTCTTTATCGGGCTATCATGGGGAGGAAATGAGATTATGCACATAAACATTTTAGCACAATGCAATAAATATCAGTTGTTATTTTCATTACTTTCTAACAACACGGGACCATGCCATGAATAGCCCTGAAGCTCAGCAATGCTGATGCTATCTTTTTTTTTTAATATTAAAAAAAAATTTTTATATTAAAAAAATTTTTTTTTAATTTTAAATCGGGTCCGTGCTCGATGTGGGGCTCAAACTCATGACCCTGAGATCAAGAGTCCCATGCTCTACTGACTGAGCCAGCCAGGCGCCCCCTGATGCTATCCTTTTATCTTTCTGATCCACAGAAAGAATTCAGGTTCTGGAGTCAAACAGATTTGGTTCGAATCCCAGCTCTGCCCCTCCAGCCGGGTCACTCTGGTCACCTGACTTAACCTTCCGGCAAAAGAGGTGAAAAACACCTCCCCTGCCCTGCAGGGTTTTTGGGAGAATGAACTACCGTGGAAAGTGCCTGGCCGCGTCCTGTGCACATCTGGTCCGATGGCGGAATGGTCCAGCGGTTCCCCGGCCCCACGCTGCTTTACTACACACATATTCTGAACAGCTCCGGGGTCCCCTGGACTTTTCCGACTTTTCCCACGTTTGGTTAAGTTTGGCTGGAGTTACGCTCGCTTGGTGGTAATTGTTCCCTCTTCGTTGTCTGGGCACGCAGTTAGCCTCGGCTTGGCTCTCGCTGGGCAGGCCGGCTGAAACAGGACGGGGTGGGTTCAGCCACACGGGCTGTCTGTCTCGAGAACTGCCGGGAAACCACACGGACACAGATGGAAGACGCGGAGGCAAACACGTCTGTTGTGAGCCCTACGTTTCTCTCGTTGCTCCAGCTTTACCTTCGTGCCCATGTTGGCTGCTCCTGCCCTGCTTCCGGGGACCTCCCTGGGGGCTTCTGTCACTGTATGCTGCCGTCTGTAATGTTTACTCCTCACGGGGTGCCCAGCCCCATAACAGCCCCTCTAGAAGGCTTGATCTCCCTCGGGGTGTTCATGGGGACCATGACGTTCTGCTTGGCTGTGGGGAGAGGGAACCACAGAAAGCTGGAGGGCTTGGGCCCATATGTATCTCTCTATACATGGTCAGAGATGCATTAACGTTGCCCTAGAAGAATGTATCTAAAGGCTAATGGTGGCTTTCTCTCAATGTGGGATAACATGGTTTTATCCTTGTTAAAATCTGTACTTTATAATCTTTCTTACAATGAAAAGGTATGGCTTTTGCAAGAGGAGGAAAATGACTGCTCAAGGTGAGATTGATATCCTTAGCTAGAAAATTCATCTGGCAGATATTTACAACGTCTGGGTCATGGCCAGCACCAGGCGTGGCACTGGATGACCAAAGGGGACAAGAAAGACTCGTGTTCTCAAAGAAACTGCAACAGACTGGGGAAAGCCTTCAAGAAACAAATAAATATGTCATGACAAATTGAGATGCACGTGACAAAAGAAATGACCTGGCTGGGGCGCCTGGGTGGCTCAGTCAGTTAAGTGTCAGACTTTGTTTGGCGCAGGTCATGATCTCGTGGTTTGTGGGTTCGAGCTCCGCATCGAGCTCTGTGCTGACAGCTCAGAGCCTGGAACCTGCTTCGGATTCTGTGTCTCCCTCTCTCTCTGCCCCTCCCCCGCTCTCTCTCTGTCTCTGTCTCTCTCTCTCAAAAATAAAAAAAACATTAAAAAAAATTTTTTTTTAAATTAAAATAAAGAGATGACCTGGCTGCTATGGTTAACCTTAAAGGGAAGAGGCTATGTGCGATGGAACCTACTTTAGAAGGCGGCTAACAGGCGGCGTGTAGGCCCAGACTTGAAGGAGGAAAAGGAACTCGTGATACAAAGACCAGGTGGCAGGCAGTTCCAGATGCAGGAAGTGCCTGCGGGATGGGCCTGCGGCAAGAGCGAGCTTGGCACTCGAGGGCGTTTGGGGAGTGGGGGTGGTATCGTGGAGGGCCAGGGTCCGGCAGGCTCATTCCAGACGCTGAGTCTCAGCGAGGATTTTGGTCTTTATTCTAAGGGCAAGAGGAAGCCAGTTAGGAGGTTCTTGAAAGAGAAGAGGCCAGAGTGGCACCAATGGAGTTCAAGAGGTGTGTGGGTTTAGGGCATTTTGAAGGGAAAACAAGTAGACAAAACAGGCTGTTGGATCAGAGGTGGGACTAGCGGGAGGGAGGTGCCATGGGTGGCTTCCCATTTTCTGGCTTGGAATCATCTACCGGAGTGAGGCAGACCGTGGGAGGAACGGGTTTGGGCATGTGAATTTCAGACGCCTGGGTTTATTAAAAGGGTGGCATTCAGAGGTGACTCAGCCCTGTGATGTGATGAAGTCCAATGCAAACAAGAGAAACAATTCACCAAATTGCTTTGGCATAGCTTAACAGCTTTATAAAGGTTTCGTTCCCTATTTATAGAATGGTTAGGGATCTTAAAGAGTCATGTATAATTTTCAATTGTACTTTATTTCATTTTATGGGCGACAGTATGTGCTATGGGGGCATTTGGTAGTTTGGGGTTTCATAAGGATAATGGGTATAATCCTTGGTAGTTTGGGGTTTCATAAGGATAATGGGTATAATCCTCATGAATGCCAAAGGTCTTCTTAGCTCTACTAGACAATATACTGGACTGATTTCCAGGACAACTTTATAGACAAGGTGAAGTGGCTGATTAATGTGTAGTCTGTGGATAGACCAGAGTTCTCCTTTATCTAGCACTCGGTAGGTGCTACACATTCTGTTACACACTCTATAAATCTCCTGTGAGCCTTTCATTATTTATCATCCGTTTTACATACATGTGAGAAGAAAAAGCTCAGGTGAAGTAACTTGCCCAGGGTCACAGAGCAAGTAAGGGGCGGAGTCTGTATTGTACCCAGATCTGAACTGACCAGAAGGGTTGGCCTTCTCTGAAGCAGGTATCGTCCTTGGTTCCAGAATGGGTGGAAGTAGAGGCTGAGATGTGGTCGAGAATGAGAGAGGTTTACCGGGGAGGGAAGCCCAGAGATGGACGAGACCCAGGGCAGACCGGCGAAAGTCTCTGCCAGCCCAACGTGGAGTTCTGAAGGAGAGACAGTCCGTTCAGGAGGTCCTGCCTTGGGCAGAGGTGGGTGGGCCCTTGTACCACTACTTCAGCTCACCTGTTGCCTGGAAAAGAGCACTCCAGGAAGAGCATGATCCCAGCTTGAACACTGGGCTGGCCCCTCAAGGCTGTCGGTTAACTGCTCTCCTTGCCTCTGGGCGTTTAAGATCATGTAAGATGTCTGTCACCTGCTCTAAAAATTGCCAGCGCTCCTTTCATCCAAGAGAAGGCTGTGTGTTATCTATTGCCGTGTAACCAACCGTGTATGTGTGTTATCTACTGCTGTGTAACAAATTGCCCCCAAATGGAGCCACTTAAAACTGCAAGCATTTGTTATTTTATAGCTTCTCTGGGTCAGGAGTCCACACATGGCTCGGCTGGGAGCCTCTGGCTGACGGTCTTTTGTGAGGTTGCAGTTAAGCTGTGGCTGGGGTCACAGTCTCATCTGAAGGCTCAACTGGAAGGGGAATATGCTTCTGAGCTCACTTGCATGGTTGTTGGCAGGCCTTGGGTCCTCGTCGCCTGTTCCTAGGCCTTTCCACAGGACTACCTCATGACATGATGGCTGACTTCCCTCAAGGTAAGCAACCTACGAGGCAGTGAGAAATAGGAACCAAGGCAGATCTACTTTTTATGATCTACTCTTGGAAGTGACATCCCATCACCTCTACCACATTCTGTTTGTTAGAACTGAGTTAGTAAACCCAGGCCATACTCAAAGGACGTATCAGAAGGCAGGGATCACTAGTGACCATTTCAGAGGCTGCCTACCATAGGCAGGCGCATATTCAAATAAACAACACTAATGAAGGGTGTCTGGCTGGCTTAGCTGGTAGAGCATATGACTCTTGAGCTCAGGGTCATGAGTTCTAAGCCCCACATTGGGCACAGAGCTTACTTAAACAACAACAACAGGGGCGCCTGGGTGGCTCAGTCGGTTAAGCGTCCGACTTCGGCTCAGGTCATGATCTCGCGGTCCGTGAGTTCGAGCCCCGCGTCGGGCTCTGTGCTGACAGCTCAGAGCCTGGAGCCTGTTTCAGATTCTGTGTCTCCCTCTCTCTCTGACCCTCCCTCATTCATGCTCTGTCTCTCTCTGTCTCAAAAATAAATAAATGTTAAAAAAAGTTAAAAAACAACAACAACAACAACAACAACAACAATACACTAGGGGCACCTGGGTGGCTCAGTTAGTTAAGTGTCTAACTCAGTTTCTGCCCAGGTCATGGTCTCACAGTTTGTGGGATCGAAACCCGCATTGGGCTCCGTGCCAACAGCAGGAGGCCTGCGTGGGATTCTCTATTCTTTCTCTCCCTCTCTCTCTGCCCCTCCCCCATTTCCTCTGTGTCTCTCAAAATAAATAACCATTTTTAAAAAACCACCGATGACAATATAATGATTTCACCCGCCATGTGTTGAACATTTGCTATGAATCAGAGGTGGAATGAAGGCTTCACGCATATCACCTCATCCTTACTCCTTCATTCACTCTGGGTCCATCAGCTAGCAGGCACTGAGCTGCTGAGAACAGAAAGACAAATGAAGTATACTTCCTGCTGTTAAGGTGCTCATGTCCAGAGGTACAATTTGATTCAATTTTACAAAGGAGGAAAAGAGGGGTCACACAGTAAGTGGCTGAGCTAGGAGGCCAATGCTGGTCAGCGTGACATCAAGGCCATTAACTTCTGTGAAGGTGCCACACCCCTGAATCCACAATCTTGGAAACATGGCTAGTCTCGGAACAATCGTGAGGAAGAAATAAGCCCCCAGAATACATACAGTATTATTCCACTTGTATGAAGTTCAAAAACAGGAACTTGCTTCAGGGAGTGCAATAGCAGCCACACTGAATAGAATAGCAAACACTGATTTCCACAAATCAGGACAGTGGCCATCCCTGAAGGGAGGAGGGGAATGTGATGAGGGCTGGGTACCCAAGGGGTTTCTGGGGCACTGAGTACTCTTCTGGACCTGGTGGTGGTAACCTGGCTCTCCAATTTATGACACGTGAAACTATACATGTGTTCTGTCTACTCCTCTGTGTGTATGACGTGTGTCACAATAAGTAAAATTACAGTGAAAACATTTGCGTCCCGAGGGATGTTATCGGCCAGGAGGGGGCACCTGTGAGGGCAGGTAAAGAGCTCTCTCTTTCAGAGGCGCAAGCTCTTTTTTGCTTTCCACAAATGTCCCGCACAGGTGCACCTGCAGGCTGGCGCACCGTTATGGTAACGTGCATGATACCCGGAATAAATTCTGAGGAGGACAGCGCTTGGTGAGATCATCCAGCCATTTGATGGAACGTGCCTGAGCATTCCTAGAAGAACGAGACCCCGTTCACGTTGTAACAATGGCCACTTGGAGCTTTCCACAGCAAAGAGCAACTCTGTACAAAGTGTGAGGGAAAACTCACTCCCAGAGTACCTCAGAATAATTAGGCTTTAGTTTATTCTCTGTCTCAGCCAGTCAGAAAAGCAGAGGGGGTTGCCTGGCCAGCTAAGTCAGAAGAGCATACAACTCTTGATCTCGGGGTTGTGAGTTCAAGTCGCATGTTGGGTGTAGAGATGGGTAAGTAGATAGATAGATGATAGATAGATAGACAGATAGATACTTAAAAAAACAGAGGGGACTTTTGGGTCGGGTTTTGCTTGAGACTCTGGAGCCAGACCAGTTGGAAATACGTGAGAGGAATTTGGAGGTCAGTCTGTGTCCACAAGGAGGATGGAGGGGAGGGGAAGGGGAGGGAGACTAGGAGAAGATGTCCTAGCTCCTTTGAGGACTTTGAGTTGATTCTCTCCGGTCCCACTTTGGTCAAGACAGAGCTTTGCTTTCTGAATTACCAGCCTTCCGGGTGCCCCTGGGCTCATGACAGTGCTATCCCTGTAGAATCGGAAGTGGTTACCGGTAAGGGAGGCAGGGTCCCACGGGGCCGAGGTGCGTTTAGAGCCTAGAAGAGCAACTTTTCGGTGTCCGTGTGTGCGCGTGTGGTGAGGGGAGGCGTACGATTGCCAGAGAAAGTACTGGACACCTGTTAAATTTAAATTTCAGATAAACAATAAGATAACTTTTTAGTATAAGTATGCCCCAAGTGGTACACGGGACATACTTAAAAAATGATGCGTGACTTACCTGAAATTCAAATTCAACTCAGGATCCTGTGTTTCTATTTCCTAAGTTGGGCGACCTAGGGGGAGGGCGCTCAGCACCGACACCTGGGAACAGGCGGGCTTCTCCCGAGCTCCGTGCGGCTCGCAGTGGACACTGCCGCGATCTCCACCTGAACCGCCCCTGACTCCACTTCTGTCCCCTTCCCCAGCCTTTGCAGTTCACCTGTGTGCAGGCTGTGCACCTGCTCCGCATTGGGTGTTTCCTAATGTTTTTTTAAAATTTTTTAATGTTTTTATTTATATTTCAGAGAGACAGAGAGACAGAGTGCGAGCGGGGGAGGGGCAGAGAGGGAGGGAGACACAGAATCTGAAGCAGGCTCCAGGCGCTGAGCTGTCAGCTCAGAGCTCAATGCAGGACTTGAACTCACGGACTGGGAGATCATGGCCTGAGCTGAAATGGGATGCTTTAACTGATTGAGCCTCCCAGATGCCCCAGATGTTTAATAATATTAAGGAGTTATTTCTAATTATGTTGTGTGATAATGGTACTGTTGTTGTATTGTATTTTTTCAATTAACTAATTAATTTGAGAGAGAGAGAGAGAGAGAGAGAGAGAACATGAAGGGGGAGGGGCAGAGGGAGAGAGAATCCTAAGCAAACTCCATACCAGAACGGAGCCTGACATGGGGCTTGATCTCGTAACCATGAGATCGTGACCTGAGCCAAAGTCAAGAGTCGGATGCTTAGCTGACTGAGCCACCCAGGCGCCCCTGGTTTTTTTTTGTTCAATTTTTTTTTAATGTTTATTTTTGAGAGAGAGAGAGAGAAAGAGAGAATGTGCAGGCAGGGGAGGAGCAGAGAGAGGGAGACACAGGATCTGAAGCAGGCTCCAGTCTCTGAGCTGTCAGCACAGAGCCTGATGTGGGGCTCAAACCCACGAACCATGAGATCATGACCTGAGCTGAAGTCGCATGCTTAACTGACTGAGTCACCCAGGTGCCCCCTTTCCCTGTGGTTTTTTTTAAAGGGCACCTTACCTCTTAGAGTTATATACTAAAATATTTCTAAGCAAAGTGATAAGATTTCTGACATTCGCTTCAAAATAATATGAGGGGGGATATGCATACTGAATAAAGGCAGGTCAGGGTGGTCTGGGACTAGCAGCAGAAGGAAGGAAGAGACTGCAAAGAGGGCCTGGGGAATTTGGGGGATGTTAGAAATGTTCTGTATTTTCATGATGACAGTGGTTTCAAGAGTGTGTGTGTGTATATATATATATATATATATATATAAGATCTTATCCAATTGTACACTGAAATGGGTGTAATTTATGGTCAGTGAATTGTATCTCCATAAAGAAATAACCTCAATAAAGGGATACCTCAATAAAAGTACTAGTTGGAAAACTGAAATATGGGAGGGGAAGTGGACTGGGTTACGGATGACACAGGGTCGGCCACAGGTTCCTAGTTGGTGGGACAGAGTGGTGCTTACACGTGGGATTGGTTACACTGATTATGGGCTCTTTGAACTGTCTACGTACAAAATTTTCCATAATAAAAAGGTTTTCAAAAGGTAATAAGGAAAAAAGCAGAACATTCTAAATTAGATGTTTCAGAATTTCGCCGTAAGGTCAAAAAAAAATCATTGGAATTAGATTCGGTTGATTGAATCTAATTTGCTGAGATTGATAACTGTGAATGCCTGATATAAAATTTTTATTATCTGGAAGGAGCTTTTGTTCAGATTTCCTCTAAGTGACTTTTACTTCTCACTGCATATTAAGAAAAAAAAAAGAGAATCCAAAAAAGCTAGAATGCATGGCGGCACAGCCACTTTGGAAGACAGTTTGGCAGTTTCTTAGAAGCTAAACATAGTCTTACCATACGATCCAGCAATCACACTTCTTGGTATTAACCCAAATGAGTTGGAAACTTATGTCCACACACAAACCTTCATGTGAATGTTTATAGCAGCTTTATTTATAATTGCCAAAACTTAGAACCAACCAAGATGTCCTTCAGTAGGTGAATGGATAAATAAACTGTGGTCCATGCAGACAGTGGAATAGTATTTGATGGTTTAAAAAAACAAAAAAACAAAAAAACGAGTCACTAGAGGTTTGGGGTGGGGGGAAATGAGGAGTCATTGGTCAAAGGGCACAAACTTCCTTTTATAAGATTAACAAGTTTGATGGTCTAATGTACAGTATGGCGACTAGAGCTAATAATACTGTGTCATATGAAGAGGGATAGAAGCAGAAAAATGTTCACCTTTAGCCCAGAAGGTTGACCTATGGCCTGCAGAGTTTTGATAAGGATCACATACCTGCTGGTTGCTGCGTTTTTTTTTTTTTTAATGTTTATTTGTTTATTTTGAGAGACAGAGAGTGCAAGTTGTGAGGGATGCAGAGAGAGAAGGAACGAGAGAATCCCAAGCAGGCTCCGTGCTGTCAGTGCAGAGCCTGACGCGGGGCTTGATCTCACGAACTGGGAGATCATGACCTGAGCCAAGATCAAGAGTCAGATGCTCAACCAGCTGAGCCACCCAGGCGCCCCCGGTTGCTGCATTCTTAAAGGGTCTAATGACTGCCCGTACGTCTTACTGATAGTTGATATCAAACTAAATAATAAGCACCGAAGAAATCTTGTGAAAGTAATTTTACACATAGACATCTGAAGAAACGTATATGATATGATACTTGGCACATTCCCTCCCCCTTGAGCACTAAGCATATAACCACCAGCTTCGTACAGCAAAAGTGCAGCTCCTTCTCCCCATGGGTCCTGTCTCTGTGCTACTTAAATAAACTTACTAAATTGCACCGTAAAATATCTCAAGAATCCGAAACATTTTGGGTGGCCCATATGGGGACAATGGAACGAGTCCAACAGCCTGGAGAGACTTGATGAGTCTTCTTTACCCCCAGTCTTTGTTTGTTTGTTACCTGAAAGGGACCGGTTGGAGCTGTTCTCCAGTTGAGGCACTCACCCAACAGGGGCTTCTCCCTCGGGACTAGATCATGGCTAAAGCTCATGAGAAAGTCGCTCAGATTAGATAGGAGTTCCATACTTTTTTCATGATTCTCATTTGTCCTTACCCACGGGCTGTAGAGCATTCTCTATCCTGCTCTCAGATTGAAAGTATTTTTTTAAAATATTTATTTATTTTTGAGAGACAGAGTGCCAGTGGGGAAGGGGCAGAGAGAGAAGGAGACACAGAATCCGAAGCAGGCTCCAGGCTCCGAGGTGTCAGCACAGAGCCCAATGCGGGGTTCGAACTCACAGGCCGTGAGATCATGACCTGAGGTGAAGTCGACGCTCAACCAATTGAGCCACACAAGCTCCCCAATAACTGCCCCTTCTTAACAAAGGCCAGGGCCTCTTTCTCATCCATTAATACTAGATCCAGAGGCTTACAAAGGGTATTATTGGTTGCCAAATATATCAGCTCCCCCGAAATGGAAAGAGGCAGCCCCAATCTCTGGCATTTCAGTCCACTCACCAGCACCTACTGTAACCCGGACATGGTAGGGAAGTGAAGGGAGGTTGACAACCCTTCTCAAGTAGGTGTCAGAGCAGTTGAGGATAAGGGGCACCTCCCTCCACTCTGAACCCCAGGAACTTTCAGCAATATTCCTGATGGGATATTCGGATGATGGGATCGTTGGGAAGCTGAGGGTGATTTTGGTAATAGACTCCTAGTTAGTTAATGTACGATTTTTGTTTTATAGGAATTAACTATGGGATCTTCCGTGATCCCAGGGGATTCCACATTGGACTCTCTCCTAGCACGCTGGAGTCAATTTGGACAACAAGACTTAAAGAAGAAGCACCTCAGCGTGCCTCGGGGGCTCAGTCGGTTGAGCATCTGGCTCTTGATTTCAGTTCAGGTCATGATCTCATGGTCGTGAGATCAAGTCCCACAGCCTGCTTCAGATTCTCTCTCTCTCTGTCTCTGCCCCTCCCCACTCTCTTTCGCTCTCTCAAAATAAACATTAAAAAAAAAAAAGAAGAAGAAGAAGTGCCTCGTCTTCTTCTGTAATAATGCCTGGCCCCAGTATTTTCTGCAGGATGATGAAAAATGGCCCATTAACAGGTCCTTAACACTTCAGTACTATTTATCGATTAGAACGTTTCTGCAGGCATCAGGGAAAATGGACCAAAGTGCCCTAACAACCCAGGCCTTTATGCCACTAAGTCAGGATCCTAATCCAAGAGAGACTTGTAGGGTGTAACTGGTAAGATTCCAGGCCCCTCTACCTTTAGATATATATTTTTAAATTTTGTTTATTTATTTGAGAGAAAGAGAGAGAGAGAGAGCACATGCATGCATGAGCAGGGCAGAGGGACAGAGGGAGAGAGAATCCCAAGCAGGCTCCACGCTCAGCACAGAGCCTGATGTGGGACTCGATCCCACAATCCTAGGATCATGACCTGAGCCCAAATCAAGAGCTGGATGCTCAACCCACGGAGCCACCCAGGCGCCCCTACCTTTAGATATTTCAGTTGATGATTGTTTAAGTAGACCACCCCCATCAAAGAAACCAATTGAGTCAAACAAGAAAATCAATGAGCCTAAGAAAAAAATTGAAATAAACCTGCAAGCAAGCCCAGGTCCCTTTTTAACTCCACTGCTATATAAACCTATGGAGTCTTCCCCTCCTAGCCCAGCAGGACTAGAAGCTCCTAGAAGCTCCTAGAAGTGACACATCATACCTACCAAATACTCAGACTAAGGCAAGGCTGTTTCCACTTTGGAAAGTGGCAAACGAGGTCCACAATTAAGGTCCGTGTCCCATTTTCCAGGTCAGATCTGGCTCGAATAAAACAATTAGGACGATACTCAGAGGGTCCATCCAAGTTTATAGATGAATTTCACTAGGTGTCTCTAATGTTGGATTTAACCTGGCAGGATCCCTATATTATTCTAATGCATTGTTGTACCCCAGAAGAAAAGGCCCCAATTTGGGCTGGGGCACAAGAATTTGCACACGAGCAGGGAACTAGGGCTAGAAATCACTATCCAGAAGGAGGAGACTCTCTTCCTAATGCCAAGCCTCACTGGAACTGCTAAGAGCACGAACCTGGCAGGGAAAGACAAGACCATATGGTCACCTGTTTATTGGAGGGAATGAAAAGAGGAATTTCTAAACCTGTCAATTAAAAAAACATTTTTAATGTTTATATTTTGAGAGAAAGAGAGAGAGACAGAGCACGAGTGGGGGTGGGGCAGAGAGAGAGGAGATACAGAATCCGAAGCAGGCTCCAGGCTCTGAGCTGTCAGCACAGAGCCTGATGTGGGGCTCGAACTCACGAGCCATGAGAAGATGACCTGAGCCAACGTTGGACACTTAACCAGTCGGCTGAGCCACCCAGGCGCCCCTAAACTTGTCAATTTTAATAAAACTGGGGCAGTAACCCAGGCAAATGATGAAAATCCAGCCTTATCCCAGGGGCGTTTAATAGAAGCAATTCATAAATACGCAGATTTAGACCCAACCACACCAGAAGGGGTGGCTATCTTAAATATGCATTTTATGAGCCAGTCAGCAGCAGACAATGGCCACAACTTGGCGGAAAAAAATGGCCCTAGGCCCTCAAATTCCAACCCAGTGGCTGCTGGAAGCGGCCACTGGAATCTTTCATAACAGAGATACGGCTCAAAGAAAGGAAAAGGACCGCGGGGCTAAAGTACACGGCAGAATGCAGCCTCGAGTGTTGTCTGCCATTATTGCGGGACCCCCACAACCCCAGGCTAACCAGGAGCAACAGAACAAGCCGGTGTCGGCCGGAAGTCCAGGCAAGACCCCATGCTACAGGCGTGGCCAAACTGGACATTGAGGTAAAGGATGTCCCGATAAACGCTCTCCACCAGGGCCATGTCTTACTTGCAGGGCAGAGGGTGACTGGAAAAGAGACTGTCCTTGTCACCTGAGACAGAGGAAGACAGAAACTCATTTCCTACCCTGAGAACAACAACCTGAGGAGATGGCACGATGGGGCCCTGAGGCTGGTCTGGCTCCCCTGAGCATCTAGGTGGCTGAGCCCTGGGGTACCCTGGATGTGGGAGGTAAGTTCATTGTTTTTCTTTCCTTCTTTTTAAAAAAATTTTTAATGTTAATTTATTTTTGAGAGAGATACAGAAAATGAGCAGCGGGGAGGCAGAGAGAGAGAGGGAGACACAGAATCCAAAGCAGGCTCCAGGCTCTGAGCTGTCAGCACAGAGCCTGATGTGGGGCTTGAACTCACGAACTGTGAGAAAATGACCTGGGTCAAAGTCAGGCTGTGACCGACTGAGCCACCCAGGCGCCCATGTTCTTACTGATACAAAAGCAACTGACTCTGTCTTTGCTCAACATTCTGGGCCAACCTGTCTTTCTATATATGGAATTACTGGAATAGAAGGAGAAGCTAAATCATGCTTACAAACTTTTCCTTTAACCTGTAAATATATAGACCAATTAATTACCCGCTCTTTCCTGGTTCTCCCTTCCTGTTCCACTCCCCTACTGGGAAGGGACCTCATGTTAAGTTGGGGTGCCTGGGTGGCTCAGTCAGTTAAGGGTCCGACTCATGGTTTCGGGTCAGGTCATGATCCCACGGTTCATGAGTTTGAGCCCCACATTGAGCTCTGTGCTGACAGCTCAGAGCCTGGAGCCTGCTTCCGATTCTGTGTCTCCCCCTCTCTCTGCCCTTCCCCTGCTCGCACTCTGTCTGTCTCTATCTCTCAAAAATAAATAAACATTAAGTTGGGAAGCTAGTTCAAGCTAACTAAACAGGAGGATGGTCTCTTCTCCCTGATGGTTGAAGAAAAACTAGACATTCACCCCAGAATTGCCCCTAACGTTCGGGAACAAGTAGACGCACAAGTTTGGAATTGTGATATCCCAGGGAAGGCAATACAGGCCCATCCCATTAAAATAGCTCCAGGGGCACCTCGGTGGCTCAGTCGGTTGAACATCTGACTTCGGTTCTGGTCATGATCTCACGGTTTGTGGGTTCGAGCCCTGTGTGGGGCTCTGCACTGGCAGTGTGGACTGGGATTCTCTCTCGCTCCCTCTCTCTCTGCCTCTCCCCTGCTCGTGCTCTCTCTGTCTCTCGAAGTAAATAAATGAACTTTAAGACAACACAAGACAACATAGCTCTAAAAGATCTTCCCACTATTCCACATAATAAACAATATCCTCTTAAGACAGAAGCCAGGGCTGGCCTGCAACCACTCCGAGATAAATTTCTTAAATATGGAAGTCTTCCATGGTGCCAATTCCCTAGTAATATGCCAGTTTTGCCTGTGAAGAAGCCTAATGGAGAGTACAGAATGGTGTACAACCTCGGAGCAACAAGGCTGTAACCCCTACTCACCCTGCACCGCACTGACTCAGATTCTGGGCCACACAGAATGGTTGGCAGTGCTTAATGTGAAGGATGCTTTCTTTTGTAATCCCTTAAGGGAAGCGGCCCAGCCTCCGTCCACCTTTGAATGGACTCCATTAGGAGAACATCAAGCCTGCCAGCTTCCATGGACAGTCCCACCACTGGAGTGTAGACACAGTCCCCCGTTTGTTTGGTAATGTCCTCAGTAGGAAACCGAGAGACCTTACATTGCCTCAGGGAACAATGGCACAATATGTCGATATTTTTTTTAAGTTTATTTATTTATTTTGAGAGAGAGAGAGAGTGTGGGGGAGGGCAGAGAGAGAAGGGGAGAGAGAGAGAGAGAGAGAGAGAGAGAGAGAATCCAAAGCAGAGCGGGCTCCGTACTGTCCGTGCAGAGTCCCATGTGGGCCTCGAACTCGAGACCACCAGGAGATCATGACCTGAGCCAAAATCAAGAATCAGATGCTTAACCTGAGCCACCCAGGCACCTCTATGGAATATATATATATATATTTTTTTTTTTTTACATTTATTTTTTTTTTGAGAGAGAGAAAGAGAGAGAGAGAGAGAGAGACAATGAAAGTGGGAGAGTGGCAGAAACAGAAGGGGAGAATCCCAAGCAGGCTCTGCACTACCAGCACGGAGCCCCACATGGGGCTCAATCCACGAACCATGAGATCATGAGCTGAGCCAAAGTCGGACACTTAACCTATTATTCTGTTGTACTAAACTTTCTTGGGCAGAAAGGACACCGACGATCACCTACAAAAGCTCAAATTTCTAAACAGAAGGTACAATACTTAGGATACGGATTAACTCCTGGACATCACTTCCTGTCAACTGAGAGCAAAAGAACTAAAATAGAACTTGGATCTCCTACCGCAGAAAAACAACTCTGAACCATTTTAGGAATGGCGGGGTTTTGCAGCCTATGGATCCCAGGGTTTGGAGCCTTAGCCAAAACTCTGTATGAGTCCACTAGGGGGCGGATGAAGAGTCTTTAACGTGGGATAAAGAACAACTAAAAACTGAACTATCGTTGGCCCCAGCTCTAGCTCTACCAGACCTAGAAAAGCCATTTACCTCCTTCTTGCTGAAAAACAGGGCCAAGCCCTACAAGTACTAACACAAAAACTAGGGCATGAATTGAGACCCGTAGGATATTTTCCGAAGCCGTTGACCAGGCAGCTCCAGGATGGCCAGCATGCCTCCGAGCAGTAGCAGCTATTGGTGGAAGCATCTAAACTTTCAGTGGGACAGCCTTTGACAGGTTCAAGGAGTTTTAGAAACTGGAGGACATCAGGGGCGCCTGGGTGGCTCAGTCGACTGAGCATCTGACTCATGGTTTCGGCCCAGGTCCTGATCTCACAGTTTGTGGGTTTGAGCCCCATGTTGGGCTCTGCGCTGGCTTGGGATTCTCTCTCTCCCTCTCTCTCTGCCCCTTCCTTGCATTCTCTTTCCCTCTTGAAATAAATAAATAAACATTAAAAAAAAATGAGGGCAAAGATGTTACTTTAACGAAAACTATTGAGGCCAACCCATTACCGATCAATATTTCAGCTCAAAAGGCAGAACTGCTAACTTTCACTCAAGCTCTTTGGGTAGCTAAGAGCCTGAGAGTCGAGACATATACAGATTGAAAATATGCCTTCCTTGTACCTCATGCACATGGTGCCATCTAGAAAGGAAGGGGGTTGTCAACTTGTTATGATTCCCCTATTAGATCCAGACCGGAAATTGTGACTCTGCTAAAGGCCGTTCATCTCCCTAGAGAAGTTGCTGCAATATATTCTTAGAGGCCATCAAAAGGGAGAACATTTAGAACCTAAAGGAAATAGGGGCATCTGGGTGGCTCAGTCGGTTAAGCGACTGCCTTTGGCTCAGGTCATGATCTCGCAGTTCGTGGGTTCAAGCCCTGCGTCGGGCTCTGTGCTGACAAGCATGGAGCCTGGAGCCTGCTTCGGAGTCTGTGTCTCCCTCTCTCTCTGCCCCTCCCCCGCTCATGTCTGTCTTTCAAAAATGAATAAACATTAAACACACACACACACACACACACACACAAGAACCTAAAGGAAATAATTTAGCCAATCGGGCAGGCAAACTGGCAGCTCAAAGTCAACTAGTGATGAGTCTTCCATCAGACTCTAATCCCTGTTGTTCCCACTTCTGCTATAGAAAAGAACAACGTCTATAGAAGTTGTTGGGGAAAGATATACTAAACTGCCAGCAATGGTATAGGAAGGATTGTTGTGCCCTAAAGAAAAACAATGGAAATTAGCACCAGGCCTGCACCAGGCTCCTCATATGGGAAGAAAAACTTTATGGGATTTCACCAAATCCTTATTTGATGGAACAGGATCAGGAGCCCTTTCATAAAAGTCATGTAAATCTTTTCTTTTTTTTTTTTTTAAAGTAGGCGCCACACCCAATGTGGGGGTTGAACTCATGACCCTGACATCAAGAGTCACATGCTCTACTGACTGAGCTGGCCAGGTGCCCCTCTTTTTTTTTTTTTCCCAGTAGGCTTCATGCCCAGTATGGAGCCCAATGCAGGGCTTGAACTCACAACCTTGAGATCAAGACCCGAGCTGAGATCAAGAGTCAGACACTTAACTGACTGAGCCTCCCAGGTGCCCTTGACCACTCCCTCTTTTAACACTTGTACAAAGATGTGGAATGTATCCTGGGGGAGACTGGCAAATTGATTTCACACAAATGACACCTTGTAAGGGATGCAAATATTTATTAGTCTATAAATATACCTTTACCGGATGGATGGAAGCTTTCCCATGGAAGACAGACAAGGCTAGTGAAGTAACAAAGACTTTATTAAGGGAAATTATCCCCCGTTTGGGCTTCTTTGGTCTCTTCAAAGTGTCAAAGGCCCATCCTTTACAGCCCTAGTAACTCAACAGGTAGCCCAAGCCTTTAAAATTTAATATTTTCTTGCATACAATCTGGCATCCTCAGTCATCAGGCAAAGCTGAAAAGGCTAACCATAATGTAAAAAGATACCTCACTAAGATGAGCCTAGAAACACAAGAAAACTGGATAACTCTTTTACCAATAGTTCTCTTGAGAATAAAGCCCACTCCACAGGAAAGATTGGGGTTATGCCCTTTTGAATTAATGTATGGTAGACCTTTCCTTACCATTGACTTATCCGTGGACCTGGATTATATCATAATCGGTTACATTTTTCATTACAAACTGGGTTAATAAAAAAATAAAAAGGAGAAGCTGGATTAATCCATAAAACTCTTAATGAATATGCTAATAAGGTACTGCCAAAACCAGATCTGATGAGACCCAAAATTCTCTGCAAGTAAACCCCAGAAGACTAGTCTGTTTAAATGCTCGGAGGAGCACACGGATGGCTCAGTCGGTAGAGCATCCGACTTAGGTTCAGGTCACGATCTCGAGGTTCGTGAGTTTGAGCCCCACATCAGGCTCGCTGTTGTCAGCACAGAACCTGCTTTGGATCCTCTGTCTCCCTCTCTCTCTGCCCCTCCCCTGCTCATTCTCTCTCTCTCTGTCTCAAAAATAAATAAACATTAAAAATAAATAAATAAAAGATTGGAAGGCAAACAATTCTGGAGAACCAAGTCCTAAATGGAAAGGGCCTTACAGGGTCATGTTAAGCACTCCCTCTGTGGCAAAACCAGAAGGCCACTCAACATGGACTCATGTTTCCAGAATGAAACTTATACTCCCTTCAACACAGGATGACAAGGAACGGGACCACGTGCTCTCATATTCCTGTGAACCAGTGGCAGATCTCAAACTCCTCTTCAAACAATGAGATTAAAAAAAAAAAAGGTCTTTGTTTTTATGCCTGCCATCTGCACATCATACCTGATAACTCTTTTCTACAATGACCACAGCATTATGCCGAGCTACAAAATCAGTTGTTGTGCTGGATTTGTGGCTTACTGCCCATATCAAGCACTTCAGGCTTCCCTTGGTGGGTTTCTCCATTACAAGGTACAGATTGGCATTATTTGCATCAATATATAGCCGATATAATACATTACCCGAAGACCAGCACATTTAGGGATATTTCTTTTTTTATCTTAAAAAAATTTTTTTAATGTTTATTTATTTTTGACAGAGAGAGAGACAGAGCATGAGCGGGGGAGGGGCAGAGAGAGAGGGGGACACAATCTGAAGCAGGCTCCAGGCTCTGAGCTGTCAGCACAGAGCCCGACGTGGGGCTTGAACTCACGGACCGCGAGATCATGACCTGAGCCAAAGTCGGACACTCAACCGACTGAGCCACCCAGGTGCCCCTTTTTTATCTTTTTTTTTTTTTTAACTTTTATTTATTTTTGAGAGACAGAGAGAGACAGAGCACAAGTGGGGGAGGGTCAGAGAGAGAGGCAGATACAGAATCCAAAGCAGGCTCCAGGCTCTGAGCTGTCAGCACAGAGCCCAATGCAGGGCTGGAACTCATGAACCCTGAGATCATGACCTGAGCCGAAGTCAGACGCTCAACCGACTGAGCCAGGGATATTTCTATTACTAAAAAGAATGTTTCTTGCTGGCCTATGGTAAATGTTACATGGGACTCTCCAGGCCATGATAGGCCTTTCTCTTATCTTCAAATGATCAACATTTTAACTGAATATACCAACCCACAGGTAGACCCATGACAACAGACTCCCTGCCTACGTAGTCCTTCCTATCGATACACCCAGGAAGGATTATATCGAATATAGGATGGATAAGTACGACTTACTCCCACAATAGGACAACTAAGCCAAAAGGCTCTTTTCTGCTGGGAACAGAAAAACCATACCCTTGATTCATGGCCCAATAGTACTCATCAAATGGGATGGTTCGCCCTAGAAGCCTGTGACCATACCATTATTTTACAGGCAACCGACTGGTTTGCTACTGACTAGACAAGGGGGCAAGACATCAGATGGCCAGCACCTCATGGAACACAATGGTTATGTGGGCCAAATTTATGGCCACGGCTTCTACCAAGCTGGATTGGAAGATGTACTATAGGTTATGCCTGGACGCACGGCCATAGCAGTAAGATGATCACAAGCCCAGCGAATCTTCCATACCTAACACAATGATGGGTGAGGTCCATGTTCCATTGGCATGACCTTCTGACATCTATTTTTCTTTCATCATTAGGTCTAGAAGATGTTATCTGGCACACGGAGGCCCTTGATAAATATGCAGTTAAGGCCTTAAATAACTCTCAAAATAGCATTACATTATTGAACACGAAAATGACCTAAGTGGGCAAAGCAGTTCTACAAAACACAACGGCATTACATGTCTTAACAGCACAAGAAGGGGCTGGTGCCATTATTAGAGCAGAATGCTGTGTCTACATTCCAGATTAAGATGAAAATATAACAGGGTTATTTACTGATAGGAATAATCAAGTTGGTGTTCTCACTGCTTTTCTTATTTTCATTATAATAATCCTAATATGTTGTTTCTTTGGCTGTGTTCTCTCCTATTGTCTAGATACACGCAAGAAGTTCTTGACTCCTTTGCCCAGACAACAGATGGTCCTAACTACTCGAAGCAAATTCACCCCGATGTCCACTCTGGACTCCACAGCAATGGCTTTCCATTATAGTTACTTGTAAGGACAGATAGTGACCAATTGCCATCCATAAGTAGAGACATCTCTCCCACCTCTGTCAGCTTGAAGAAATTCTAGAAGATGAACCCTTTGCCCTTCAACAATCTTAAAGATTTAAGGACTGAAAATTGGTCAGAGGGGAAATGATGAGTAATAGGAGCAGAAAAGTGTTCACCTTTAGCCCAGAAGGCTGACCTAAAGCCTGCATAGTTTTGATAAAGATCACATACGTGCCGGTTGCTGCATTCTTAAAGGGTCTCATGACTGCCTGTACTTCTTACTGATAGTTAATATCGAACTGAATAATAAGCACCAGAGAAATCTTGCAAAAGTATTTTAATGTGTAGAAATTTGAAGACATTTATGATCTAATACTCCCTGCATGTCCTTGGAACTAAGCATATAACCATGAGCTTCATACAGCAAAAGTGTAGCTCTTTCTGCCCACGGATCCGGTCCCCGGGCTACATAAACCAAGCGGCACTTTCTTGACAGTCACTCTCAACAATATCGCAACACATATTCTTGAATGTTGCTAAGAAAGTGGATCTTAAATGTTCTCACTACAAAAAAAAAAAAAAGGTAATTAAGTGATAGGATCGAGGTGGTTGTTAACACTACCGTGTAATCATTTTGCAATTTATAAATGCACACAATCAATACATTGTATACCTTAAATTTACACAATGTTATGTGTCGATTATTTCTTTTTTTTTTTCATTTTTTAAAATGTTTATTTTTGAGACAGAGAGAGAGACAGAAGAAGACAGAGACAGAGCACTAGTGGGGGAGGGGCAGAGCGAAAGGTAGACAGAATCCGAAGCAGGCTCCAGGCTCTGAGCTGACAGTATAGAGCCCGATGCGGGGCTCGAACTCACTGGCCACGAGATCATGCCCTGAGCCAAAGCTGGACGCTTAACCAACTGAACCGCCCAGGTGCACCATATGTGTCGATTGTTTCTTAATAAAGCTGGGTGGGTAATGGGGGTGAGAAATGAGCCACCAAGCCAGGAAAAGACATGCAGGAAATTTAAATGCATATTACTACTTAAATGAAAGAAGCCAGTCTGAAAAGGCTACACCCTCTATGATTTTAACTGTATCACATTCTGGAAAAGGCAAAACTACACAGACAGTGAAAATATCAGTGGTTGCCAGTAGTTAAAGAGGAGGAATGGAAGACAGGAATGAATAGTTGAAACAGAGGATTTTAGAGCAATGAAACTGTTCTGATACTATACGTGACATTATGCATTTGTCAGAACCTATAGAACTATAGAACACAAAGAAGGAGGCTTGATGTAAACTAGTTCATAACAATGTATCGATATTGATTCCTTAATTGTAACAAATGTACCATACCCATGCAAGATGTTAATAACAGGGAAACGTGTAATTGGGAGAAGGGGGGGTATATGGGAACTCTCTGTACATTCTGCCCAAGTTTTCTATAAACCTAAAACTGCTCTAAAAAAGTCAAGTCTGCTAATTTTTTTTTCTTTTTTCTTTTTTTTTCTTTTTTTAAAGCATTTTTTTTTAACGTTTTATTTATTTTTGAGACAGAGCATGAACGGGGGAGGGGCAGAGAGAGAGGGAGACACAGAATCAGAAGCAGGCTCCAGGCTCCGAGCCATCAGCCCAGAGCCCGACGCGGGGCTCGAACTCACGGACCTCGAGATAGTGACCTGAGCCGAAGTCGGCCGCTCAACCGACTGAGCCACCCAGGCGCCCCTGCTAATTTTTTTTTTTAATTGAGAGAGAGAGAGATCATGAGCGGGGGAGAGGGGCACGGGGAGAGGGGCAGAGGGAGAGACGGAGAGAGAGAGAGCATGAATCTTAAGCAGGCTCCACGCTCAGCACAGAGCCCAATGTGGGGCTCAATCCTGCACCCCTGGGATCGTGACCTGAGCTGAAATACCAACCAACTGAGGCACCCAGATACCTGAGTCTGCTAATTTTTAACAAAATAAGTGAAGTAGAAGTAAAAATCCAAAGTATATGTTTTAGAATTTCTCAAGGGAGGGTTGCTTAAAAAAAAATCTTTTGGGGCACCTGGGTGGCTCAGTCAGTTGAGCGTCTGACTTCGGCTCAGGTCATGATCTCACGGTCTGTGAGTTCGAGCCCCACGTCGGGCTCTGTGCTGACAGCTCAGAGCCTGGAGCCTGCTACAGATTCTGTGTCTCCCTCTCTCTCTGACCCTCCCCCATTCATGCTCTGTCTCTTTCTGTCTCAAAAATAAATAAACGTTAAAAAAAAATCTTTGAACTTAGATTTGGTTGAGATAACTAAGAATGATGGGAAGAAAATTATTACCACCTAGAAGGACTTTACATTCAGGTTTCCTCTAAGTGACTCCAAGTTCTTGTTGTACATTAATAAGAAAAATGGAAATCCTAAAAAAAATTAAAAGACCAAAATATGCACTCTTTTTTTAAATTTCTTTTTTTTAAAAATTTTTTTAAACATTTACTTATTTTTGAGACAGAGAGAGACAGAGCATGAACGGGGGAAGGTCAGAGAGAGGGAGACACAGAATCTGAAACAGGATCCAGGCTCTGAGTTGTCAGCACAGAGCCCGACGCAGGGCTCGAACTCACGGACCGCGAGATCGTGACCTGAGCCGAAGTCGGACGTTTAACCGACTGAGCCACCCAGGTGCCCCTAAATTTCTTTTTTTTTTTAATGTTTATTTATTTTTGAGAGACAGAGATAGAGCATGGGGGGGGGGAGAGAGAGAGAGAGAGAGAGAGAGAGAGAATCTGAAGCAGGCTCCAGGCTCTGAGCTGTCACCACAGAGACCGGCATGGGGCTCGAACCCATGAGCCATGAGATCAGGACCCCACAAGCCACAAGATCATGACCTGAGCCAAAGTCGGATCCTTAACCAATTGAGCCACCCAGGTGCCCCCAGAAATATGCATTCTTCTCTCTGCAAATGTATCCTCCAATCTCTCTCTTTGTTTTAGCCCAGCAGTGTTATTTCATGTAACCATCCTGTATTTGCTGCCTTTGTTTTCTGGTCCCGGGGGAGGGTGACTCATATTCACAAAGGGTGAGGTGTGCAGGGAGGCCTTCCAGAAATTTGAGGAGAGTGAGGGAGAACTTTGAAATATTAATTCCAGCCAGTTTTGCAAACACTGCTGAGATGGCTGGGAATTGCCTCCAGAGGTTGGGATACTGTGCTGTTAAAAGCCTTCCCCAGCAGAAGTGGCCTTGGTTTTAAGCCTTTTTTTTTTTTTTTAAAGTAGGCTCCATGCCCAACATGGGGCTTGAACTCATGACCCTGAGATCAAGCATCGCAGGCTCTACCCACTGAGCCAGCCAGACGCCCCCGGTTTCATTGCTTCTTAACTGTCGGAAGCCAGCTTCCCGCCAGGTGTCTGGGAGGGCACACCCAGTTCCCCAGCTCCGGCTAGAGGTGAAAGTGAAAGGTTTACACTGAACTCGGTGGCTGGGAACTGAGCCACCTGTCAGGAGGGAAACCGGGTTGCACTTAACTCGAGGGTGCTCCCAAGTGGTTGTGGACCAGCAACAATCGCCTGCAGAGAGAGGCAAGATGTGGGAGCCAACCTATAAGCATAAAAGTACGAGTAGATGGGGAACCGGAGAAGCCCGGGGTGCAGAATCCCTGACTGTGACTCCCAATAGTGGGCTGGATATGCCAGCACCACAGGGTAAACCAGGAGCCTAGAACAACTAATCAATAACCAGTACTTATTCAGCACTTCATCTGGACCAGGCACTGGGCTAAATGCTTCTGTGAAACATCTCACGTAATCTTCACAACAGTCGTATGAGGCAGGCACTACTCGTAACTCCGCCTGATAGAGGAAGGGATGACGCACAGAGAAATTCAGTCCCTTGCCCAGGTCACCAAACTATGACGTGGTACGGCTGGGAATTGAGTCCAGTTCGCTGGCCCTGAGACCTCGTCCTTTTACACACGCTAGTGGAGAAGAGAGCAGAGAGATTAGGGAGAGAAAATGTTCCTTAAGTGGCTACTGAGGCCTTTAGCCGTTACTGCTCGATATCAGGTACAGTTGGGCCTACTGAGAAAGCAAGAACCTAAGAGGGGGTGGGGGTGGGGGCGGGCTACAGCTGTGATGGTGATGAGGGCTCTGTTCCAGGCAGAAAGCTTTTCAAGGTCAGAAGTACAGTCTCAGTACCCCCAGTGCCTGGCATAGTGATGGGCACATCGTAGGTGCTCAGTCAAAATTTGCCAGCTGAGTGCGGGAAAGATCTGGTGTTTTTTTGGCCACCACAGCCATTTACATGGATGGCATCACCCCCAGGGCCCAGTTAATACCCAACTGCCTGCTGATGACACCTTTTTTCTTTATTATTGTGGTAAAATGTAGATAGCATGAAATTGACCATTTTACTAATCAAACATTTTTAGTGTTTATTTATTTTTGAGAGAGAGAAAGAGAGAGAGCCCAAGTCGGGGAGGGGCAGAGAGAGAGACACACAGAATCCGAAGCAGGCTCCAAGCTCTGAGCTGTCAGAGCCCAGTGTGGGGCTCAAACTCATGAACCACAAGATCATGACCTGAACCAAAGTCAGATGCTTAACTGAATGAGCCACCCAGGCACCCCTATCGTGGATACATAGGGGAACAGTTCGGATAAGGATACAGTTCAGTGGCATTAAGGACGTATGCATGCTGATAATTTTTAAATGATACACAAGTTAAGAAAGCAGCAATGCCTTTCCTCCTTAAACTAGCCAGCATTCGTATTGGTTCAGGATGTCCCAGTTATGCTGTGGTAGCAAAAAACTCCAAAATCTCAGTAGCTTGAAAAAGTAAAGGTTTAGGGGATGCCTGGCTGACTCAGTTGGTAGAGCATGTGACTTTTTTTTTTTTTAATCATGGACCCAAGTCAACAATGGATCCAGATATCTACCACCTGTAAAAAAAAAAAAAATAAATGTTTATTTTTGAGGGGGGTGAGGGGCAGAGAGAGAGGGAGAGAGAGAATCCTAAGCAGGCTCAGCACTGAGTACAGAGCCCAACGTGGGGCTCTATCTCACCAACCTGGGCCAAAACCAAGAGTCAGACACTTAACCGTCTGAGCCATCCAAGTTCCCCGAGCATGTGACTCTTGCTATCAGGGTTATGAGGTCAAGCCCCACATTGAGCATATAGCTTACTTAAAAAAATAAAAAGTAAAGGCTTGTTTCCTTTTTAAAAGATATATATTTTTAATGTTTATTCATTTCTGAGGGGGAGGGGCAGAGAGAGGGAGACCCAGAATCCGAAGCAGGCTCCAGGTTCCAGCTGTCGGCACAGAGCCTGACATGGGGCTTGAACCCACCAACTGTGAGATCATGACCTGAGCTGACATCGGACACTTAACCGACTGAGCCACCCAGGCACCCCATGAAGGTATGTTTCTTGCTCATGCTACGTGTCCATTGTGGGTCGCTGGGGGCTCCGTCTCACATTATCCTCGTTTTGGGAGCCAGGCTGATGGGAGAAATATCATCCGCGGTGTGGCCGGTTGCTATGGCAGAAAGAAAGCAGCGGCACATCTCGCGCTGGCTCTTAAAATGTCTGCACACGTGCAATTGGTCAAAGCAGGTGCCATAAGCACACCGAACTTCAAAGAGGCTGGGACGTGTACTCCCATCACGTGTCTGGAAAGAGGGAAACAGAAAATTTGTGGAGAGCCCTGGGAATGAGCACTACAAGTCTCTTTCGGTTGCAAATGACGGAAATTAAATTTGGGAGTGCATGGGTGGCTCGGTCGGTTAAGCGTCTGACCTTGGCTCAGGTCATGATCTCATGGTTTGTGAGTTCCGACCCCACGTCCAGCGCTCTGCTCTGAGCACAGGGACCGCTTCGGGTCCTCTGTCCCCCCACCTCTCTGCCTCTCTCCCTCTCTCTCTCTCTCTCTCTCAAAAATAAATAAATATTTAAAAAAAGAAGTTAAATTCAAACTGACTAATGCACTTGATCCCGACACCTGTTGGTATGTCCCCAACTGGCTACGCAGGTTGAGGAAGAAAGTGGGAATTGGAGTGACCATGACTTGGCAACTGAAACGGCTTCCGAGTGGGCTCCTGGAGACTCCGGGGCCCCTTATCTGAGAAAGTCAGGTTGGTGGGTAACAACTGGGCCTCCTCCCAGCGTTTGGTGGGCCTAGGTAAGAATGCAAAGAGAGACACTGTTCGCATGTCTTAAATATGTAAAATTTCAAAATCAAACAAACACATGGTTAAATAAAACATATCCTAACTTTCCACTTTAACAAGTACAGCTTCCTCAAAACAAAACATACTTTCATGGCAAGAGAATCAAAAAGCATCCGTAAGGGGCACCTGGCTTCCTTTGAGCCTGCAACTCTTGATCTTGGGGTTGGAAGTTCGAGGCCCATGTTGGGTGTAGGGATTACTTAAAAGTAAATCTTAACAAGAAAAAATCCAGGGCTCCTGGGTGTCGCAGTCTTGATTTTGGCTCAGGTCATGATCTCACAGTTGTGAGAATGATCCCCACATGGGGCTTGGCGGTAGGTGTGGAGTCTAAGATTCTCTCTCCCTCTCCCCTTTGTCCCTCCCCAAAGTGCTCTCTCTCTCTGTCTCTCTCTAAAAAAAAAAAAAAAAAGTGTTTATGTGACTGAAACTTGGCAAAATAAAACCACTGAATATTAATTTCCTTGGTTTTTTTTTCCTTTTGGTGATTCAGCAATATATATGACATACATAAATTGTTTCCCATGGCTTTTGAAATATATTACTTTTATAATAATAAAGAAAAAGAAATATAATAGTTTTAATCTATTTCGTCATATAATCTAGGTAAATTGAGTAACAAATATCTACCTCTTAAAAAAGTTTTTCTTTATTTTGAGAGCGAGAGAGCATGAGCACAAGAGCAGGGAGGGGCAGAGAGAGAATCCCAAGCAGGCTCTGCACTGTCAGCATAGAGCTCGAACCCATGAACCGAAATATCATGACCTGAGCCAAAACCAGGAGTCAGAGGCTTAACCGACTGAGCCACCCAGGTGCACCTTAATAATCTCATTTCTAGTTCTCCATGCACGTAATTTTATAAGAACATCATACATCACATTAGAACACCATCTATGTTGAATGCTTTTGTTTTGCTGTTTATTCAGTCTCTTAAAAATTAATTCTAGTAGTTGCAATATGTATTTTGTGTGTTTACATTATGTTTCACTTAA
The DNA here is from genome assembly GCF_023721935.1 of Panthera uncia. NCBI lineage: Eukaryota > Metazoa > Chordata > Mammalia > Carnivora > Felidae > Panthera > Panthera uncia. The sequence continues at coordinate 30,290,580 of NC_064814.1, forward strand.
AAAATTTGTTTTAACATATATTTATTTTTGAGAGACAGAGTAAGTAGGGGAGGGTCAGAAAGAGAAGGAGACACAGAATCCAAAGCAGGCTCTGTACTCTGGGCTGCAAGCTGTCAGCCCAGAGCCCACCACAGGGCTGGAACTCATGGACCACCCGGCAAGATCATGACCCGAGCTGAAGTCAGACGCTTAACCGACTGAGCCACCCAGGTGCCCCTGTTTCACATTAGCCAAGAACCTGTGTGTTTCCAGACAGAAACACCTGAACTGATGGCGGTCAGGCCAGCTGGGAGGAAGGGTTTGACAAGTTAACTGATTTGTCTTTTTTTTTTCTTTTTCTTTTTCCTTAAGTGCTTTCCCCTCCTTGTGATCTTCAGGATCAGTGGTAAAACTGTCACAGCAGTAGAAAACCATTTTGGGACCTAGGATATAGAAACATATAAAGCTACTTCTACAATTTCTTTCTCCATCTACAATAACTCCGGTGTAAAGTTAAATACTAACATTTCTGCCATGCTCATGCAATAAAAAATTGTAATCATTAATTTGAATTGCATTGCACTTTGCTAGGGACGCATTTGCACCGTCAGAAGGATGTGACAGGCATTTTTTGGGATCGCTATCCAAAAAGCATAGTAAAGCTCCAGAGATTTCTGGTTTTCCCGTTCAATTGCAGATTTGCAAATGTGGTTCTCTTCACGTGCAAACGGGTGCCCAGAACTGCATTTGGCTTTCTGAATCATCACTTTGTTACAAATAATTTTTTTTCCTCACTGTTTTAATCGATAATTAAGTCTTCTGTTTAGGGCAGAATGAGAAGTTGAGGGATTTCATCTGATCTTTTCAGATTGTGGGTTGGGAGATTTTTTTGTTTGTTTTCATTTGGTTAGTAAGGAAATCCTTATTAAATAAAAGATTTGTGGGGCACCTGGATGGCTCAGTCGGTTAAGCGTCCGACTTCGGCTCAGGGCACGATCTCGCGGTTGGTTCATGAGTTCAAGCCCTGAGTCAGGCTCCCTGCTCTAGGCAGAGCCTGCTTCAGATCCTTTGTCTTCCTCTCAGTTCTTTGTCTCTCTCTCTCTCTCTCTCTCTCTCTCTGCCCCTCCCCTGCTCGCTCTCTGTCTTGCAAAAATAAGCAAACACCATAGGGATCTCTTAATCTCGATGACATTAAAATGGACTAAAAAAAAGAGGTATAAAGTCCTGTCTGCAATTCTTATATGGGTCATGCTTGGCAGAGGTCTGTTTTACTTTCATTGTGTCCAGTTTTTAAAAATTTAAACAGACGCCTTTCTAGTTCCACTTCCTTCAGCCTTTTTCTTCTCTGAGCTCCACGTCTGAGCTTTCTGTGTTTAAGATGGTCTTCATGTGAAGTCACTTTCAAAATTATTTCCATAAAGCTGAAATTCATATCCAAATTTTTGAAAATTTTACATTCTTGTTAAATTTTTTAAATAAAAACTCATAGTTCCAGCATTCAGTGTGCATTTAGTTGCCACCGTATTTGTCTATCTAGTTGCCAGTTCATATAGCGTTTCATGAATGTTGCATCTAGACCTGCCTAGACACAAATTCAAGAGTAATAGGGAGGATTTAATGTTACAAAATATTCCTTAGCTGTCACTGGCAACTGTTGCAAATGGCAGAATCACACGCCCCTGGGAAATGATACCTTGTTATGTAAGAACTGATGGCGGTCAGGCCAGCTGGGAGGAAGGGTTTGACAAGTTCATCGATTTGTCTTTTTTTTTCTTTTTCTTTTTCCTTAAGTGCTTTCCCCTCCTTGTACTCTGGAGCCCTGTCTAGCTCCATGTTACCAGCAGCACGACTGACAAATCTTCGTGGCATTTGGTCTTAGTCCCTTCTTGTTTCGGGGGCTGGAAATGTAATGAAGCAATTTCTGGGGACCCGAATAGCGTTAGTCATGAGAACAAATGTTTAGGGTTTATGGATTGTGCTGTGCCAGCACTGAGTGCCAAATCCCAACAGGTAGGCACCCTTATGTTCCTTAACACGCGCATCTGTTGTGTTCCTGGTATATGGGGTCCTCCAAAGCTCAAGGCCTGGGTTAAAGGCAGCAGTGGCCACTTTGGATGTTGTCTTAGGAACAAGTGAGAGATCTATGGAAAATGGGATCCCTGGCAGACTAGAAGCTAGGAGAGGGGCACTGGCTGGCTCAGTCAGAGGAGCATGTGACTCTTTGATCTCGGGGGCATGAGTTCGACCCCCCTGTTGGGCATAGAGATTAGGGATTACCAAAAAAAATAAATAAACTTTAAAAAAAGGAAACTGGGGCGCCTGGGTGGCTCAGTCGGTTAAGCGTCCGACTTCGGCTCAGGTCACGATCTCGCGGTATGTGAGTTCGAGCCCCGCGTCGGGCTCTGTGCTGACTGCTCAGAGCCTGGAGCCTGTTTCAGATTCTGTGTCTCCCTCTCTCTCTGACCCTCCCCCGTTCGTGCTCTGTCTCTCTCTGTCTCAAAAATAAATAAACATTAAAAAAAAAAAAATTTTAAAAAAAGGAAACTAGGAGGGGTACCTGGGTGGCTCAGTCGGATGAGCGTCCGACTTCAGCTCAGGTCATGATCTCACAGCTCACGGGTTCGAGCCCCGCGTCAGGCTCTGTGCTGACAGCTCAGAGCCTGGAGCCTGCTTCGGATTCTGGGTCTCCTTCTCTCTCTGCCCCTCCCCCACTCGTGTGTGTGTGTGCGTGCGCACGTGCATGCACACACTCTCTCTCAAAAATAAACATTAAAAAAACAAGTGAAAATATTTCTTTTTTTTATTTTTTTCAATGTTTATTTATTTATATTTTTTGAGACAGGGAGAGACAGCATGAACGGGGGAGGGTCAGAGAGAGAGGGAGACACAGAATCCGAAGCAGGCTCCAGGCTCTGAGTGGTCAGCACAGAGCCCTACGCGGGGCTCGAACTCACGGACCGTGAGATCATGACCTGAGCCAAAGTTGGACGCTTAACCGACTGAGCCACCCAGGCGCCCCAAGTGAAAATATTTCTAATGATACGTTTGATTTAACCTGATGGATTCAAAATATTAATGAAGTCCTTAAGATATGGTATATTATCTTGCAGTCCTTTTCAATTCAGACCTGCCATGTTTAGTGACATATGGCTAGGGGCTGCCACACCGAGTAGTAGGAAAGCTCTCAATAACCCCTCCGTGTCTGCCTTCCAGTCCATGCTGGCTGGGACACTGTATTAGTTTCCTGCTGATGCTGTAGCACATCACCCCAAATTTCACGGAATAAGACAATACAGGTTTATTTTCTTACAGTTCTGGAGGTCAGAAGTCCAAAATGGGTCTTACTGGGCCAAGATAGTTGTCAGGCCGCCTGCTCTCTGGAGAAACTGTTACCTTGCCTTTTTGAGCTTCTGGAAGGCTGTCTATATTCCTTGACTCATGGCCCCATCACTCCGACCTCTGCTTCCATAGCCGCATCTTCTCTGACTCTAACCCTCCCACATTCCTCTCATAAGGACCCTTGTGATTGTGCCGAGCCCACACAGATTATCCAGGATAATCTCCCTATCTCAAGATCTGTAACTTAATGACATCTGTGAAGTCTCCTTTACCATGTAAGGTAGCGTATTCACACGTTCTGGAGATTAAGATAGGACATCTTCTTGAGGCAGTCTCTGCCTACCACAGGTGCTTGAGAGGCTGAGGCTTCAGGGGAAAGGTGCCAGGGTCTTCAGTCAAAGTAGGGTCAGGGAAAGAAATAATGGCTCCATTTTGTCCAGAGCAAGAGCAAGAATAGGCTGAAATTCCATAGGAGAAAAATAGAGGAAGATGATGATGTTGAGTCTTTGGGGTAAAACCTGGCTCAGGTTGTCCTAACCAGCAAGCTCATTTTCTTTTCTCCCTTCCCTCCTTCCTTCCACTCTTTCTTCCTTCTTTCCTTCCTTTCATCCTTCCTTCCTTCCATCCTCCCTCTCTTCCTTCCTTCCTTCCTTCCTTCCTTCCTTCCTTGTCTTCTCTATTTCTTTCTTCCTTCCTTTTCTTTCCTTTCCTTTCCTTTCCTTTCCTTCCTCTCTTCCTTCCTTCCCTTTTCTCCTCCTTCCTTCCTTCCTTCCATCCTCCCTTTCTCCCTTCCTTCCTTGCCTTCTCTATTTCTTCCTTCCTTCCTTCCTTCCCTCCTTCCCTTCTCTATTTCTTTCTCTTTCTTCCTTCCTTTTCCTTCCTTCCTTCCTTCCTTCCTTCCTTCCTTCCCTTTCCTATTTCTTCCTTCCTTCCTTCCTTCCTTCCTTCCTTCCCTTCTCTATTTCTTCCTCCCTTCCTTTCCTATTTAGAAATTTGCCACAGTTATCAGTACTAGAACAGAGCTTGTCCTTCAAGGATCATATCTATTACACACTGCTCCTTTCCTCCTTGTCTGCTATACACACACACACACACACACACACACACACACACTCAGTGCACAAATCAGGCAAAACTCTCATCATATGCTCAGTGGCAGAATGGATCATTCAAAAATTAAAATATTTGGTGCGCTTGGCTGGCTCAGTTGCTGGAGCATGTGACTCCTGGTCTCAGGGTTGTGAGTTCAAGCCCCACATTAGGCAAGGAATCTACTTTAAAAAAATTAAAATATCCATTGAGTATAAAAATGAATATATGTATTTCATGTTCTCGTAGGAATACTATTACAATGGGACAGTGGGTTTCACCAAGGACCTGGCACTGAACGAGTCAGAGATATGGCCAAAAATACACCTGAAGAGAACAGATTATAAAATGTGTAATCACCTAGAACAATAAAAGTGTGTGACTTCACTATTTCCATAAAACGGACTTAAATGTACTCTATGCAATGATTATACGGGAGTCCAATGAGCTGTGAAGTGCATAAAAGTCACATTGGATCATATATTTGAACTGGAGCCTAATTTGAAGGCCATAATATGATCAGTGAAAATCTTGCTCAACTTGTTAGAGTTTAGGATGGCTCATATGAGATGATTTAATGATCCAGAATATCTCATAGATGCCTTTATTTTTTCTTGGTATGTTTCCCTGGAGCCAGCAGAGATATTTTAAACTATTCCCAGGAGTCAGTACATCCAGTGCTCAAGTGCCCAATGCATTATGGGTAATGGTGGTCATCCTAGCCAACCTGCACCAGAGCACTGAAGAAGGAAGGCACACGGGAAGGGGTGGGGGCCTGGCACTTCATGTACCTGCTCAGCGGTGCCTGGCTCAGTCAGTAGAGCATGTGACTCTTGGCCTCAAGGTCACAAGTTTGACCTATACCCACAATGGGTATAGAGATTACTTTATTTTTTTTTTAATTTATTTATTTTTTTTTTATTTTTATTTTTTAGAGATTACTTTAAACACACACACACACACACACACACACACACACACACGGGGTACCTGGATGGCTCAGTTGGTTAAGCATCTGACTCTTGATTTCAGCTCAGGTCATGATCTCACAGTTGTGAGATCGAACCCCGTGTTGGGCTACACACTGGGTGTGGAACCTGCTTGGGATTCTCTCTCTCCCTCTGCTTCTCCCCTGTGCTCTCTCTCTCTCTCTCTCTCTCTCTCTCTCAGAAACAAACAAACAAACAAACAAACAGACAAACAAAAACCAACCACTCAGGATATACCCAGGGAAGGCAGTCCACAGGTGTGGGTTCTGGGAAGCTGTCCAGTTTGCAGGCAGAACATGGAATCTGGAGACCAGGACAATCGATGATAAGCAATTGTTTAATAAGGCAGAAGGTGTCTGGGTCATCTGACAGGAAAAGAGGTTGGTAGAAGGTAGTGACAGAACAGGTAATAAATTAACACCCTTGGCTTGGTACTCTTGGATGCCACAGTCGCCCCATAAAATGCTTTTGAGTGACCCCAAAGGTCTGTGGCATGCAGCCATTTGTCACTTTGCCAGGACAAACATCGTAAACACATGACACCTGGAAACTAGTTGAATGAATGACCGGTGTCCCACCTCACCATAACTCTGGTTCTTTGCTCGTGATTTGGCACGCGGAAACTTTCCTTAGGTGATAACAATAACCCCAATTTTTTTCCTTTGGGAAAGAAAGTCAGCTGCTGATGCCGGTACGGAAGTAAAGAGAAATTTGGTCAGAAAATGAAATATACGTGAACGTCGAACTCAGTTGCGCTAGGCTTGAAGGGATGAACAGTCCAATTGGATGCGATGCAAAACAAAACAAAACAAAACAAAACAAAACAAAACCAACAACGAAGAAGTTGTTCGAATATGCCACGAAAGCTGGTCATCAAGGGAAAGTTACATTCTAGAGAAAGTTGGAAAGGAGATGGAAAGGTAAACCAGGCTCTGTACAACAAGCAGGTGGCTCTTTGCATCTGGAGAACACGAGACCAGTGTACAAACAATGTAACGGTTCGAAATGGCTGGGAGGAGCATCGCTCGAGCATGTCATGGGTTCGCTGCGATCAGAAATCAAACTCGAAGGAGCTGCTACCAGGAAAGCACGTTTGCCGGCAGTGACCTCTGCTCCCGCTGGCGTTCAGAGAGGACTGGGGTGGGGTTGGTGGGGCAAAAGCGACTCAGGGACTTAGTCCTGGGAGGCCTGGAGAGAACGCTCAGCAGATCATCAAAAGGGCATTTTTGGCTCCGGGAGCCAGGCAGAAGCCAGCCGACAGAGATCAGGACAGGAGCAGGAAGCCAGAGGTGCTCTCAGAGCAAATTTAACTTTGTGTTGTGTCCCCGGGCAGCGGACGTCACAACCATCATCTTCCTCTTCCCAAGTTAGGATGGGTCCTAAAAATTGTGACGGGGCTGAGCCTGCAGATTCGAAAGGAGGATCGAGGGCTCTCAGGTATAGAAGAGAGGGCCGCCGAGCTGGAACCTGGAAGGGTGTGAGAAAAATCGCCCGGCGAGAAGAGCAGCTGGTGTCTCAGGGGCCGACTGCTGCAGAACCCCTCAACAAATCAAGCACGGTAGCGTCTGATTCTCTTTCTTTACTGGAGGACCTTTACACGGAGTTCTCCATGTGCGGCTGCCTGGAGAAAGGTTAGGGCAATGTGTGCTGTGTCGGTTTGAAGAAGGCGGGATCTCCGTTTCCCAGAATCCTCTTCTCTGTGGGGTTCCAGGTAGGCGCTGGCCCTAAGAGGAAGTTGCATAAGATTTGGAAGGTGGGAGCGAAGCAGCAGCCGTTGTCCTCTGAAGGCTGTCATGGTTGGGAATAGTTGCAGATAGATGCTTGTTCTCACTCTCCTCTGCTCCCGATCTGCCTCTTCTTACCACCCCTGACCCTACAGACTGATAGTGTGGCCTCAGACTCACTGCCAGATGCTTGACAGCGACCCACAAAGTAACTAGCCACACGGCTTCCCGCTGATCTCCAGCGAGCTTGCATTTGCCATCCCATGTCGGTGCTGGATGTGTTTAGCTTCCTGGGTGGACCAAACAGTGACCTCTTCTCTGAGCCCTGACCTTTCTACTGGTCCTGTACGTCCCCAGGGTATTACTTGGGCATCTTTAGATGGAGCTCTAAAACATGTCTCATGAAAGGGTGGAAGACATTCTGACAACGAAAGAGTGGAGACCTTCTTCGTTCTTCCATATTACAAGAAAAAGAATGAAGGGTAGAAGAGAAATAGAAGTTTTAAGTAGGAATCAAAGGAAGTGAAAGCTGGAGTCTCGCCAACCACAAACGTGGTGTATAATCTCGCCATTTGTTTAGGAATTCGTTTATGTCTTTGAATAAAGACTTTTAAGTTTTCTCCATAGTAGTTTTGATCCTATTTTGTTACACCTATTCCTAGATAGTGTATAGAGTTTGGTCCTATTATAAATGGCATTAAAATTTTTTTTTAATGTTTATTCATTTTTTTAAGAGACAGAGAAAGACAGTGTGAGAGAGAGGGGGAGACACAGATCCGAAGCAGGCTCCAGGCTCTGAGCTGTCAGCACAGAGCCTGATGCGGGGCTCGTACTATGAACCATGAGATCGTGACCTGAGCAGAAGTCGGATGCTCAACCCACCGAGCCACCCAGGCGCCCCTATAAGTGGTATTTTTAAAGTTAAATGTTCTAATTATTTGCTACTGGTATATAGGAAAGCAATTTTGGGGTGGGTGTAAAGATCTTACGTCTGGAAACTTTAGTGAACTTTCTCATCAGTTCTAAGAGTTTATCTGGAGAGGCTCTTCAATTTCCTGTATTTTTTTTCTCCAAATTTTTATTTAAATTCTAGTTAGTTAACAGATAGTGTAATATTGGTTTCAGGAGTAGAATTTAGTGGTTTATTACTTACACACAACAGCCAGTGCTCATCACAAGTGCCCTCCTCAATACCCATCACCTATCTAGCCCATCCCCCTGCCCACCTCGCTTCCAGCAACCCTCAATTTGTTCTTGAATTTTCTATGTATTATCTCCTAATTTTCACATGAAAGTTAATTTTCTTTAGGTGAAAAATCCAGATGAAATAATATAAACCTAGGACCAAAATACCCTGTATTAATTTTCTTTGCTTTAACAACTAACGTTTATTTAACTCTTACTGGAAATCTGGTCTATGGAAGCGTTTTGCAAAGTGTGCTCATCCACCAGTATAAGGTTTTTCTATTTCATACTACATTCTTGTCTTGGAAATTCACAAAGGCTCTGAGAAGTCCTGCAAAGAAATCTTTCTAACTTGGTTAAATCATGTATTTCAAATTTATTTCATCATGAAACACCCTTTCAAGCAATATCTTCCGGTCTCCTGAGGAATTACTTTTTACAGACTACACTTTGGGAAATAATGGTCTTAGGAAACCCAGTCATCATGAAAATTGCTTAATTCCAGGATTTTCTCAAATAATCTACTGTCATTTTTCACTATATTTTCTGGAAGTTAAGCTGGGGAGAACAGGCTCTATTTGGCTTTTTCGGTTTCTACTTTTCAGTCTTTAACAATCACTCAATATAGGCTAATGCCAGCATTATAAAAGAAAAACATGCTTATTAAATCTCATGAGACTACCCACTACTTCTATTCCTCGAGAAAGGTCCACAGCTGGTCACAGTGGGAGGTTGTCCTAAATCCTGTCAATATGTTTTGACTGATGTGGAGATGAGCTCTTTTTCTGCTTCTATTACTCTTCCTGCTGAACCCCAGGTCGTCAGCTCTTATGCCATGTTTTTTTCCCTTACATTGAACAGAACCCTGTGTGTTTTTCAAAAGCTGTCTTTTCTGTGTTCTGGATTATGTACAAAGACTACAAATTTATCAGAGTACAACTAAATAAATGGGAATAGAAAAGGCCCACAAGTAGGAACATATTTTATTAGGGGGGAAAAGTTTTAATTATGTAAATCTTCCTTGTGTTACTATTTTTTAAGTAAACTTTACGCCTAATGTGGGGCTCAAACTCATGATCCCAAGGTCAAGAGTCACGTGCTCTAGTGCTGAGCCAGCCAGGAGCCCCTTGTATTACTATTTCTGATCAGAGTGTTTATTAGATCATTTGAAAGGATAATGTAAGTCTCTATCTCAGTGGATCTCACCCTGGTGTGCATCAAAATCATGTGTGGAGCTCTGAAAAAATATAAATAGCTGAGCCCTACCTGAGCCCCTCTGAATTAGGATCTGCAGGGAGAAGATTAAGGACTTGTTCTTTTAAAGTCACTACAATTTATTCTCTAGCATCTAAGAGAGAGACACACAGAATCTGAAGCAGGCTCCGAGCTGTCAGCACAGAGCCCAACACAGGGCTTGGACTCACGGATCACAAGATCACCATCTGAGCCAAAGTCAAACGCTTAACCGATGGAGCCACCCAGGTGCCCCTAATAAAAAATATTTTTAAAGAAAATAAATTAATTCCAAACTCACTTCCCAAACATATGAAAAAAAATCTTTCCACGTCTGGCTCTAGTCCTTGTTCACATAGAGACATTTTTGAATTCTGAATTTGTCACTGAGCATTTTATTTCTAAAATTTTCCATGCTATCATATAGTGATACAAATTGTTATTTTGGGGACTTCTATAATATTCCAGAAGGTATTTGTTTGTATCATAATGTAACTAACCATTCCCTTACTATTGGACACTTAAGCGGATTCTCTATTTTTTTAACGTGATCTCTACACCCAATGTGGGGCTCGAGCTCACCACCTCAAGATCAAGAGCTGGCCACTCCGCTGACTGAGCCATCCAGGCACCCCTGTTTCTCTATTTATAGTCCTCCAGAGAAAATGGCAATGAAGAACTTGATGGGTATGTTGCTTTTCTTTTAAATGAATTCCCTTGAGATAATTTTCTGAAAATCTAGTTATTGGGTCAAAGTATATGAACGTTTTTTTTTTTTTATGTGAGTCTGTTAATGATTACTAAATTGCTTCCCAAAAGGTTGAACGAATTCGCAAAGCCATTCCCCAACTCCCTGGCATAATTGCTGAGGTTTTCAGGGAGGGGCAGGCAATACTAGAGGTCTGTTGTTGGGTGTTCCCATAACAGGTGGAAGAAATATCTCCAAATCTACTAGTGACATTACCTTACCTTACAAGAACACTAGTAACGACAGTATTCTGCCCCTGCTCAACTATCTTATCTACCATGTTCAAGAAGAATGAAACTCACTGACATTTACCACCTTTCATCCCACCTCTGTACTTACCTCTGTCACAGCACCGACCCCACTGCCCATGGCCTTTACCTCCTCTACCAGATTGGGGAGATTCACCTTGGTGAACCACAACACCTCACACGTGGCCTGGCACAGAATAATCGCTAATACATGTTTATTGACTGAATCTTGACTTGCTCTTGATCTCTCAATAAAAGCACTTGAAATGGAATACTAGCTTTTATTTCTTGGGCTCTGCACTATGCAAAGTATTTTATATGGATTATCTCGATCTTCACGTAAATCACATGAAGTAGGTCCTGTTATTACCCTCATTTCACAGATGGGGAAACTGAGAGGCTAGGTCGTTACTTGAGGTTACAAGTGTTTTTTATTTTATTTGTCAATTTATGTATTTATTTAAAAGGAGATAGAAGTTTATAGAATACACAGCAAAGGGGCAATAGGCAGGACAGCAAAGGAGAGACTGTCTGCCAGGAGGTTGGGGGGGTGGTGCTATAGTGATGGGGGTGAGTGAGAAGGTACAGGAACATATGGAAATTCTCTTTTTTGGTACCTGTGCCCAGTTAAGTAGCCCATTGGCCAGCCAGGGCCTGTGGCTATTTTGAGGCAGGTAGCCTAATGATCCTGTTTGCACTCAGCCCCGTGGTCATGCAGGCCCTTCTGCCTTCCTTGGGTTTCCGCTGCTCAGGCCTGTTGCCTAAAAGTGGCCTCTGCGTTCTCTACATCTGTCGAGCATGGCAGATCCTTGACATGTGGGTGGAGGTCTCGTCTTCAGTAGATGCTTCATGCTGGCCCTGAGCAGGGTGGGGTGGGAGGTGGGCCTGTCCCCACCCAAACTTGTGGGTCGATCAGGGGTTCTGGGGAGTTAGAGACCAGAGCACGGTATGAGATTAACATGCTGATGGGCGATTTGAGGGAAATTCCCTGGTGGCCAGGTCCATGGGGATCAGGGGGAGGGGACCTCTGATGGCATGGGCTAGAACCCCTGTGGAGTCATCGTTTGTATACAGACATGTTGGGTTCACTCGGGCCCGCAGCAACGTATTTTGCCTGTAGATCAAGATGGCAGCCAGACCCGCGGGAGCAAAGGATAAAAGTGGGGGCTGAAAGAAGCGAGGTGGCCCGGAGTCAGTGGTTTCAGGGAAGTGTCCCATCCGAGTCTGTAACATGTGCGGATGCACTCTGGACCAGCTGCCGCTGCAGATCGCACGGCACACCGGCAACGGAGGCCTCAGGGGGACGGAGTGGGAGAGGAGAGGACAGCCTTACTTGTTCAGCCGCAGACTTTCAGTTGTCTGAGGAGTACTCGGGTTAGGCTGCCGAAGGGCTGGAAAGAGAAAAGAGAGGGAGGGAAGGATCCCTTGGAAGGGCAAGAGGGGACAGGGTGGTGCGGCTGGTTCCCCTGGGTCTTCGGATCCTCACTGAGGAGTAAATTCAGCCAGAGGTTGTCAGTTCCCCCAAGGAGGGCTAGAGTCGGTTCACCGAGAAAAAGTCCTGAGTAATTCACGGAGAATCCAGGGAGAGTCCCGGCAGGGGTCCCCACGAGGGCCACTGACTGTGGGACGACCTGATTGGGTGGAGGCCCGCGGTATGGCAGCGAAAGCATCCACCCAGGGCAGAACCAAGGACGTAGAAGTTTACTGAGTACACTGCAGGCGAGCAGCAGGCAGGACAGCAAAGGAGATGTCTGCCACTGGTTTTTAAATACCTGTCCTGAGGGGCGCCTGGATGCCTCAGTCAGTGGAGCATGTGACTCTTGATCTCAAGGATGTAAATTGGAGCCCCATGTTGGGTGTAGAGATTACTTAAAAATAAAATCTTAAATAGAAACCCCAAAACAAAACCAAAACACCAAACATGCCCCCCCCCAACAAAAAATCCCAAAGAAAAATAAACAAGCAGAAAACCCCTGTGCTGAACAAGGCAATAGCTTAGGCTTTGGCAGTGGTTAAATGAATAAAGCCATTACAGTGTGGTGCACAAAACCCCCGGAGGTCTGATTGGCTGATTGTGACCTAGTAGACAGCACTAGTTCTGTTAGGAGTCACCCCCAACTGCAAGGGTGTCATGGAAGGTTATGCAGGTTGTGTCCTGCACAAGGGTATCTAGCCCAAGGGCAAGTGGAGCCTGAAATCCAGTCTGTGCTAGTGCATTCTGCTCACCATGGAGCCTGGCACAGAGCTGTGCCTGTCTGGGGGGAAAGGACACTCGTTACCTAATCTGCACAGTGCCACTGTGGGGCTAGTGACAGTCCTGGGTAGAGCGTGTCACTTTGTAGGAAACTGGAGTGCCTGATTGCACAGAAGACAGAAACTTGCCAGGCTTCAGTATCGATAGAGCAAGAAAATGGTTCCAGAGAAGTTGCAGAGGGTGTGTAGAGGTTAGGTGCAATGGAAAATTTGGGCGCAGTGTCTGAGCTCGCATATTGTTAGGTGCTCTACCCTGTCGCTCCTAGAGGTGGGTCCCCTTGGCAACAGCTCTCATTCCCACTGAAGTTCCTACCCCCCGCAGTTATTTGAGACTTCTAGATCTTGCTGTTTTCAGACAATCCCAGCTGCAATGGTGTACAAAAAGGTATGCAAATTAACAAAAGAAACACCGCACAACAGATTATAAACCTTACCAGAGAGGGCTCACTGCAGTTTTCTTATAGGGTCCAAGCAATTCAAACATCCCTACGCAGGCATGCAGCATGGCCAGGGGGGCTCCTGGGAGGATCCCAGAGGGAAAGAAATACCCAGAAGGAAATATTTCCCACGGAATAAAATGAAGTAGGTAACAGTCTCTGATAGTTAATTGCTTCTCTATATGCATGAGCTTGGCTACAGTCGGAGGACCTAAATTGGTGTTGGGTACAACTTCCCTCTGTTCGAAGCGGTTTACAGAGTTTCTTGGGCTCTATCTCCAAATGGAACTGCCATTGGAAGAAGCTGGGAAGAGTGGAGGGGGCTCTGAATAATGGCCAACCATACCCCAGCAGGGGGCCCACCGAACAGAGCCAGAATCAAGATCTTAACAAAAGAAATTTTTTAATGTTTGTTTTTGAGAGAGACAGAGCACGAGCAGGGGAGGGGCAGAGGGAGAGGGAGACCCAGAATCCGAAGCAGGCTCCAGGCTCCGAGCTGTCAGCACAGAGTCCAATGCGGGGCTCGAACCCACGAACCGTGAGATCATGACCTGAGCGGAAGTCAGATGCTTAACTGACTGAGCCACCCAGGCGTCCCCAGAATCAAGATCTTAAATATGTAGCTGAAAAATCCCCAAGAAATATGTGGTGGCAATGGTGCCAGAGCCTGGGCACTTCATGATAGCCACTTGAATGGAGCCTGTGCCCCGGGAAGCCAGGACACCTTGGGTCCAGAGGGGAGTAAGGGGACAGCCCCCTTTCGTCACCTGCTGAGTGACTTCACATTCCCTTTTACCATCTGTGCTTCCAAGGGGTGAAGGGAGAAAGCTACTGTATCAGTTTCTTAGGGCTGCTGGGACAAAGTACCACAGACTGCGTGGCTCAAAACAACAGAAATTTGTTGTCTCACAGTTCCGGAGGGAAGAAGCAAAAAAATCCAGGTGTTGGAGAAGTGTTGTCTCTTCTTCACTTCTGGTGGTGCGCTGGCAATCTTTGGCGTTCCTTGGCTTCCAGATGGATTAACTCCAATCCTCTGCTGTCACATGGGGTTCTCCCTGCCTTTTCCATTTTCCCATGGCTGTCTTCTTTGAGGACACTAGTCATATTGCAATTAGGGGTCGAATCTACTCCTGCATGACCTCAATGTAACTTAAATCCCCAGCAGCCCTATTTCCAAATAAAGGCACATTCTGAGGTGCTGGGGTTGGGACTTCAGCACATCTTTTTTTTTTTTTTTTTTTAATTTTTTTTTTAACGTTTTATTTATTTTTGAGACAGAGAGAGACAGAACATGAACGGGGGAGGGGCAGAGAGAGAGGGAGACACAGAATCGGAAGCAGGCTCCAGGCTCTGAGCCATCAGCCTAGAGCCCGACGCGGGCTCAAACTCACGGACCGCGAGATCGTGACCCGAGCTGAAGTCGGACGTTTAACCGACTGAGCCACCCAGGCGCCCCTCAGCACATCTTTTTTTAAGGGGGCACAATTCAAACATGAAGTAGACATGTTCTTATATAAAACTGCTGGCTGGTTCTGTTCGTCTGCCTCTGGCAGCACTGAAGTGAGTTGGTTAATCCACGGGCTCCGAGTCAGATTTCTGGGGTTAAAACCTTGCCAGTGGGGCTTTTATGGGTAATGGCTGTAGAATGGGAATGCGATAACAAGAGCATCTAGTATTTGGGGCTGTGCGAAGGAGAAAGTACTTTACACGGTGCTGGGCATTGAAATGCTCATTAAGTATCAGCTATGAGTACTATGATTCCCTAACTCTTTCTATTGACTTCTATAGGAGTAGATCATTTACTCTTCTCTGTAGACACACCTGGGCTTGGGGCAAAACGGGTGGAGAATGGGAGGGGTTTAGTTGCACTCGTTTATCCAGTGAAAGTGAAGGTGTGAGGACACTCCTTCACTGGACCGCCCATGAAGGAGACAGTTCATACATGTTGGCCCTGAAAAAGTTCCTTCTGCAGATGCTTCCTGTAGGAAAGGCAGGGCATTCCTGAAACATGTGCCCCCTGAAGGTGGTGGATGTGCTGCCAGGACAAGACAACTGCTTGACTTTTTAAGAGCCCCACAGGGGCCCCTGGCTGGCTCAGTCAGTAGAGCACATGACTCTTGATTTCAGGGTTGTGGGTTCAAGTCCCACGTTGGGTGTGGAGCCTACTTAAAAAAAAAAAAAAAGCCTCACAAGATGACGTATTGATGATGTTTTGATGAAAGTTGTCATGGCCCTTACTCAGCCTTATGACAGACTCAGAAACTCCACTGTGTTCGCATCCCAGAACTGAAAGCTAACTCAAACAACAAACCTTCACAAAGGCATATGAGAGGTAAAAAACACGACAGCCACTTGTGTAATTTGCAATGACCAAAAGCTACCGGTAAGGTGGACGAGTACCTGCCACAGGTCCAGCCATGTCTCCTTGGGAGAGAATTATCAGAAGGTTGCTTGGCGGGTTTGGATTCAGAATTAGGATTAGAGTTACAGGATTTAAATGAATAATAGCATTGGGCTCTGATCTGACCATTTCCATTTCCCAGAGAGGGCAGTGTTGATTATATTGGATTGGGTACTTTTTCTCTTCAGTGGATACTACCTACTCCCTGCTTTTTTTTTTTTTTTTTTTTTTTTTTTTGGCCTCCTTGGGGTGTTTTGTCTCTTCCTCCTTCTGACTGACATATTCCTTTTTTTTTTTTTTAAAGATACAGTGTTACCTTCTGTCTTGTTCCATTACCAGATTCTTATCCTTATCATCATCATTATTATTTTAACATTTTATTTATTTTTGAGAGACAGAGCATGAGCAAGGGAGGGGCAGAGAGAGAGGGAGGTACAGAATCCGAAGCAGGCTCCAGGCTCCGAGCTGCCAGCAGAGAGCCCGACGCGGGGCTCGAACCCACGAACTGCAAGATCATGACCTGAGCTAAGGTTGGATGCTCAACTGACTGAACCACGCAGATGCCCCTCTATGATTATTTTTTAACATCAGGATTAGAGAATCTGGTAGAAGCTATCCATAACTATTTCCACAGAAAAAAACCTCATCCTTACAAAACCATGTGAGCAATTTCAGGGAGTTCACAGACATCCTTGAAGCTGTTTTGTGCATCCTAGCTTTAAATCCCTGCCTAAAGCAGACTGTCCATTTTGAGCTGAGGCTAAAATTTCAGCCTGATCAAGTCATCCTCTTCTCCTCAGGGCTAAGTTTTTAGGATTACCTCCCTTCTCATTCCTCCCACCTTCTAATTTCATACTAGGGCCACCTTGTGACCCGTGCACTGCCCTGACCTTGTGGCTGCCTCCTTCTCAGCCCCAGCTGCTGGGTTGATCTGTGGCTGTGATTATAGTTAATCCTGTGTTTTCAGCTTTCTCGCTGTGGCTTGTATCTTGCACTTTCCCTAGTATTCCAGTTACTCTCCATTTCTTCCTTCATTCCTCCTGTTCTGGAAGGCTTTGCTCATGTGCCCACACACAGGATAGGACTAACACGTTGATCTCATTCAACGCTGCTTTTCTGTCCCTCCTCATAGACACATTCACAGTCTCATCTCCCTCTTCCCCTTTTATTCCTACCAACGCTTTCAGGACATAACTGCCTGGACACCATTCTCTTAGTTTCTTTCCTGTACACATTCCATCCCTCCACCACCACCAGGGCATTCATTGTCTTTCTTTAGAATATCCACTTTTGACGTGATTTTCAATACATATTGGTTTTCCCACCTGGACCACTTCTCTGAGCTCCAGGTTTGCACATACAACTTAACTACTTATTTCCACTTGAATGTCGCAAAAGCAGTATAAACTCAGCGGGTCCAAAGTGAAACCAGTGATTCACTGCCCCCATCTTCCTCGTCTCAGTAAGCTGTACCCCATTTAACATGGTGACTCAAGCCCGAGGAAGCATCATCCATCATTCCCTTTTCCTTACCCCCAACAACATGAGTGAAGTAATCCTCTTGCTACTACTTCCAGAAGATACACCGCATCCAACGCAGCCTCTATATACCCACTGCCATGATTCTTAGCTCAGGCCAGTACCATTTCTCAACTGGCCCACTGAGACTGACACCAGCCTCCCTACTGGTGTCCCTGAGTCTGTACTGGTCTTCCACTCCCTTAACAGCAGTATGTATGTATGTATTTAAATATTATTTTGAGAGAGGGCGCTAAAGCGCAAGGGGGGGAGGGGCAGAGAGAGAATCCCAGCAGGCTCCACATTGTCAGCGGAGGGCCAGTGGAGGGGCTTCAACCCACGGAACCATGAGAACGCTCAACTGAGTCACCCCAGTGCCCCTTTAGCTCCCATAAAAAAAATTTTTTTTTAATGTTTATGTATGTTTGAGAGAGAGAGAGAGAGAGAGAGAGAGAGAGAGAGAGGAGGCGCACGTGCGACCATGAGTGGGGGAGGGGTAGAGAGAGAGAGGGAGACAGAATCCGGGGCAGGCTCCGGGCTGTCAGCACAGAGCCCGACGCTTGAACTCATGAACCGTGAGATCATGACCTGAGCTCAATTTTGACTCTTAACCAACCGAGCTACCCAGGCGCCCCTTCAGTTCCTTTTTAAAAACAGAAATGACATTATATCGCTCTCTACTTAACCTTTTTTAATGGCTTCCCCATCCATTCACTAAATGCCTTTTTATTGAATGCCCTCCATGTGCCATGCTCTCAGTAATGTCTCCTCTTGTGAATAAATGAAGTATATAGTATGTAGACAGTGATAAGTGCTATGAAGAAAAATAAGGGGTGAGGGACAGAGGTGTGTGTGTGTGTGTGTGTGTGTGTGTGTGTGATTACAATTTTAAATAGGGAGACCAGGAAGGTTTCACTGAGACTGAGTAGATGACCATGGAGCAAAGGACTTGTAAGAGGTGAGGGAGTGAGCTCTGCAGAGTGCTGCAGAATATTCAGTTGCAAGGAACAGCAAGTGCAAAGACGCTGAGGTGGCAGCATGCTTGGCTTTGGGGCTGAGCACAGTAGAAGAGAACCCATGCTTTACTATAATTTATAAGCTGATCTAGCTTTCTTATCCTCTCCCCACAAAAAACCCTCCTCCATGTCTGCACTGACCCCAGCCCCCACTATATTCCATCCATACTGATCTTCTCCGTTCACCAAAAGCTGTTTCCTACTTTTGCCTGTGTAGTTGCCTCTGCTGGGAACACTTCCCAATTCTTATTCCCAAATACTATTTGCAAGGCTGGCTCCTTCTTATCTGGTAGGTTTCAGTTTAAATGTTACCTTAGGCCTTCTGGAACCATAAAACTTTGCTGTTTCTTTCCTATTTCAACTTCCTCTTTGTTTCCTTCACAATACTGATGGCAGCATTCAATTGGGATTCATATATGTGTATATATATATCTCTCTATATATGTATATACTTAAAATATATATATATGTATATACTTAAAACTCAATAGGTAAGCGGTATCTCATTGTTATTTAAATTTACATTTTGATCACCAATGAAGATGAAACCTTTCCCAAGTAATTTCACTGGTTGGTTCTTAATATGATCTCCTTTCTAAATTTTGCCCAAATGTTTACTTAAAGTCCCCATGTCTTAAGACTGAGAGCAGGCCTGGCCAGCTGCGACCCCATGCTGTCCACTTGCCTGGTGGCAATTTGTTTTCCCAAGTTTCCTGGCAGTTAGTGACTCATAGTGACCACCGCTTCGTAGTAATTCTTCCAAAAACCAAACCCATTTAGAGGAAAGTGTTTCAGTGCAACATCACCAAGTTGTGAAAAATGGGCAAAAAAGTTGCATTTGAGTAGTGCCAGGTACTCCCCGTTATGCAGTTATTCCTGA
The DNA here is from genome assembly GCF_023721935.1 of Panthera uncia. Taxonomy (NCBI): domain Eukaryota; kingdom Metazoa; phylum Chordata; class Mammalia; order Carnivora; family Felidae; genus Panthera; species Panthera uncia. The sequence continues at coordinate 30,309,619 of NC_064814.1, forward strand.
GCCATTATTAATGGCCACCTGATTATGTATTACAAAGTACTGACGGTTACGGGAACAAGGGGAGCCCTGCCCCGCTTTGCCAGCGGGCTCTCCAAGACCCGGCAGGCAGATGGTCTAACCGACGCCTCGAGACGGCCCAGAGCCGACGCAGGGGACCCCGCGCTGCCCTCGCAGGGTAGACCGCGGAGGCTCCGCGGCGCCGCCCGAGAGCCAGCCAGGGCTCTTTTCCCAGCCCCGCCGAGATTACAGCTCCTCTCGCGAGAGCCCGAGCGAGGCCGGGCTGCGGGCGGCGGCTGCGGGATGTTGGTGGAGCGCTTTAGACCGCGCCCTCTCTGGCGCAGCTGGGAGACGCGCGGGCGGGAGCGCCAGGCGGCGCGCACGCGCAGGTGAGTGAGGCGGCGCGGGGGCACGAGGGCGGGGGGCGGGGCCTGCGTCGCGCAGCGGGCACGTAGCTGCGCGTTCTCAGTATTTAATGTCTCTGTGTTCCTCCGGCCTGGGCAAGCACGTGGGGGAGCGGCCGCGGCGCAGCGGGGCTGGGCGTCTGGGCCCGGGGGTGGGGGGGCGGCGGCGGCGGCGGGCGAGGACTCTGCCTCCCGACTGTCGCGGAGGACTTGGTGAGTTGGGGCCGCCGGGGCGGCTGGACAGGGGACCACCTGCCAGGGCCCCGAGGGCGGCGCCGTCGGGTGAAGGAGAGTCTAGGGTGCAGGTGCGGTGTGCGACGCGCGCTCCAGGTGTCCCGGAGGCCCGGGGCTGCGGACGCCGAGCGTGTGCGGAGGGGCTCCGGCCCGCCGCCTGCTGTCAAGCAGGCCCTTCTTTCCCTGCCGTCGCCTGCGCGTCCCCTCGCCCTCCCCCGCCACGGTTGTCTGCCCGCGGGCTCCTGCTGACAGATCGCGTGTGCGCGGCTGGGGCCGTGCTCTGCGGCCGCGTGGTGCCCCCCACACGCGTCACCGTCCTCTGGGTCGGTGGTCTCGGACCCGGCGCTCGGGGCACCCCTCTGCGGCTTAACTTTCCCGGAGCGCGCACACCCTCCCGTGAGACAGACCCGAGTGCGTCCCACCCAAGGTCGCCCAGCCCCACACGCGTTTACTTTTCAAAGGTCGTGTGTACCCAAGTCAGCCGGGAGAGGCGGCGGCGGGGCGGGTCGTGGGCAGGGCCAGGTGCTCATAAGGGCGAGGAGGTGCCCCGAGGCCCGCGGGCACCCCTTTCTTCCTCCTGAAGGGCTGGAGTCACTTCGGGAACCTTCCCCAACTTCTGGGCCCCTTTAGCTCGCGCTGGGGTGCTCCCCACGTAGGCCGGGAGGCAGCAAACCCGTGCTGGTAATCTAGCCCCTGAGAGTTCAGTGCGGGGAACCTGGGGAAGAGGCTTGGTTTGTGGAACCGGGAGGATGGGCTAGGACACCGGTGGTGATTGGAACCTTGTTTCGGGGGGAGGGACCGTTCAAACCGAGTTAGGGCCCCCGAAGTCAAAGGCTTGGCGTCTCGAGAGGATTAGCGTTTGCTGCCCCTTCAAAGGGTGTCCGGAGAGGGGGAGGCTGTCCGGCGCTGTGTGCCCGCTGACTTCATGCCCGGGGGCGCGTGGGTCACGTGTCCCACTCCGCCGGCACCCCTCCCCGCTAGGCCCGAGGTTTGGAGGGACCAGGCTAGTTTCGGGGTTACGGGTCAGAATGTGCTAGGGGAGACTGGTCTGAACGCCTCCGGGGCGGGCTCTCACCAGTTCCACAGTTCTGTGCCCGAGGGTACAGTCCGTCCCTATGCCCCTCCTAGTGAGGCTTATGGAAGGAAAGGCGCTGTTGGTAGTGGGCGGTGCCGAACCGAACCGGGAGTGCTGGAAGCTCTGGGCGTTTCGAGATGTTCCTCTCCGGCAGAGATGCCCAGGTTGGCGGGCGCCTTTCTGCCGCACGGCCGCCGCTAACACAAACCCGGTGCTCTTCTCTCCAGGTGTGAGTGGAGGCCGCTGGAGCCGGGTAGAGGGTACGGGCAGAGCAATTAGGTTAAACTGGCTGTCCTCCTCCTACTGAAGGGCAGGGTACTTGGTGTTTAAATTTATCTCTTGCGGGGAAATCTGGGCTGCTGGACACCTAGTATTGTCATATCTGTTGGCTTGCTATCCACTTCCCCACCCCCAACCCCTTTGTGGCAATTACTGATCAAGGAATATCATTCACAAAAAGCTATTAATTCTGGCAACTAGTAACCTTACTGTGCTCTTGTAACCCAGTCCTTCCCAAATTAGTTTTTCTTTTTTTAAACTCTATTCAGAAAGCAAATCTTGGACTCTTAGTAAGCACCACCCATCCCCTTTGCTCTTAAAGGCACAGAGCAGCTTTGAGTTGAGTAGAGGGTATAGCATGAGTAAGACCTGTTATTTGCCCAATTTCTCTGTTCCTGGCATTCAGTGGTTCACCTGCTGATTATTTAAAACTTTCTGAGGGGTGTCTGGCTGGTTCAGTCCACAGAGCATGCGACTCTTGATCTCGGGGTATTGAGTTCCAGCCCCACATTGGGTATTGAGATTACAAAAATAAAAATAAAAAAAGACTTTCTGGGCACTGGAAACAAGTGAAGTTATCTTGGTGGAGGCTTTTGACTTGTGTTGAACTTTAACCTCTTCCACCTCTTAACTAGTTTTGTGGGTTCCTAGGTATATTCTCAGAAGTATGGGTCTAGGTAGTGCAGGTCTTTTGATCCTACAGATGTACAAATCTCTGAAGCTTCAGTGCCTACCTGAATGAAATTGGCTCAATTGTCATGCACATTGCTAGGTGATGGCCCAAAATTTGCTTCGAACTGATTCCCATCTAAGCCCTTGAGTGAGCCATCTCCGAGTCTCTGGAGCCTTTTGTATGAATATCAGTTCCTCCTCCCAACTATTTCTAGGAAGTACTTTCACACTTGGCCACTGCAGGGTGACTGTGTAGGTGTCTGCCTTCAAAGTGGCCTGCTCAGGTGCCAAGTGGATAGATCTCCAGTGTAAGGTTGCTGATCATCAGTATTTTAAAGCAGTTTGTTTTGCTTTATCTGGTGATCCAAATTATTCTTGGGCATCGGACCCAGGCCTTGGCCATGGCCATGGCCATCGTTTGTGGGTGAAGGCTAGTTTTAGTCCTTACAGTGTTCCCTCTCCTCCTAAAGACAGATTGAGATACTATTTGAGACTGGGCACTGTGCCTGGTTCATGATGGCTGTTCGAGCGTTGTTTTTTCCCCTCCAAAAGAATCTGTGAGATTAATGTTAAATTTCTTTTGAATCACTTGGGTGATTTGGATTTTATTAAAAGTACCAACCCCCCCCCCCCCCCCCCCAGCCTCTGACCTAAAAAGTTGGTTGGAAGGAAAACAAATTGGTTTTCCGATACTGTGCTGCCCGCCTCCTGGCTCTAGCCTGCCACATCATGACTTGGTCGAGTGCAGGTTTCAGGGTTTTGAAGAGCAGGCACTCCTTGTGCCTGGCCAGCTGGTGCCTTCTAGCCCATTCTCCCCAGGCCACTCCTTCCTAATCTTCTCTGTGAGTCTAGAAGAGAGGACCTCTCTGTAGCTTGGTCTGTTGTGCTGTTGTGAGGAAGTCAACAGTTTAGCGTATGAGTTAATACCTTCTGCTTGCCATTCTGTTTTCCTCTGCTCTGGGGAGGCAGGGTGCCTCTGAGCCCCTTGTCCCACTGAAATCATGTCCTGCTACTGGAGTTGCCGATCTGCGTGGGATGTATTTTAATCTTTAACTTTGCTTTCTGAAGCAAGTTCTTTTCTCCACAGCCCTTTCTGGTGTAATGCCTCATGCAGGTTTCACCTTTATGATCATTTAACATTAAGTACCCATTGTATGTGGCACTCCACAGAGCCAACCTGCTGGCTCCAATACTGATTTCAAACTTGGGCTGTGGAAAACATGATCAATGACAATATTTTGAGTAGTGACAGAATCTGGCTGGAGAGGTAACTAGTGGGGATGTGGGAACTAAAATTGAGAGGATGCCTTTTCCTTGACAGTTACTGTCTGTGCTGGTAGAGTTACAGGAAAACACTTCCCTAATCCTTTAATCCTCACACCTCTGAGTACAATTGAGGAGGGTGAAGCTGGAGGTCAGTCGGGATTGTTTCAATGGCTAATCAAAATACAAATTGAGGGGTAGAGAAACTGACAAGTGTGGGTTTGCACTTAAATTAGGTTCTCTGGAGGACTTTTGTGAGAAGAACCAAGGAATAGTCAAATCCGTGGGCTTTTCTCCTAATCTTTCTGTTGCTTTCTAAGCAGGTTGTTGCAGTGTGAAGGAGTGTGTGTTATCATGTAGCATTTTGAAGACTGGCTTTCAGTGATAAGTAGCTTTCAAGGAGTTCTTTTCCTTAACTTTCTTTTCCTCCTACTAAATGGTTCTGTCCGAGTCCTGGCCATTTGGCTATTTCTACAGCTTGGTTTGGTAGTTTGCACAAGTTGATAGTAAACATTCTGTACCCATCTGGTAATACTGGCTGGCTGCCTTCACTTAGCTGGGACTTACTGAAGCCCGTGCATTTAGGAACAGAGCAGAGCCCCAGGTGAGTTCTGGAAGTAAAAATGTCTAGTGCTGAGGGCTCACAAGGCTTGTTTCACCACTGGTTTTAGCTGACAAGAGCCCTGGATTGGGGGGTGAGGACTGGGTGCAGCTTTCAGGGCTGAAACCCAGCAGTGGTTCTAGACCTTTCTGGGGTCTCTGTTTCTTCCGCTGGTAAAAGGAGGGTTGGTCAACATCAATAAGAGGTGTTCAGATTCTGCTCCTGGGAGCCCTGGAGTTAGTCTAGAGTGCCTCTGGGCTGCTGCAAGGTGGAGGTGTCTGCAGGATTGTGTATGGGGAGGGCTGTGTTTGGGGTAGGATGCATGGCTCCATGGATAGTATGAGTCAAAGACTAAAAAAAATGCCACAGTCCATTGTTTAAGTGCATCTCGAGTACTTTTTAGATCTAAGGTGCTACTGTGCTAAATATTTTTTTTAAGTTTTTGTTTATTAAGTAATTGCTGCACCCTGCTCGAATTCACGACCCCAACATCTGGAGTCACTGGCATCTGAGCCAGCCAGGTGCCCCTTATTTTTTATTATATCTCTATTCTTATCTCCTAAACTTATCCTTAGGAGAGAGGGTCTAGAGCTGCCTTGTTCTGTGCAGCAGCTACTAGTCATGTGTGCCTGGCTCAATGTAAACTTTTAAGCATTAAATAAAATTAAAAAATCTAAATTATTAAAAATGTGATGTTAGTCTCATTTCAAGTCCTCAGTAGCCTCATGTGGCCAATACTGGACAATAGTGTAGGTCTAGAACATTTTCACCATCACAGAAGTTTCTGTTGGACAGCACTGGTCTTAGTGCTTAATTGCCTCACCTTATAAAGCATCATGTGTTTGGGCTTAGTCCTCTGTAGTCCACAAATCCAACAGCTTTGGTGACAAATTATTTGTCAGTTCTCTCCACGGCATGTTACAAAGCAAGTCCTGGGGGCGCCTGGGTGGCTCAGTCGGTTAAGTGTCCGACTTCGGCTCAGGTCATGATCTCATAGTCCATGAGTTCGAGCCCTATGTCTGGCTCTGTGCTGACAGCTCGGAGCCTGGAGCCTGCTTCAGATTCTGTGTCTCCCTCTCTCTCTCTCCCTCTCCAGCTCATGCTGTGTCTCCGTCTGTCTGTCTGTCTCTCGAAAATGAATAAAAAAGAAGCAAGTCTTGTCTGCCAGTTTGGAGGGCAGTGATCAATTATGAAACAGCTCTAGAGAGGAGCTTAGGAGTCTGGGGATGGAAGCATGAAGCAGGAGGGGCAGAAAGCCCTTTTGGTTTGAGAACTTGTTTATATTATTATCATGAAGGTCCCTGCTGGTTGTCTAAGGCCTGTGCTCACTGTCCTTGTTCTTCAGATGTCAGCAGATTTGCTACTTAGTCCTTCACCCACCTGATGACCTGAGGATTCTGCTGTGTGACCAGTGCTGAACCAGATTTGCAGGCACAAACAAACATCCTTTTCATTCTGCCCCTCCAATCTGTCTGGGGGTTAGGAGACCTGTTTTTACAGAGGGCATTGGGGAGAGTTGGGACACTGGGGGGGTGTTCTGAAGTGTTGGCCTGGGGCTAGCTCTGGGGATTCAGTTTTATTTCCAGATACCCTCTCATCTAATTCTGGGCATGCTTAGTTTGAACCCTGCTAGACTGACCTTTGGCATATGATGTGAGAGCTCTCTTTTCTTGGAGCCAGCCAGAAAGCATAGGGTGCATAACAGGTACTTACTGAGCCCCTACTGTATACCTGGCATCTTAGGAGGGTTTTTTTCAAACTATAGTTGGCCCTTGAACAACATGGGGATTAGGGGGACCAATGGGCAGTGAAAAAATCCATGTATGGGTGGCCTGGGTGGCTCAGTCAGTTAAGTGTCCGACTTTGGTTCAGGTCATGATCTCCCGGCTGGTGAGTTCGAGCCCCATGTCAGGCTCTGTGCTGACAGCTCAGAGCCTGGAACCTGCTTCAGATTCTGTGTCTCCTTCTCTCTCTGACCCTCCCCTGCTCACGCTCTCTCTCTTATAAAAATAAATAAACATTAAAAATTTTTTTAAAAAACTCCATGTATAATTTCTGGCTCCCCAGAAACGGAACTACTAAGAACCTACTGTGTACTGGAACCCTTATGGGAACATAGGTAGTCAGTGAACACATATTTTGTAATATGTATTGTATACTGTATTTTTACAATAAAGTAAGCCAGAAAAGAGCAAATGTTATTAAGAAAATAATAAGAGAGAAAACACAGGGCTGTACTATATCCACAAATCTGCATACAAGTGGATGCATGCTGTTTAAAGCTGTGTTGTTCAAGATCAGGTGTATTCCCTTCTTATTTTATCTCAACCCTATGAGGTTAAGTACTTCTAGTTTGTGTGGGAGGAAACTGAGGCCCTGAGAAAGCTAAGCTGATCCCTGGACCCAGGCTGGTTTGGACTCAGATCAGGGTTCTCTCTCCAGCTCCATGCTTAGAGGCCATTTCTTATTTACTGCCCTGTGATATCCTTCCATCCTCATCCGGAAAATGAAGCTGAGTTTTTAGGAGATTAAAATACTTCATCTCACAAATGGAGTCAGGCTGTTCGGTGTTTTGAGTCCTGTCTGCCTCATTACAGCCCTATGAGGGAGGTATCTGTAATCCATTTCACAGGATATTTTTGTTTTACGGGAAACAAGTTCAGGATCCTACTTTGTCTTTCCAAAATCATGTTTTAGCTCCGAATTATGCAACCGTCCAGTGCCTTAGAGCTGCACGAATAATGACTAAGACAGCCTCGTAGGATAGGCTGCTGTGCCTGAGGGCCTGGAAAGCTGCTCTGAAGGCCACGGTGTAGCTCAGTCACCTGCTTGAAAAGACAACCTTGAAGTCACTCATTCCTTGGCTAATAATAATGTGGCCTGTCAGACCTCACATGGAGGTCATGAGACCCATTCCCTGGCCCTCAACAGGCTGTTGCCTGGGTGTAGCCTGGTCTGTCTCTGTTGGAGGAGGCCACATATCTGCTGGAGCCCAGTCCTCAGCATGCCCACCCCTTTTCCTCCAGCCTCGGCCTGGGACAGTGGATCTGAAGGCCAGTTCAGTCTTCCACGGACCTCCTTCTCATCCCTTCCTCATGTCCCTCCCAAGGGGAAGGAGGTGGAGTGACTTTTGCCACACCCTGATGTGCCTTGGGCTCCGGTGAGAAAAGGCTGTGCTGAGAATAACCTCTTTGCTTTGTCCTTTGACTTTGGTGAGGCCCACCCAGCCAAGCTTGTGCTGTCATGCTATTTTTAGCAGGTGGCATCCTTTGGGAGGGCCAAGTGCATGTGGCTTTGGCTTCAGCAAACAGGCAGGTCCTGTTGCGGACGCTGCTGCTGTCTCCCAGTCAGGGGAGGAAGGAGAATAAAGTCACCGTAGAAACTGTCATGGGTGTGCTTGGGGCAGTGGCTGCCTAAGGGGTCTCTGGGGCTGCCTTTTCTGTTCTGGATCTGTGGCCGATCCTGGGCCAGGCGGGCCTATGACACAGACAGCTCGGGAGCCAAAGAACTCCCTAGTTTTAGGACCCCTTGTTGCCCCAGTGGCCAATATCTCTGGAAATGACATTATGCCATTTTCATGGGAAGTCACCGGACGCAAGAACAGACCTCCACGCAGACACTAAAACTTTGTAAAACTGTGGCTCTGCTGGCAGCCTGATTACTGGTATCCTCTGGCTTAAAAACCAAACCAAAACAAAACATGAGAGGCAGCAGAGCTATGGCCCTCACTAGGAACTCTCACTGGGGAGCCACTGACATCGAAGAGATAGGAAAGAGTTTGATGAAGTTCTGCTCCCCACCACCATCCTGTCTTTCTCCCTATTTTTCTGTTTCTCTTTTCCTCTAACTTGGAGCTGCCAACTCCAGCCCATCTATCTTTTTCTGATTAAGAAAGCTTCGAGCCGTATAAGGCCCTCTGTTGCCTATGGTTTATGTTGGCTGGAGACCGAGGTTGTTTTTGCAGAGTCTGATTCACAGAAGTGGCAAGGGTGTGCGCACGCATCCATTCCCATCCGCTCCCCAGGGGCCGGACTGACTTCTTGGAACAGATTCATCTGAGGGGGGTGGGGGGGGGGGAGAGTCAGGGCCTAGCAGTGGCTCTCAGGCTAATGAGTGGTGTGACCTCAGGGTTTCCTGGCAAATGCGTTAGTCGAGAACTCCAAGTAGAAAGCGGGCCCCTGTTGGACTCACGCGGTGTATACCTGCTGTGCTACGAGCCACAGAGGCACCCTGTTTCCGAAACGATTCTAGGATTCGCTTCTATTGAGAAACTACAGGGGCACCTGGATGGCTCAGTTGGAAGAGAGTGCGACTCTGGATCTTGAGGTTGTGAGTTTGAGTCCCATGTCGGGTGTAGAGAGTATTCAGTAAGTAAACCTTTAAAAATAAAATTCAAAACTGCATCAGTCAAAAAGAAAAAAAAGAAAGAAAGAAATTACTGCCCCTTGGCTCCTTGGGCAAGCCGGTTCCCCTCTCTGCAGAAAGTTCAGTGAGCCTGTTCCCTCCAGGTTTGTGACCTTCGGCACGGCTTCTGCTCAGCGATGGCAGAGAGCGATTTCTCTGGCAGCAGCCCTCCGACCTCATCTTTACCTCCCCTTCTTGCCGTCGCTCGAGTCAGCCAAGTTTGTTCCTGCCTTAGTACTCTGGCACGTGTTCTCCCTGCCTGGAACTTTCTCCCCCTCTCCCTTTTGTCCTCCCAGATCTCAGCACGGCTGCCCCTCACTGTTCCAGCACCCCTGCCATCTCTTTGGAGAGGCATGCCCTGACCGTTCTTGTAGAGATCCCTCTCTTTCGGGCACATTTCACCCAGCGTTTCTCAACCTGGGTCCCTTATCTAAACTATAGAACGCAGAACATGACTTTCTTAACTGTGTCCCAGCTAGTCCCCTTCCAGATGCATAGGAGTAAAGTTAATTCATTACATACAGGGGTGCTTGGGGTTCCCTTCTCCGAACGCCCTTGGGAGAGGCCGCGCAGTTTTATCCCATTGGGTGGCTGCATCTTTGCGGTGTCTTATCTGAAATGTGACTCCTTACCTCTCCTTCCACCACTGCTGCCACCACCTCCCCCACACCCCTCTCCTGTGGAACCTGGCTCATGGGGGGAATTAAAGTCTGTTTTTAAATGGCTAGCCCTGGGGCACCTGGGTGGCTCCATTGGTTAAGCATCAGACTCTTGATTTCAGCTCAGGTCATGATCTCAGGGTTGGTGAGATCAAGACTTGTGTTGGGCTCTGCGCTGACAGCACAAGCCTGCTTGTGATTCACTCTCTCCCTGCCCCTCTGCTTGTGCATTCCCTCCTCCCTCCCTCCCTCCCTCTCTCTCTCCCTCCCTCCCTCCCTCCCTCTCTCTCAAAAATGAATGAATGCATAGCCCCGAGGGGTGCTGCTACCTGATGCTGGCTAGACCTCAGTTGGGTGGGGGAACCAGATACCTTGGTTCGGAAGAGTCTTACCATCAGTAGGCCCCTGCTCTTTGTGCTTACTGCTGTTATGTCATCAGGGTGGTGGGGGTCTCTGAAGCGGAACTGGCATCAATTATGGGAAAATCAAAGCATTACAAGTTTGTACATAGATGAGTTGACACTACGCATTTGTTCTGCTTCACAAGAATCCTAAAGCCCCAGGGGCGCCTGGGTGGCTCAGTCGGTTAAGCCTCCGACTTCGGCTCAGGTCATGATCTCGTGGTCCGTGAGTTCGAGCCCCGCATCGGGCTCTGTGCTGACAGCTCAGAGCCTGGAGCCTGTTTCAGATTCTGTGTCTCCCTCTCTCTGACCCTCCCCTGTTCATGCTGTGTCTCTCTCTGTCTCAAAAATAAATAAAACGTTTAAAAAAAAATTTTTTTTAAAAGAATCCTAAAGCCCTGTGGTAATAGAGCATTCCTTGCTATCTAACAGCTAATAATGTATTTTTTGTTTGTTTTATCAAAGCATTACTTATAGAAAGATTTGACTTTTAACTATACACAGGGTTTGAAAGAACAGTCCTTTGCCCTGAGTGCTTCCTGACCTGCCCTCTTGTCTAGAGACAGCTGCCCTCGATTCTTCTAGGTGTCTTTCCTGCCATTTACACCTGTATTTCTAAATAGTGTGCTTTTCCGGGGCGCCTGGGTGGCGCAGTCGGTTAAGCGTCCGACTTCAGCCAGGTCACGATCTCGCGGTCCGTGAGTTCGAGCCCCGCGTCGGGCTCTGGGCTGATGGCTCGGAGCCTGGAGCCTGTTTCCAATTCTGTGTCTCCCTCTCTCTCTCTCTGCCCCTCCCCCGTTCATGCTCTGTCTCTCTCTGTCCCAAAAATAAATAAAAAACGTTGAAAAAAAAATTTAAATAGTGTGCTTTTCCTTTCTTTCCTTCCTTCCTTTTTAAAAATATTATTTGACTTGTTTTTCTACTCTGGAAGGCAAGGACTTGGCTCATTCCTGCACTTTCTTTCTCCTCTTCTTGGTACAGAGGTAGCACAACTTCTAGTCAAGTGTCTATTAAGAGTGCACGTTGTGATATAAATATTGCTTACGGCTGCCCAGTTCTTGGTGTTCCATATTTCCTTTCTTGTGTCCTCCCCGCCCCTCATTAATTTCCCATGTTTCTTGAGCCTCGTTTTTTGTGTCTCCCCAGTTCTCCGACTCCCCTGGGCCTTGGCCCTTGCTGTCGGAGCGCCTCTTTGTGCTTCAGCATGCCAGGTTCTCAGCTTGTGTTGCTCCCGGGAAGCACCTCTGTGCCCGGCTCTGCTTCCCCTTCATCCTGGGAATCCATTCTTTCCTTTGGTTGTGTTGCTTTGTGGGTGGGTGCCCCCTCCTTTCTTGATTTACTCCCTTGTCTTCCAGTAGCTTGCTGAGGAAGAGTGGGGGAAGGTAGGCAGGCAGCAAGAAGGAAGCTGATTCATGCACACGTCCCTTTGAAGGCATGGATGTGGGGTGTGGCTGAAGATGGGACAGTTGGTAGAGAGTCAGCAGAGACAACGAGGCGCCCAGACCCCTTCCACCATGCCAGCAGAAGCTCTGGCTTCACTTTGTGGAATAGTTTAAGCGAGAGGGGATCTGGATTTGAGCATCACGTAATGATGAAAATGGGTATTGAATGAAAGTTTGCACATTGAATGGGACAAGCCAGGCCCCCTTGGCTCTCACAGTGCTGGCATTCAGGCTCCTAACCTCTCCTCTCCCACCCCAGGACATGAGAACATTCCAATCTGTGGAAACTGGCAGCCTAATTCCTGTTTGCTGTCCAACCAGGATACTTGCTTGACCCTTGGACCAAGGTCGTCAGTTGGTCAGTGGCAGAGGGTAGCAGCAACAGACCCATTGAAGAAGAAGGTTATTGGTTTTTTTTTCTTTCCTCAAGAGAAACTGTGAAAGACTTGAAAATGCCTCAAAAGTGCGTTTGATTCATTTCTGTATCCCACTATGGTGTGTACCCTGTAGCTGCCCATAAATACTTGTTGAATAGAAGTGACTTTAGGCCTTTATATGATTTCTGAGTTGGTCATATTCTACTGTCTGCTGTTTGGAAAATCCTTGTCTTTCCATTGCTCTGCCTACCTGAGGTGGTGGTGTGAAGGACTTTTTCTTTTTAAAAAAATTTTTTTTAACATTTATTCATTTTTGAGAGTGAGAGAGACAGAGCACGAGCAGGGGAGGGCAGAGAGAGAGAGGGAGACACTGAATCCGAAGCACGCCCCAGGCTCCCAGCTGTCAGTGCAGAGCCCGACACGGGGCTTGAACTCACCGTGAGATCGTGACCTGAGACGAAGTCGGACACTCAACTGACTGAGCCTTCTAGGTACCCCTTTTCTGATTCCTTTTGAAGGAATCTTTATTAGCTTTTTTGAGTAAGCTTGTTGTCGGAGCACAACTTCATACCTTTTGGGCAGTCTCGGGTAGTGTTCTGTGGTCATGGGTGGGAATTCTGCGTACCTGGGAACACTTCCCTGCACCTGTTTTATCACTGTCCTCAGAAATGTCAGAATTTACTGGTAAAGCGTGCTGGTTGCCAAGAGCTGGGGAGGAGGGGCAGGATGGAGGTAGCATAGTCGTTATTAAGGTTTTTGAAAACCACATTCTTGCCTCCCAGATGAAGCAATGTGAAGACCTTTGTAGAAAATACTGACTTTTCCCCTCCCCTTTTTCAGTTGAAGCCTAATGAGACTGGACCTGTCAGGAGTGTTTGGTCAGCAGAGGGAGGGAGACTGGGCATTTCACTTTTGTGTGGAGTTCTCGCTCTCTCGCTCTCTCCCCTCCCTCCCTCCCTCCCCCCCCCCTTTTTTTTCTTTTTTCCACCAAGTTTTCCAAATTGAGAGTTCCTTTAATTTGTAACTGAACTGGAGGAGGACCAGCTCTTAATCGGAGATCATGTCCGGAGATAGGATTTTTCACTTCTGGCTCTTACCTGGAGCTGGTGGGACTTGGCTCTGGGTCTCCACAACTGGAGACCCAGCTGGAGAAGGCTTCACTGAGCAGGTACTCCCACCCAGACGGTACTGGGTTAAGGTCAAGCCTCCAGTCTCCTGGAGAGCAGCTGGGGAAGTGTCCTGTGACTTTTTGGCCAATTGGTCTGTCTAGAACAGGGAGTAGGGCTGGTCTGGCCACAGTGGCCCACCTGGCTGCTCTGTGGGGCCATCACAATGAAGGGTGTGGGGGACAGTACGGGGCAGGACCTCATAGCCCCACTGTGAGCTAATTGGGAATCTTTAGGGTGCCAACATGAGTCACAGCTCACACGGGCCCCCTACGGATGAAGGCAACAACCCCTTGAACATCAGGACTGGGCTGAGATCAACATCCCTGAGGCATGGCTCTGACACTCTGATTCCTGGGCCCCAGCCATGCTGCTAAGTGCGAGTGGCCCAGCCTACCACCATCCCCCATCCTCAGTAGCAGCCCCAGACACTGCCCATCAAGGTAGGCATTGGCTGTCACAGTATTTCTCTAGCTCTCATGTTTGCTTTGGGGCTTCTGGGAGTACCCTCTAGGACTACGCGTCCAGTAGGTAGCTACCAGCTTGCTGTATGTGGCTATTTAAATTTAATATTAAATAAAATTTAGAGTTCAGTTTGTTATGTTGATCGCATTTCGAGTGCTCAGCCCCCTGTGACAAAGTAGCTGCCAATATTGGACTGTAGTTGTCACTTGGGGAACACCCAGGCCTTTGCCTTTTGTGACCTGTTCTGCTTTGGCCATGTTGCAGCTGCTGCAACTTGTTCCCATTGCCTTGACAGTAAAGGTCAGACTCCTTTTGTCTGGCCTCTACCAGCTCTTCAGCTTTGGCTTCCAGGACTTCTGCTCTCTCTGGGACTTGCTGTTCCCTTCCACCCCCAAAGGCATCTTGGGTTTAGAATCTTAATTTATGTCATTAATGCAGTGTTGCAACCTTAGAAAATTCCGGCCACCTTTGGGACGGCCTTCTCGGGGTTCTGTTTGCCCACTTCTGAAATTGGGCTCAGCGTGTGCAGGTGTGTGTGTGTGTGTGTGTGTGTGTGTGTGTGTGTGTGTGTGAGAGAGAGAGAGAGAGAGAGAGAGAGAGAGAGAGAGAGAGAGAGAAATTCTTCAGTATGCACTGTGAGCTTCTGGTGGACAGAAGCTTTTTCTTGCAACTTAAACATATTTATGTGTGAATTATTACGTGAATGTAAGTATATAACTTCAACCTTGTAAGGAATTAGGTAAACACATGCTGTAGAAATCAAGAGGCCCTCTTGGTGGTCTTGCAAAGACCTCTGTGTGTGTGTGGTCTTCCTCTAGCAAACTGGGGGGAGGGGTGAGGGGGGTGGCCCTGACCTTGACCGTGCCCACAACCTGCTGTTGTGCTCTGAATGCAGTGGCAGCAGGTGCTGGGCTTCAGGTTCAGGGTCACGTAACTACTCCCTGTCCTTTGAAGACTCCCTCCCCCTCACCCCCGCCCCCCTCCTTCAAGGGGAAAAGCCCCTCAGCAACAACTTGATGTGCTGGGCATTCTTCTAGGGATGGAGTGTCTTGAACACCTGGGGGACCGTCTTTGATAATGTGAACATATAACCTTGGAATAATGGAAATGTTCAGATTTCAACCTAGGGGGTATATAAAAGTCTGCTCAGAATGCCGAGTGGATGTGGCTTCACTGACCAGGTCCAGGTCCAGGTCCACTCTGGCTTGATAGCCACTTGGCTCCTAAGTGATTGTTTTGTGATCAACTTTCCCATCAATTAATTACACACAACTCCTTTTTCCACAATAACTGTAGCCAAATGGGCTTAGTCACTGGGACCAACACTGTTTGTACTCTTCCCAGAAGTTTGTTTTCTTGTTTAGCAGAAGGCTCTAGACTGCAGTAACCGAGTTGGTCATCGGTGCTGGGAGTGAGGCCATTACTTCTCCAGAGGTAAGCTTTTCTGAGAAGCTGCAGTTTCCTCTGGGAGAAAGGAATCATTTTAAGGATTTTATTTTTTATTTTATTATTTTTAATGTTTGTTTATTTTTAATTTTTTGTCATGTTTTTATTTTATTTTTGAGAGAGAGAATGCAAATGGGTTAGGGGCAGAGAGAGAGGGAGACAGAATCGGAAGCAGGCTCCAGGCTCTGAGCTGTCAGCACAGAGCCCGACGCGGGGCTCGAACTCAAATACGGTGAGATCATGACCTGAGCCAAAGTTGGATGCTTAACTGCCTGTGCCACCCAGGCACCCCGATTTTTATTTTATTTTTTTTTAAGTGATCTCCACAACCCAGTATGGGGCTTAAACTTACAACCCTGGGACTGAGAGTTGCATCCTCCACCAACTGAGCCAGCTAGACGCCCCAGGAAAGGAAGCCATTTAGAACCTGGACTGAGCAGGTGAATGCTAAGGCCTTGTAGGGCCGAGACACGTGCGCCTTCAGCTCTGTGTGACCACTGGGCAAGCAGCCAGCGTGCATCTATTCCCGGGCAAATGGACCTGCTAAAAATAAGCAGGCAGCTATTTAATTCCAACAGATTCAAAATAGCCAATTCTCCTCCCCACCACCCCTCAGGCAGGGCTCTGCATCTTTCTGCAAGGCTTTCCTTTGGCTTGCCTGAGTGTCTGGGGCCTCTGGAGGGGGAGACCATGGGGGAGAAGGCTGCTTTCAGTTAGTTTGTGCGTGTGAAGGCTTTTAGACCTGCAGTGTTAAATGCCACTTATGTCTTGAGAAGTTCAGCTTTTTTACAGAAAACAACAAAAACAAAACAAAACCAGGGCAAGGAGAGCAACTCGAGAGTGTGTTCCCAGAAAAGGAAGGTAGCAGAGAGCCTCGTAAGGCTGAAGTGTGCACACTTGTGCGTGTGGGCATATGTGTGTATGCACATGTGAGGGCGGCCCTGTCTGAGAATTCGGGAAAGGCTGCCGCGTCTTCCGGCACCCGTCTAGGCCTCTCCAACGGTGTAAAGCAGGGAAAATGGCATCCTACCGATTCACAAGAAGTCTGTTTGGGGTGAGAGTGGCTCACAGAGGACTCTTGGAAGTGAAGGGCTGAGGAAATGAGGAACTCCTCTTGACTGGTGGGAAGTGGGGCTTTGGTCACCCGGTGATCCCTGTGAGTCCCCTCCCGGTAGCGGTGCCTTCAGTGAGTCCCAGCTAGGCTCCTCTGGGTGGGGTGGCTGCTGATCCCCCGGGCCCTTGGCTCTGTTCTTGGTGGAGATGATTAATATCTCTAATCACAGTCCCCAGGTGGCAAGGGAAAAATAAACCAGGCGTGCCTTCTCCTGTCTGGGGATATCACACCTCTTTTCTCAAGTTGCTGCAGCATTTCAGTTGGGCAGTTCCTGTGTCCTGGAGATTTCATGGAGACAAGGGCTTTTCCTGGGTACTGGGTTAGACATGGGGGGGGGGTGGTGGTGGGCAGTAACTGGTGGGCGCTGGGGATCCAGGTGGGGCATTCAGTATTCATGGGTTGGGTGACATAGCCTCAGGGGACCAGTGTTAAACACCTTCTAGGGAGTCCTACTGACACAATAGCAGGAGGCATCTGGCTTGGAAATGGTGCAGAAACTTCTGAGCTGTGATTAGGTGAGTAGCTATAGTTGACTGTCTGGGGGGAGCTGTGGATGATAGGTTTGGGGTCTCAGCCCCAGTCGGTGGGGAACAAGCAGGACGGGGAAGGTTAGGTGTACAAGCGTTAGAGGTGTTCTGGCAAGCTGCAGAGCAGTGTTGTGTTCCCAGGTGCAGGTCTCTGTGTTTAGCGTAAGCTAGGCTGGGAACAGAAGGGACGAAATGGGGACTAGGGGATAGTGACATGGGGGAGCCAGAGTCTGAGTTGTGGTGTGGATCAACTAGGGTGCCTGGCCAAAGCAGGCTGAGAGTGTATGCTTGAGTGTGGGCCTCTGCTTCTAGCCAGTTCCTGGGATCTCTGGAGGCGGGGCAGGGGTCAACTGCTGGACCCTTGAGATCAACTTCTAGTACCAAAGGGTTGGAGGCATCTCCCAGAGAGGGTGCGTACAAGCAGGAGGAGGGCCAAAGAGAGGAGAGAGAATCCCAAGGAGGCCCTGTGCTGACTCGGGCTCAATCCCATGAACTGTGAGACCGTGACCTGAGCTGAAATCAAGAGTTAGACGTCTAATTGAGCCACCCAGCTGTTTTTAGAGACGGTTTGTATCTTGGTTAGCAACTCCCTCCTTACACACACACACCCCATACTGAGTTTGGCTTTGGGCCCTTGATCTGTAAAACAGGGAAACTGCCCTCTGTGGGTTAATTTTTAGGATTCTTCATCTTCCTCTCTACCCCATTCCATGTAATCTTGTTCCTGAGATCAGAGAATTGGTAGAAGACTGTGGGAATCACAACTATAAAACCCTGTAGAAATGGGATTGCCTAGTTAATAAGGAATCAGAACCTAAATTGACTGCCAAGAAGAGAACTTGGGTTCAGACCCCAGCCACACTTTCCATTGCGTGTGACCTGGTGGGTGGGACTGACAGTAGGCCATGTGGTAGGCATATTCCCTTATCCTGAGAGCATCCTTCCCCCATGACCTCTATTCCTTCTCAGATTTTATTTATTTTTATGTGGAAGACATTGAATACAAAGCAAATAGCCTGTATGTAATTTGCCACTTTTTCAGGGGCGAGCACATTGTTCCAGAACAGTGGTTCTCTGACTTGAGTGTACATTGGAATCATCTGGGTTAAAAGAAAAAGAAACACCTGGTGCCCTGATCTGACCCTCAGAGATACGGATTTAATTGATTTGGGTGCCACCTTGGCCTTGGGAATTTAAAAGCTTCCCAAGTGATGCTAATGTGCCACTAAGTTGGAGAACTGCTGAGAGAGAAATTTCAAAATCTCTCTCCCTGGAAGGAAGACTATATTGGCAGATAAGAAAAAAACCTAAAAAACCGAAAAGCTATCAGAACTAATAAAAGATTTCAGTAAGGTTGTAGGATGCAGGGTCAATGTACAAAACCTTCGCCACCCTTCCAGCCTAGAGGCTTGGTGTGTGTCTTTCCTGGTTTGCCTATAGGGTTGTCTGGGCACAGACGGCACACACAAGTGGTGTCCGGGTTTGACCTTGTGTCTCACAGCAGTGTTTCCATGTCCGTACATGAGATCCCCTTCTCTATGACTGGCATGTCCACGAATTCTGCAGTGTGTTTAGCAGTGATTCCCCAAGAATTGTTTCAAATGATGCCCCAGTGACCATTATATAGACCTCTGTGCAGAGCTGTTTTTATTCTTTTTTTTTTTTTTTTTTTTTTAAGAGAAGATTGCAGGGGATGCCTGGGTGTCTCGGTTAAGCACCCAACTCTTGATTTTGGCTCAGGTTATGATTTCACGGTTTGTGAGATTGAGCCCCATGTCAGGCTCCATGCTGATAGCACAGAGCCTGCTTGGGATTCTCTCTCCCCCTCTCTCTGCCTGCATGCTCACACACTGTCTCTGTCTCCCTCTTTCTCTCTCTTTCTCTCCAAAATAAATAAGCTTTAAAAAAAAAGATTTCAGGTGTGGTGTTTTTAGGTCATAGGAGGTATGGTCATAACTTTTTTTTTTATGTTTATTTATATTTGAGAGAGGGAGACAGAGACAGAATCTGAAGCAGGCTCAAGGCTCTGAACCGTCAGTATAGAGCCTGATGTGGGGCTTGAACTCATGAGAGATAGTGAGGTCATAACCTGAGCCAAAGTTAGACACTCAACGGACTGAGCCACCTAGGCACCCCTTAACCTTTTAAGAGCAGTATGAACTTCCCCTCCTTGGCCCATACATTGCCTCATTCTCTTAAGACATGAGTGGGTTTCCAGACTTAATGTGGAGTAGAACCTGAGTTCCAGTCCTTGGTTATATGATTTTGAACCTTTAAGTTTTTTTTTTTTTAACTTTAAGTTTATTTATTTATTTTGAGAGGGGGAGAGAGAATACCAAGCAGGCTTCGCACTGTCAGCACAGAGCCTGTGGTAGGGCTCAAACTCGGGAACCGTGAGATCATGACCTGAGCTGAAAACCAGAGTTGGATGCTTAACTGACTGAGCCACCAGGTTCCCCTAAGTTTTTATTTAATCTCTACACCCATCGTGGGGCTCAAACTCCCAACCCTGAGATCAAGAGTACCGTGCTCCGCCAGTTGAACTAGCCAGGTGACCCTGCATGGAGCTATTTATTTTTTAATTTTTTAAATTAAAAAAAATTTTTTTAATGTTTATTTTTGAGGGAGAGAGACAGAGCGCGAGTGGGGGAGGAGCAGAGAGAAGGAGACACAGAATCCGAAACAGTCCTGAGGCTCCAAGCTGTCAGCACAGGGCTTGAACTCACAAGCTGTGTGATTATGACCTGAGCCAAAGTCAGAAGCTTAACTGACTGAGCCACCCAGGTGGCTTTATTTTTTAATTTTTAACGTTTATTTATTTTTGAGTGAGAGAGGGAGACACAGAATCAGAAGCATGCTCCAAGCTCTGAGCTGTCAGCACAGAGCCTGACATGGGGCTCGAACTCACAAATGGTGAGATCATGACCTGAGCCGAGGTCGGATGCTCAACCGCCTGAGCCACCCAGGTACCCCTACATTGAGCTATTTTAACCTTGATGATGGCAATACCTTCCAAACCAGGTGGTTGAAGATTGAGTGATGCAAGGGAGAGTATCTAGTGAGGTTCTGTGTTTGAATGTGAAGCTGTAAGGAACATCACTGAAGCTTCTGCCTGGAGGGATTCATGGGGTCTTCCGAGTGTGGCCACTGCTTAGCTTCTGCTTTGTGTTTTCTAATCCCATGGATTTACTTCAGATATTAGCAAGAAGGTTTATGGCTTTCCCCACCCTCTCACTTTGGGGCTGAAGATGTTTCCCAGTGTTCCTTCACAAACTGTAATGTGGTTGTGAATCCCCCGGGGGTCTTGTTAAAATGCAGCTAGTCATTCAGGTCTGGGCTGGGGTTGCCTTTGTAGCAGGTTCCCAGGTGATGCTCGGTGTTTCTGGCCCATAGACTGCACTTGAAGAAGTAAGGTCCTACAGCAGTGGCCCCCAGCCTCCACTGAACTTTAGAACCACCTGGGAACCGTGTGCTCTGGTTTTGCCAGAGACCATTAACATAATTAAACCAGGAAGAGTTGTTAAAGCCTTTACACTTGTCTCTGCAACAAAGCTCAAACCCAAATTAAGGTATAATTCACCGTATCAGTGGAGGAGTTTTGGTTTTAAGACGTCTTGTGATTTTTGCAGACAGAATAAAATTTACTGGCATGGGAGGTACTGAGTCATAAGCATTCTGGAATAAGTCTGTCACATACCTCTAAAGAGAGCTAACCCTGCTTTGCATAGCACTTAATACATAGCTAATCTTCATATCAACCATCGTTTATGAGATGTGTCCCCGTCTTATGATGAAGAAAACGAAGAAAACTGAGGTTCCTATCTCCTTTACACGTCTACCACCTTCTTCTGTCTAGGCCCTTATCATCTCTCCTGGCCTGGATCCAACTGACTTAGGTCTCCAGGTTCCTGTCACTTGATATGCTGTTTATCCTACTCCCAGAATCACCTGGTAACAGTTTGGTGTATGTGCCTTGCAGACCTCTGCTGGTTCTCTGTTGCCTACAGGATAAAATCCAGACTCCACAGTGAGGCCCCAGAACCCTCATCGAGTCCACTAAGCAACTTGATTCTTCAAGCATGACCTGTATCTCCATGCCACTGTATGTTTTGCTGGTCTCTTACCCTGGAGCAACCCCCTCATCCTTTTGAAATCTTCTTCATCCTTTGCTCCAGCTCCCTCTTGCTACATAACGGTTTCATTGACTCATGATTTTGTGGGTGCATGTGCGGGACATACATACATGTGAATTTCAACAGGCATTTAAAAATACTCCAACGTCATCTGAATGGATAAGTGTTCCGGGAGTTTAGGGAACTAAAACACTAGACACACTATCCCCTTGGGGGAGCATAGAATTTGGCATTGAGGAGTGATGCAGGAAGGGATTTGGGCCCAAGAGAAGGCTTGTCTTGTTTCAAGGGAGCGTGCTCAGGAGGAGGGAGCAGAAGGGGGCATCTCTCCCTGCCCACCTGCCTCCAGTGGATCACACATAGGGTGTGAGCAGGAGGAGGGATGTCACTTACAGAGGCAGGGAGAGGGAGAGAGAGTAGCTGGTTGTCTTTCCTGTGCAGTGGTATCAGGATCCCCCTACCTGGCTCTCATCGCATCTCTCTCCTCCTCTCCAGGTATCATTTCTTCAGGCCTCCAGGATGGCCATCCAGTTCCGTTCACTTTTCCCCTTGGCATTGCCTGGAATGTTAGCACTCCTCGGCTGGTGGTGGTTTTTCTCTCGTAAAAAGCATGTCAGCAGCCAGGACAGACAGGTGGAGGCCAGCGCTGTGGAGCTGAGGGCTGGCCATGCCATCAAAGAGCCACTCCCCATGGAGGACCCCCATCCTGGAGTAGCATCCATGCCCCCCAGCATTGCGCTGCCCGCGGAAAAAGAGCTGTCCACCTTGAGCAAGCCTCCCGCCGAGCCCCCAGCCTTGCTGCGGGCACATCCAGCCTGTCGCAGGTCAGAGTCCTCAGGCAGCCTTCCTAACAGCACAGAAGTGAGATTTCGACCGGGAACACGCAGAGATGACAGTACAAAGGTGGAACTAGCCCTGACGGGTGATGAAGAAGCCAAGTCCATTCCTCCTGAGTGTCCCCTTCTGACCCCAAAAGGTGTTCCTTTCCCCCGCGAAGCGGCTGAGGTGTGCAAGCAAGAGTCCCCGTTCAGTGGGCCGGCGGGGCGGGGTGGGCAGGGCCAGGCTGCGGCCCCCCAAGAGAAGCCAAGAGAGACGGGTGGGGCGGAAGGCACTGGCGACGCGGTGTCAGCAGAAAATGTGCCGGAAGAGAGTGTGTTGTGCCGGGAGCGTGGCTCTGAATTGCAGACCAGCAAGTTGCCCACCCTGGCTCCCTTGGGAGGTGCGGGGGAGAAGGGGATTGGCCGCCCGCCACAGGCCGAGGAGGACGCAGCGGGGCAGCTGCTGAGCAGCCTCGTGGGGTCGGCTCACGTGGAGCTGACGGAGGACGGCGAGCCGCCGGTGCCTCGGGCCAGTGGCAGAGCCTGTGACGCACACCGCACAGGAGAGCCGGGCACAGGGGGTGCCGCGGAGCAGAATGAGAAGATTGAGCAGGCTGCCTACCAGATCATCTCCAAAGTGATCTTGGAGGCGACCGAAGAGGTGCTGGCCACCACCATGGGCAGGATCGCAGGTCGGGTGTATCAGGCTTCGGCCGGGCAGCTGCACGGGCAGAAGGAGGAGAGCCGCGCCCCAGCCTGCCAGAAAACCACCCCAGGGCAAGAGGCCGAGGAGCCAGCTCCGGCCGCCGTTGAGGCAGAGGCGGCCTCGCGCGTGTCCGTGTCAGAGTCAGACGCCGCCCTCCTGTTGCCAGGCCCGCCCGCGGAGGACCTGCCACCACCAAAGACCTACGCGAGCTGCCTGAGCAGCCCTCTGTCCAGCCCCAGCAAGGACAAGAAGCCAAAGAACTCTGCACACCACATCTCCCTGGCCCCCTGCCCACTGCCTGCCGTCCCCCAGGGGGAGTTGCTAGATGGGGCACGTGTCCTGGTGGAAGATACCGGATGTGTCACCTGCACCTCTGACAGCAGCCAGAATGTCCCTTCAGTGGTCTCTGAGCAGTGCTCAGATTCCATCAGCGCTTCAGGGCTTGAAGACTTGTGCACGGACACCAACTCAAGCCCCAGGGACAAGGCCATCACCCCGCTGCTGCCAGAAAGTACTGTGCCCTTCAGCAATGGGGTGCTGAAGGGGGAGCTATCTGACTTGGGGAATGAGGATGGATGGACCGCGGATGCGGAAGCAGATCATTCGGGAGGTAGGAGGGTCTTGGGCGTCCCTCACCTAGAGGATGGGGTGGCCGGGTGTCTGTTTGGTGGCCAAAGGCTGCTGGTCTGCCTCCCTCTGCTGCTTCTGCAGTAAGAATGCTCTTCGACTCTGTGTCCCGGCTGGCCTGCAGAAGGTTGGGGTGCAGCGCAGCAGTGGTGGGTAACTGAGAAGTTGGGCTGCCCTGAGCCCCCCAAAGCCCCAGGAGCTGTAACTTGGTTCGGCAGCCAGGGACCCTCCCTAGTCCTCCTGAAGGAGCCAGCTCAAAGTTGGTTTCGCTGATTAACCTCAGCGTGCCTCTTTTCTCTCTTTTAAACCAACCTCTTAAAGGTTTTTGTAATGGAGAGGCCTCCTTAGCTTAATTCCAAAGTACCAAGAGTGGGTGTGAGCTTTTTTTTTTTTTTTTTGAATGGTTGATTTCCTTTTAATCATGTGCTTGTTCCCATGTCTTCACCTGCCTTCCTTCTCCAGAAGCTCTTACCGGGTAAGTGCCCAGGGAGCGGCCACGGCTTTGACATTGCGGGAGGCTCTCGCTTTCCTGCCTTGTCTCCACTGTTCCTCGGCACAGAGCCCTCCACCATTTCCTTTCCGTGCGGCCGCAGCTCCACCCCGGGAAGGAGGGGCACTTTGGTAACCAAGTATCCACTGGGTTTTTCAAGTGCTGACCCCAGCGTAGACAGTTCAGACCGCTAACTTACAGGTCAGCAGCTCCTGACCCTGGTTTTGCAGCCACCCTGGGGTATTTTCATTTATCTCCCGGAAAGAGGCCATGAAGATCCCCTCCCCCGTGGGGGTCTCTGATCTGCTTGCCCTGGAGCCAGTCCCTACCCTCTCTGCTCCAGGCAGGTTGGGGGTCTTTGCTGGGAGTTTTACTACTTGCAGCAGGACTTTCATCATAGCACATTTTTGTCACCTTTGACACTGCTGATTTATGTACCTCTAAAGGAAAAAACTCCTCATTGTGATCATGAGTGTACAAGGCCAGAGACTGTAAGATGCATCCTAACATCAGGGATGTTAAAATCGTTTGTTTGTTTGCTTGTTTGTTTAATAAGAAAGATCTTAAAGTGGGTAAACAATTTTTTTTTTTTTTTTTAAGAATAAAGGAATTTCCCTTTGTCTGCTGGCCCTCGGCCAAATTAACAGGCCTGCCAGCCGTGTCATGCCACCTCTAGATTGACTGGCGGCTACTCTGCTGCGGTGAAGGCCTCATGTTTAGGCCTTTTGGAAGAGAAGGCGGTGATGGGGCGTGGTGATGGTGGGGAAGTGTGGGGACAACAGATTCGAACTTGGCGGTACCATTTGCCCAGCACTCCATTGTGCGCAGCACAGGCTCCCGCCTCCCCCACATCTGCACCTTGGTGCACGGCCCTCCCTGTGCGTGAGGAAGTTGAGGCTGAGCGGGGCTGGGACCACCAGCTAAGGAAGCTGGCCTGTGAGCACAGCCTGCTGGAGTCCTGTGTGGTCTGAGCCACCTCTGGGTGTCCTTGGGGTGGCCGGTATCAGCCAGTCCTGTTTTGTTCGGGAGAGGCTGGAGCCCCTGATGTTGAAGGATGAAGTCCCTTTCAAGGTGATTCTTCCTTAGCTGGGAATGGAATCTCTTTTAAGCCTTGCTCTGCATCCAGACAGTACATGCATTGCTTGGCAAAGGATTATGTCCAGAGTTTGGAAAAACCATGTGGATAATAACCTAATTAGTAGACTCTCAGGAGCGATCTATTTCTGGCAGTTGAGTCGTCCATATTTAAGCTAGAGTCCTCTTAAGCTGGTCTGGACCCGTTTTTCTGAGATGGCCTCCTGGCACATTCTTGAGCAAGAGTGGAGCAGACCACATTGATCTCAGGGTCCTGCTTCCTGCTCTGTTGTCTGGAGCATGAACTTCAGTTCAGTCTTTTGACCGGGGGTTAAAGACCCACCATGAGCCCAAAGGGCATTCAGAGTTGTACAGGTCAGGCCTAAGAGAGGGAAAGGAGAGCCGCCTTCCTCCGTCTACTTCCAGTAGGCCCCAGGTGGCATAGGATGAGAATGGCGCCTTCAAGGGTGGACTCTTTCTAGCTCTGCCTGGCTGAAGGTCATGGCCCTTGAGCCCAGGCCTGGGGCCTTGGGGGCCTTAGAGTCTCTTGGTTTGAGGGGCTGGCATAGTCAGAAGGGTGTGGGCCAGTTGTGACTGGTTGGTCTCCGTGGAAGCCAGCACCTGATACCCGGCTCCTGGGACCGTGTGGACCTGCTGGCCCGCTCCCCCGCCCCGTGGGCTCCCCTTCCCAGCTCACCACTTGTCTCTGCTCAGGCAGCTGTGGCTGGGCGTGGCTGCCAGTTCAGCAAGTGGGGCTGTGAGCGACAGGCTAAAATTAGGTGTATCTACACCCCCAGTTCTCCTTTCATTGGGGTCGTTCCGAGCCTTTTAGACTGCGGGTTGACAGCCGCCAAGCTTGAGGAGGGGGTGTGGGGCGGGGGGCCTCCTGGGAATGTGAGTTGGGAAGTTCTGCATTATTGACTTCTCTTAGCTGGTGTCTGTGTGTCTGTGTATGCCGCTTCCTCCCCTGCAGGATCGGACAGGAACAGCATGGATTCAGTGGATGGTTGCTGTGGCCCCAGGAAGACTGACGGTTTCCAGAACGCCCAAGCGGGCTCCAGTCCTAAGAAGGTCGACCTCATCATCTGGGAGATCGAGGTGCCAAAGGTAAGGGCTGCAGGGTCATGGGGCTTAGGGGGAGGGACAGTAAACCCAAAGCAGTCCCTGAGTGAGCCAGAGGCTGAAGGGAAAAGGGAGTGCCACACTCTGCCACGGTTCGGAGAGCTTGCTGTGAGGTGGAATCCCCTCAGCCGCCCTCAGGAGGGGCCTGTTCTTGTCCGCTTCAGACTCACAGGCCGCTCGCTCCCCCCTGGGGCTGTCCTGTGTGTGTGTTCTGGGGCTCAGGTCATCTGAGATGCCCACAAAAGCCAGACTGAGGATGTGGGCCAGGCAGGAGTCCCTTCACTGCGCTCTGCCCGAGCTCTCCAGCGCAAAGTAGACTTGGTAATTGAGCACAGCATAAGTCTGTATTTCGGAGAGCTTGAAAAGTATAGAAATATATGAAGAAAATAACAAGCTGCTCTAGTCTCACCCCCGAGAGTGACTGTGAAGACTTTTATTTCCTTCTCGTCTTGCACCCTGTGGTTTTTAAACAAAACTGAGATTATGTTGCTTTAATTAATGCTTTTAAATATTTAACAATTTAATTTTCCTGTGTTATTCTCTGAAAATATAATTTTAACTGCGTTATTCGTTGTGTGAACGTCAGTTTACTTCACCAGTCCCCAAATCCAGGGTGCTTAAGTGGTTTCTAGCTTCTTGCTGTTCTAACTTACAATTTATTAGCTTGATCTTGATGTTTATTTCTGGGGCTCAGAAATAATTGGCCAGCTGAATTCTCCTGGGCGCTTAGCTCCCTGCTGCCGTGGAGACTTGGCTTGGTTTGAACTCTGGGTCAGGCGGGCTGCTTTGACCCCAGGGTGCTGGCTCCCTTGGTGTTTTCTCCTGCCGTGACCCTGATAGCAATCCTGCCCTCTTCTTCAGTGGTTGCAAAGGGTGCGCCCAGGCAGCTCTGGGTGCAGAGCGACTGTGTCCTTTGTGGCTCTGCTGGGGTGGGGTCGTTTGGGATCATCTCCGAGCTTGTCTTACATCATGGCTAAGTTTGGCTTCTTCTGTCTGCCTTGAACTCTTGGCATGCTGGGCACTTTTGCAAGCCTCGTGCTCTGAAGGCTCCAGCCCGCTATCAATTGGCAGCAGAAGCCCAAGGGTTCTTTTGACTTTTACTTTCAAACGGAGCCTCTATCTTTGAAACCAGATAGACTTGAAGAGGTCAGAAACCAGATAGACTTGAAGAGGTCAGAGAAGTCCTAAATCGTGCTTGTGCTGGTGAAACATCTAGTGTAGATTTGGGAGGAGAATATGCTGCTTTGCAGCTTTCTGGATGTAGGCCAGGTTGTCGGAGGAAGAAATGGGAACTGCTGAGTCCTGGGGGCCAGACTGTGTCGTTCAGCCACTTAGTAGCTTTGTGATATTGCGTGAGTTACTTAGCCTCTCTGAGCTTGTTAATTTGTAAAACAGTGATAAAGGTATCTGTTTCATGGTAAGTGCTTACAGCAGTGCCTGGCAAATGAGTGCTGGCATGTTAACCGTTAATATGTTTGAGCTTGACCTTGTGTAAAACAAAGGTAGGTCTTGGGGAACGCAGGGAGTTGGTTTCCCATTAACACCCCCAATTGTCTCTCTGTCTCTCTCAGCACTTAGTTGGTCGGCTAATTGGCAAGCAGGGGCGGTATGTGAGTTTTTTGAAGCAAACGTCTGGTGCCAAGATCTACATCTCAACCCTGCCTTATACCCAGAACATCCAGATCTGCCACATAGAAGGTCAGTGGCACCTGCCACCCTTTGTTTAGGTTTCTTGCCTGAAAGCATTTGAGTCCCAGTTCTTCCCCTTTTGGGATCTCAGTCTCCAAATAGAGAACGCTGATCATCCCAGGTGATCTTCAGCCCTCCTCTCCAGTTCAGGTACTTGAAGGGGCCTCTGCTCCCTCCCCCAGATCTTCTGGCCAGGAGAGGCATGGGCACTCAGGCAGGCTGGGGGTCCTGGCCTTATAGTGCCCGCTGCCTCACATGCCTCCCTCGCAGAGCAGAACGGGATTCCCCTCCGGTCGGTGAGGGCTGGGCCTTTCCCATCTGCTAGCCTCCTATTGCATTCAAAGCATGGACACAGCGGCAGAGGTACCATTTGAAAGGTCAGTGGGTTTCAAGCCTCTGTAGATGCTTTTCTTCTTAAGGCAGAACTTAGCTGTTTGGCACTCTAAAGATTTACTTGAGCTCTGGGAAAAGTCTGGTGGAGTGGGGGTTGTGTGTGAGTTTGGTTTTGCAGTTTGTCCTACCCACTGGCTCTCCTGCTTTTACCCCTATCTAGGCTCTCAGCATCATGTGGACAAGGCGCTGAACCTGATTGGAAAGAAGTTCAAGGAACTGAACCTCACCAATATCTACGCTCCCCCACTGCCGTCACTGGCACTGCCTTCTCTTCCAATGACTTCCTGGGTGAGCATGCGCCTGGGGGACCAGATCCTCTTGCCTTCCTTTCACCCCAGCCTGCCCCAAATAAGAAACTCCCGACTGTGGGCCCACAAGGCCAAGAGCTCGTTGACATCTCTGACCTGTCACCTCTGGCCTCCTCTGGTCAGTTCAGTTATGCTTCTATTTTTTTATTTTTGAGAGAGACAGTGCAAGTGGGGAAGGAACAGAGAGAGAGGGGAAGGAGCGGAGAGAGAGGGGGACACAGAATCCGAAGCAGGCTCCAGGCTCTGAGCTGTCAGCACAGAGCCCATCGTGCGGCTCGAACCCACTAACTGTGAGATCATGACCTGAGTGGAAGTCGGACGCTTAACCGACTGAGCCACCCATGTGCCCCTCAGTTATGCTTCTAGTCTGTGTTTTCTGGGGCTGGGCTTTAGGGCTGAAGTGCTGGTACAAAGCCAGACGTGCCTCTGTCCCCACTTGGAGGGATGGTTCTCCTCAGGCCGGCACCTGTTGTGTTTTTAAGGCATTTGCCTAGGAAGGATTATGGTCTATCCAGGAGACCGGGTGCACTTGGTTGGCTTGGGTCTCCTTAAAGCTGGTGCTGTGTGCAGAGTCACAGCCTAACCCCTCTGAGGCCTGGGTGGGACCCACCATTGTGGGCTTGGATGGGCTCGTAATGGGTCCTTGTGTTCCTTACTCCTAGTTGAGCCGGGCCTAGTGATGGCCCTGGTGAAGGATTCCCTTTCCCTTTCCCTTCTCATGGGAAATACCTAGATTATTAAAGGAGAAGAAATTCTCCCCACCAGGCTGTGGAAACCCGGAGGCTCTTTGGAGGGAAAGCTGACCTCTTGGGGCCTCTGTGTGCTGGGGGGCCGTGGAGTTTCTGGGGCCTGTCACTCAGATCCTGCAACATGCCTCCAGCTCTATTTGAGCTTTATCTCACTAGTAGAAGAATTGTAGGGTTTTGTAGGCCAAAGACGACTGTTGCATTTCACACGTGGGCTGAACGTGCTTCTTCAAGAAAATTACCTCCCTAGCTTTTGTTTGGGATGGTTGACTTCTCGGTTCTGTATCTTGCCCCTCCAAAGATCTCTGTGCCGTGGGTGAAGGCAGGGGATGGAGGTCCTGTTGTCTTCTGTGGATGTTTGGGAGTGGGCTGAACCCCACTCTGTCCTTTACTTCTGAATCATAGCATTTTTCCCAGCAGGCTTGGACCAGACCCGCTCTTAAATTATACACAATTGAGCAGTTGTTAGGGCTTCCTCCCATTGTTCTCTGTGTGGAGACGAGATCCCAGATACCTTGCAACCAGCAGCACTCGGGGGAGGTGGGGAAGTCAGAACTCTCAGCCAGAGGTGTGGCCACCTGACTGGATGGTGAACTAGACATCTTTCTGTGTCCAGGCCCACCTAGATGTTGCCTGTAAGGGAAATTAGTGTCTAGGGACAAGTCTTTTTGAGACCAGGCTTAGCCTCTGCTAGGACCTCTAATGTGGGGCCTGGCTACTGAGCAAATCTACATTCCGAATAGCAGAGTGGGAAGGACTTGGGAGGGTGTCTGTGGAGTGTAGAGAGGAAGAGACAGTAGGACTCAAACAGTTGGGTCCTTGTTGGCAGGAAAGCGGAGGAGAGAGAGCCTGTCAAACTTGAAGCTCCTGGGATCAGCTGCAGGGCCACAGATGCTGGCTGGGGGGCCTGAGGGCCTGCCCACCTCTTATCCCCTGGTAGCTTGTTCTCAGTGGCCCCTCATTCCCTTGCCTTCCCTGGTGCTACAGTCTCAAGTAGCGGTGGGGGGAGCGGAGGCTCTGGTGCCTGGACCCTGCCCGGGGCCCCTCACTGTTTCCACAGCTGCCTCCTCCCTGCCCAGCCCTGAGGCGAGGCCGCCTCTGGAGGTTACTGTTGGCATTGCAGGACAGGGCCTCTGAGGTGTCACACTTTCCATGGCTGAAGTAGTTTTCCTTGAACTTCTGCCATTTGGGTGCCATGTTGTGTTGGGTTGTCATGCCCTTTTCAAAGAGGTGCCAGTTCAGAGACTTGCCCTGCGGCCTCAGGGCTTACCTCAAACCCGAGAAGGATTGTTGCAGCGCCTGCTGCCCCTTCTCGTCCTCTGCAGCTCATGCTCCCCGATGGTATCACTGTGGAGGTGATCGTGGTCAACCAGGTCAACGCTGGGCACTTGTTCGTGCAGCAGCACACGCACCCCACCTTCCATGCACTGCGGAGCCTGGACCAGCAGATGTACCTGTGCTATTCTCAGCCCGGGATCCCCACCTTGCCCACCCCGGTGGAAAGTAAGTGCTGCCCTGGGGTCAGCGGGGAGCCCTGGCCAGGCCATGGGGAGAGGTTTTGGGGGTGGCCTGTTCTGCCCTTGGTCTTGACCCAGGAGGAGGCTGTTCTGGGATCCTTCATGGGAACAGCATCCCTGAGTGCTTGCCAGCAGAATGGAGTTATTGTGGGCTGGGTTACCCAGCGAGCCCAATGGAAATGGTCTTCCCACTGGCTGACAGAGTCCCGTGGGGTTGGAGTAGAGTTTTAACACACGAATTCTAGCTCTGCCATGTATCTGTGGAATGGGGCTGATGCCAGCTTGCTCCAGGAATTAGGGTTGGATTATTCTATGTAAAGAGCCTGATCCAGATGGTGATTCTCGTAGAAGCTCCTGACGGGCAAGAGGCCTTTGTGGTGGGTTGGTTCATCTCCGTTTGACAGATGAGAAAACTGAGCCTCTGAAGTCGAGGGAGTTGCCTAGGTGACACTTGAGCAGGAACCAGGGTCCTGGGGTCTAAACTCACTTGTGGTCTTGAGTCTGTCCTTTGTCACTATTTTCTTTGTTGCCCATGTTGGCGAGAATCCAAGGTCAGAACATCTCTTCACCCATTGCTATCAGGGACTCCTAACCTGGAGCACCCTAGGGGGCTTCAAGGCATTTGAGAGATCTGTGAAGTTACTGAGATCACAGAAATAAGGATTTAATTTTCATCAGAGTCTCTGTTGTTGCCTCAATCCAGCAGTGAAGACCAAACTGGGGTCTGAGTGACTATGCCAGGGGTTCCCCTTAAGGGTCAAGGTCAGGACACAGTGTGGTCAACTGAGTGTGCAGGCCCTCAGCCTGTAGTTCCGTTTGTTCTGGCCCTGCTGCTACAGGCAGGGGTTGGTGACCGCTGGCTGCCAGGGACACGTGTGCTCTGAGCAACTTCCTGAAGCAAAGGCTAGAAGAAGCGGGCTTAAGCCTGCAAGTCCCCTTCTGATCAACTTCTGATCAACTTCTGAGTTGTCACGGGCTGGAACAGGCCCTAGACGCCAGGCCAGTGAGATCTGCCACATTTGGAGGTTTTTGATTCTTTCTGGGACTCTCCCTTAAGAATATAAATCCCCCTTCCCTGAGTTTTAGATTTTACTTGGTTTCTTCTGGCCAATCCTTATCTATCTCAGGCTCTAGTAGGTTTCAGAGTAGATGGATCTGGAAGAATGCTTTTTGGTCTGCAGAGCTTTTTGGGTGGCATGTGGGAGGCCAAATTTCCCACATCTAGGTCCTTCCCTTGGCCAGTCTCGGGCTCCAGGGAGGCTGTGGGGGCTCCTTGCTATTCCCCTGCCTGGTGGAGGCACAGGACTCTGAGAAGTAAGGTGGGGAGGTGGGTAGCACTGACTGGGGACCCTTGGTGCCCTGTCGTATGCCAGGACTGTCCACACGCTCTCTTCCTGCCCTGCAGTCACGGTCATCTGTGCTGCCCCCGGTGTGGACGGTGCCTGGTGGAGAGCCCAAGTGGTGGCCTCCTACGAGGAAAGCAATGAAGTGGAGATCCGCTACGTGGACTACGGTGGATATAAGAGAGTGAAAGTGGACGCGCTCCGGCAGATCCGGTGGGTCCACCCTCCTCCGACGAGCGCATGCCATGCGTGTTGGGGCTGTGTGATCTCTGCAGAGCTGGCACAGTTCTACCAAGCCTGGGACGTAGGTTGACCCTTTCTCCTGCTGCCTACTCTGGTTTGGCAGGGTCTGATAGGAACCTACTGCACTGCTCGCCTCAGTCAAACTGAGCTAGAAAGGCCTGTCTTGAGGAGGAGGTCCCCGGGTATTGTAGGACACAAGTGAAGCAGCTCCTCTGGGAGTTGGATGTGAGCAGTCCCTCTGAGGTCAGGCTGCAGCAGGGAGGTGGCCTGCATCCAGGGAGCCGCGGCCTCCTTGCCCATCGTAGACGCCTCTGCTTCGCTTCATCCTGGGTCGTGGGGGGCTCACAGCTCGAAGCAGAAGATCGGTATTGGAGTAGAGTCAGACTTCAGGTTCATAAACAGGGTTCCTTCCTTACCTTTCTAGGTCCGACTTTGTGACCCTGCCGTTCCAGGGAGCAGAGGTCCTTCTGGATAGCGTGATGCCCTTGTCAGGTAACGGTCGAGGCCTCTGGCTTTGTGGGAACAGTTGTTGAGAGTGGGTCTTTCTCTTTGAGCGCCTTCCTTTGCACCCAGAGGGCTTATGCTAAATGCAGATTGCTGCGTCTGACAGAGTTCTTGATTGAATAGGTCTGGGCCAAGGCCCAAGGATGTGCATCTCTCTAACAAGTACTCCGGTGATGCCAGTGCTGCTGGCCCTGGACCCACCTTTCAGGACCACCGTTGTGGACTTTACCTAGACCTCCGACCTTGAGAGGTTGCAAGCACAGACACCTTCCAGAACCTAGTTGAGACCCAGAGTCCTAGCATGTGTGGTTGAGGGCAGGCATTGAGGCCACAGCACTGCTCAGCTAGGCCCTGTGGGGACCATGCCAGCACCGAGCAGTGTGGTATCTTAGACTAACTGCATCCCCTGAGGGTAGGGGACTAACAGTGGTCCTGGGCAAGTTGGTTAGCCTTGCCATTGTTTTTTGTTTTTTTTAACCATCTGGAAAATGGGATAGTACCTGTCCTTCAGGGCAGCTGAGGAAATTACATAAACCTAGGAACTGATATGTGGATGCTGGTCAAGTTGCAGCTGTCGATGGCCAGGATGTTTTCTATTTGTAGGTAATAAATAGTCCGATCATCCCACACTCTTCTAATCTTGTTCTTGTCTAAAGCAGTGAAGTGCATTAGAGGCACTACAGTCTAGCCAGAGTCCTTCCTGTCAGCTAGAGCGCTGGGCAAGGCCTGTCTCCTTTCCTTATTGCTCTGTCCAGCATCCCTCTCCATTTCTGTCCCACCTCCACAGTCCCGCCCAGCTGACATGCTCCCTGTCATGGCATTCCCAGACCTTCCCAAACACAAAGGCATTCCCAGACCTTCACGAACTTGCCTCTCCCATCCTTACCACCTCTTGCCTTGGCTGTGTCCTTGTGCATAACTTTATAATCCGACAACGAGGGCTGCCTCCATGGCTTGCTGCTTAGATTCGAAACCCACCTTCACCACTCTGGGGGCTGGTCGACTTCAGCCACCACCTTAGTCTCTCTGTTCCCACCTGGAAAGTGGGGATAACATCGCATTCGTAGGGTGTTGCTGCTTCAGTGGAAGAAGATCTACGTGTTCAGCCCAGTCAGCACGCCAATAGGTGGTGGTCGTGGTGGCAGCGGTGTTCCCATTGAAGGCAGGGTTTCTGTCCCTTTGGGCCCCACCTGTGGTGGGTGGGTGACCTATAGCGGAGACCCTGTGAGTGTGTCCACTTGGAGCCCCGTGGAGGCTTGGCCTGTGTCCCTGTCACAGGCGGCTCTTCCAAAGGAAGTTGTCAC
The DNA here is from genome assembly GCF_023721935.1 of Panthera uncia. Taxonomy (NCBI): domain Eukaryota; kingdom Metazoa; phylum Chordata; class Mammalia; order Carnivora; family Felidae; genus Panthera; species Panthera uncia. The sequence goes on from NC_064814.1 coordinate 30,343,162, forward strand.
GTGCCCGGCAGCACCTGAGGCATCTTCTTGGAAAAGCCCTGGAAGCTGTGTAAGTCATGACAATGCTTTGCCTTGGTGAAAGCCTACCTGCTGCTTTTCTTTTTCCTTCTAAAGATGATGACCACTTCTCACCTGAGGCCGATGCAGCTATGAGCGAGATGACGGGAAACACAGCACTGCTGGCTCAGGTGTGTGGGTGGGGGCGGCCAGGCCGCACGGGGGCTGTGTGAGGAGCTTCCTGCCTGGCGTGGGCACAGCCTCCTGGCCTCTCTTATCCAGGATCTTGGATTCCTGGGAACTGACCTTTGAATTCCTTTCTCCTTTGTGGCTTGGGCCCTGGGCTGAGGAGGGGTGCATGGGGTAGCTTTTAAACATGCTTGCTTTTTTTCTGTTGTTTTTCTAGGTGACAAGTTACAGTCCGACTGGCCTTCCTCTGATTCAGCTATGGAGTGTGGTTGGAAATGAAGTAAGTTCTGTTCTTTCCTTTAAGTTGCTGGCCGGCAGTCATGGGTTGATTTGGAGCTGGTTCTGCTCTTGTCTCCGCTTGAGACCATCAGAAAACTATAGGCCTGTAGCCTGCACCTGTAGCGATGGCGGGAGACGTCTTTGGTCGCCACAGCTGGGGGTGGTGATGCCAGTGTCGTCTAGCGGGTGGAGGCCAGCAAGCGGGTGCTGCCTGGTTTCCTGCCGTGCGCAGACAGGCCCCACGACAAAATGTCAGCGGTCCTTCCTGGATCTTATCTAGACCTCTTCCATTGGGTTTTCCATTGCGTTTCTTGGTATTAAAGCTCAGATTTCTTCAGTGTATTGAAAAGCCTGTCGTCCTGCCAATAGAACATTAAGTAAATGCCCCTTGTTGGCCTAGAGGGGTCCTGCCTCCGCCCCCTGTCTCTCTCGGACCTGTCGCGTGCAGTGGTTGTCTGGGACTGTGAGAGGGAGAACCCCGGGGCTGGCTTGAGAAATGGCCCCGGGGTGGAGTGGGCAGAGCTCTCAAGGGAACTTTGTTTTCTAGGCGGTGTTGATAAACCGGTCGCTGGTGGAGCGAGGACTTGCTCAGTGGGTAGACAGCTACTACGCAAGCCTCTGACCCCCGCCCCCCACGGCCTCGTCGGAGTCTCTTGCACTGGTGACGCTGGGCTTGGCGCTAAGGCAAAGACTTTACATCAGAATAACAAACGTTATCTTCCCCGGAAAGTTCTCTTTTTTTTGTACTGTAGTCACGTTGACAAGGAGGGAACCGTGGGTTCTTTCAAAGCCATAGGATGGTGTTGAATGAGCTAGTCGGCTTAACCTGGTTCCAAGCCTTTAAAAACAAAACAAGACAAAAAGCCGAATTAGAAAGGGTGGCAGCCGGGCTGTCCTCCACCACCTGCACTCCACCGTCCGCCCCCCCCCCCTCCGCAAGACCGAACCACCGCAGCCACTGGCTGAGGGCTGTGCTGCTTGCTTCAGAGGGTTTCTTTTACTTCATTCAGAATCTTTCTTCAGGGAGCAAGACATGAAATCACTAATCGGCATTGATTACTTGTACAGCTGTCGTAAATGAATTTATGATGTTCAACCAGTTTTTATAAACTTCATCTAGGTCTCTCAGAAGGCAGACTTTTTAATGCATATGTAAATACGAAGCAGTCATACCTCTGGCCTTGGTCCCTGGGGGAGGGAAGCTGTTATCTCGCCAAGCCTGGTTGTAATTTGTATCCATTTTCTATTTGTGCAAACTCTGTAAATATATGTTTAAAAAAATGTAATATTTTGTATAAGATACACTGGAGAACAAAGGGAACTCAAGATTTTTCCACACCCACATCATCTGTGAGCAGAAGTTCCTTCTGTGGACTACAGCCGCCTGCCTGGGCCAGCTCCTCAGGTGGCTTCCTGGGTGCTGGCTGGACAGGGTGACTGTGTGCTATAGATTGTGATTGGGGCTTTTTTTTTTTCTTTTTTTTTTTTTTTTCCCTTTAAAAATTTTTTAAAAAAAAAAAAAAAAGAAAAAAAAAACATTGAATTACCTTACAGTGGTGTGTTTTGATTCTTTTTTAGACTGGCTTTAGCATTGTGGGATTTAAGAAAGTAACTTAAACTTCTATAAACCTTGTATACACTGTAGCTTTGAGTCCATTTCTTCCATGCTGAGAAGGGTTGGCGTGGGGAGTGAGGAGGTGATTGTGTGCGGTGGCCTGGAGGGGCCCGTCTAAAGGACACCCAGGGCTTTTAGGACACCGGTTAGCCAGAGATTTCCATCCAGCTTTTTCCTCTCCTTGCCCCACAAGGTGGCAGCCAAGCTTCCTCTGGCTTCCCCTCAGGAGTGTCTCAGATAGCCAGGCCTGAGTTTAAAGCACCGGTTTCCAGACGTCTTTGGGTGTTCTCAGTAGATCTTTGCAGTTATTTAATGCGTTGCAGTGGTAGGAGCCATATCCCCCTACGTGGGGAGAGCTTTGATCTACCGGCCCCTCCTCTTAGGGCAAAGGCAGGCCCAGGCCAGGCCCAGGCCAGGCCCGTGGCTTGGGGCTTTCCCGCCCTTCAGGAGTCTCTGGAGAGCTGAGGCTGCCCAGAGCTCTTTCACACTGAAGCGATCCTCCCAGGGAGAGGCTGCGGCCCCTCTCCCCGGCCGGGGGTAGTGAGTGGTTGGCGGCCTGCGCCCCTCCTCTGTAGGATCAGCTCCTGGGACCCCACCTCAAGGCAGGGAAGTAAATGAAGTAAAATCATGGCAGTGTCCCCCGCTGGTACCGAGCTTGGCCCAAGGCCAGCTGTCATGCGGTCTCTGCTGCCGCTAGTCCAAAGTCCCAGCAGTAGTTGGCTATGACGTGGGCCAACTTGGGTCACGCCCAGTCTCCCTTTTTCTGTGCAGTTCTTCATCCCTGGAACAGAAACTGGTGTGGGGGAGCCTTCAAGCTAGTTTGGGGACAGTCACAAAGCCTGGTGTGCAGATGTGGCTTTCAGCTTTGACTGGAGGGAACCACACGGTTGTGGTGCCTGGAGGTGGGCAGAGGGTGGTGGATGAACAGAGACCAAAGCCAGGGTGGTCCAGACAAGATGGGGGCTCCCGGGGGGATGGGTTGGGGTGACGAGTGATGTGGCAGGATCCCCTGAGCAAGGCCTCCAGGACGGGGGTGGGGGGAGGTGGGGCAACGGGGATGAGGGGGTGGGCTGCTCAGGTCTTACAGCCTTAACCTTCAGGAATGGGTCCGTTTAAGGAAGTTTTGGTTTATTGGGAGGAGAAGTGCGTTTGGAAGGTGGGGAAGGGTATGTACTCTTCGAATAGACCCTTCTCAGATTAGAGTTCTGAGAAAGGTGACTTTGGCCATTTTGCTGGTAATCTTGTTGCTCTTACAGAGGAGAGGATTTAAGGAGGCCCTCGCTCCCTCATTCTGGGCATCGGCCCTCCGGACCAGTGTATTTTAGACCCATTCTTGGTCTTTAGACCCGTTTTTGTGTAAAGATTCATTTTTGAGAGAGTGAGTGCAAGCAGGGAAGGGGCAGAGAGAGAGGGAGACAGATAATCCAAAGCAGGCTCTGCACTGACAGCGAGCCTGATCCGGGACTCGAACTCACAAACCGTGAGATCGTGACCTGAGCCGAAGTCAGACGCTCAGCTGACTGAGCCACCCAGGGGCCCCTAGACATGTTCTTTGAGTTAACTGAGCCATCCAGGGGACAGCTTAAGTAGGAGTTTGAAAGCTCATGGTGCTGGAGGGAGACTGGATAGCCCGCCATGGGGTGTGGGGGAGGGAGGCTAGTTGTCACAAGGGGTGTTTATTCCAGCTGCTGGCCCTCTGGCCCTCGGGGCCCTGCTAGGTGTGGCTGGTCCCAGTGGGGGTCAGTATGGGTTCTGGGGTTACCGCTACACCTTGTGCGCCCTCACGCATCCTGCTTAGCTGCCACAGGAGTGATGGAGAGCTTACTGGCTCAGACGTCGTGCTGTTCAGCAGGGAATACTTGGTCCTCGTGACACCCCAGGGAAGCGGGGACGGAGCCCGGACATAGATGGTGACTTGAGAAAGTGGTTTGCAGTGGGAGACTCAAAGCCAGGCTGTTGCCCCAAGCCACAGCTCCTCCGAAGCAACGCGAGGGTGGCTCGCGCTTTGTTCCACATCCCCACCTAAAGGCTGCACTTGCTACATCTTTGGCCCGCAGAAGAGTTTTGCAAGTTAGCATGGGAAAACACCATGACAGGAGGTGCTCAATCATTTGGCTTATATGAGAAATTAAAATTTAAGAAACACAAAGTCAGGAATTACATGCCGTATCTAGGCCAGAGTGAACATTTTGAATCTTTGATGACCCAAGAAGGAAAGAACTCTGGAAAAGGTCATATATGGACCGAGAATAGGAAATTTGGATTGTTTGTAGACCAGCAGTGTCCAAAAGAAATACAAGAGCCACACGTGTAATTTAAAGTTTTCCAGGAGCTCGATAAAAGGGGTGGGGGGGGGTATAACCAGGTGAAATTAATTTTAAGTTTGTTTAACCCCACATTTCAACATGTAATGCACATTAGAAATATCATTGCAATTTTACAGTATTTTCATACTAAGTGTTTGGAATCCCATGTGTATATTTTACACCTCTGGCCTGTCTTTTCGGACTAACCACAACTCAGGTGCTCCATAGCCACAGGAGGCTGCCGCGTCAGGTCCTGGACCATCCCATCGATCACCATCACGCCACTATTAACAGCCTTATGTTCGTCCTTTGCAAAACGTTCTAGGTTCTTTTGCACATTTATTGTTCCAGATGAACTTCAGAATGATTTTTTGGGGGAGGCAATCATGGCGAACGTTTTACTGACATTTGGGAAAAAATGCATGTTGCCGGTTTGTTACAAAGTTTTATGTGATAATATATTAAATCAAGCTTGTAAATTATTCGTATCTGTTGTTTTTCTTACCCTCTCCTTCCAACGTTTTTTTTTTTGTTTTTTTTTTTTTTTTCGTCTGTACTTTCCATTTCCAAGAAAAAAAAGCACATTAAAGGCTTCTGGTATTGTCACGTTTTCCTGTTTTTCTTAACTGGAAACTTGTAAAAGGAGCTATTACGTTACTTAGTTTGGAAAAGCTCATGGGTGGTATTTTCTCATCAGTGTAAAATATCTTTGGTATTCTGTTTGGTGCTTTCTGTTTTAAATTTTGTATATTTTTCTGTCATTTAAGCAGGTGGGTGGATGGCTTGTAAACAGCACACTGCTGGAATTTTTTTTTTTTTAGCAAAATCTACGAAGTCACTAGGTGAATCTGACTTCTTCATTGTGGTCACTGTTGCATTATGACTTGCCATTTCGTTCATTTTTCTGTTATTTTTTCTAACTTTTATTTATATATGTTTTTGCTTTCTTCCCTTGCTTGACTCGAATTTTTCCATGTTGTAAAATTAGCATTTAACATCTTGTTCCTATGTTATCAGCAGATAGGAGTAATTCACCAGTAACATTGAACTTATATTTCTCTGACTCACACATGGTTAAGGCCTCCTTTCTCCTCAGACAGGAAGAAACTCAGCAGAGAGATTTCTGCCCTTCTTCCTACAAGTGTGCGTGTACACCCTTTCCCTGCCTCCTGGGTTTTGTTAGAATCCTCTAGAACCCAGGTCAGAATTTCACATAGGCCTCTGTCTCAAGAGTTTTAAATGGTGACCTTAAAGTTCAGTCATGTTATCAGGAAACGTTGGCCCAACTTTGTTTCACTAGCTTTACTACTCATTCTTATGCACCTGTTCCTGAGTTCTTGATTTCGATTCACTTTTGTCTGGAGTAGTACTTTGACTTTTTTTGTTCTGCTTTGTTTTCAGAACACCTTGTATATCTGAACATTTCTATCTTTTTGTCCTGACAACACCGGCTGTTGTTAGACTGAGCATCCCTGTTGGAGTGAATGTCTTCTTGCCAAAAATTCCACCCTCCATCCCTGGAGTAGGATTGTATGTCCTAGTGCTCCTGAGCTCGGGCGTGGTCAGGGAGAGGTGGGTAGAGGCAGTGTGTGTCCCAAGGCAGACTCACGTTTTCTCTCCCTCTGGCCTAGTCCATGTCCCTGGGTCCCGGCGTGAAGATGTGTAGAACAGACTTGCAGCCGACCTCCCAGTGCATGTTGGTGTGTGAAGCAAGTCTGGCATAAGTCACTGAGGTCAAGGTTGTATGTTATCTTCAGTCTGTTCCAGCCTGTCCTGATTGATGGTCCCTCGTTCTGGGTCCCTGACCTATCCTCTAAGGACTCAGAGCTCTGGCCCTGGGACTGGGGGCAAGCTCCTTGCCCTCTCTGCCCCCAAACCCCCCATCTGTGAAAAGAGGGGGTAAATTAGATGAACACAGAGGCACTTGCCAGCTTTGCCTTTAGACTGATCTCTGTAAATAAGAGCCTTCCTGAAGATTCCTGTTAATGAGGCTGGCTTACTTTGTATTTTTACAAAGCAAATCACCTAGGCAAGATCTTGGCTGTTGGTTGCTAGAAATAGGCCCAGGTGACATCTGGTGGGACAGATGCCATTTGAGAAGCCCTGGAAGGCACCGGAAGGCACCGGAAGGCAGACACCCCCTACCTCGGCCCAGGATGGATTTCTTGCTTTTCTCCAGCTTCCTTGGCTTCGTGACAGGCAAGAGCTCTGTCTGCTCTCACTGATCCCTCTGTCTCCACGGAGTGTCTGCTGTATACCCAGTATCCTGCCAGGGGCCTCCATTGAGTGCCTGCTGTATGCTGAGCTTCCTGCTAGGGGTCTCCATGGAGTGTCTGCTGTATACCCTGTATCCTGCTAGGGGCCTCCATTGAGTGCCTGCTGTATGCTGAGCTTCCTGCTAGGGGTCACAAGGGTGAGTCCCACACTGACCCGTTAGAAAGCGTCTCTGTGGGAAGGTAGGCTCAGCGACCTCTACACAGACGGTGCTTTCTTGTGGAGGTGCCTTCCCTCACCTCCTTATGGGACCCTGGCAGCCTCCAGGAAGGTGGGAAATGGGCTTAAAATCAGCAGAGCCAGGACTGGGACCCGGACCTTCCAGACTCTGCTCGGACCTGCATGCGATGCCTCTGCTTGTCTTCCTGGTGAAAGGAATGATGAGTGAGGCTGACATTCCCGTGTTTCTGGGAGGGCTCCTTGCAGGAGGTGGCATAGCGAGGCCATCCTCCCGCTGAGACGGGCTGTCCTGTAGGTCTGGCTCATGGACGCTTGGAGAAAGACGTGGTAAAAGAGAAAGCGTGTCTTCACAGGAGGCTGTCTGCAAATATGTCATGCGTAGAAGTCCTATCTTCTTGTGTTTTCATTTTTTTCTAAATAGGTGAGACACACAATACACGATTCCAGAGATTTCTAAGGATAACCAGTGAAAGGGTATCTTCTTGCCGTGTTCCCCAGGCACCCATGTTTCCTCTCCAGGGGAGATGATTCTTAATTTCTCATGTTTTCTACCAGCGGGTCTATCCCTCACACACACGAATGGTAGCATAGTGTCAGCTTCAGGTCACAGACCAGACCTGTGTTTATAAGTGCAGCTGTATTGGCACCTGCCACAGGCATTTGCTTACATATTGTCTATTGTGCTACAGCCACGAACTTGAGTACCTGCGTGGAGACTGTGTGCCCTATGAGGTCAAAAATGCCTAGTCCTTCGCAGAAAGAGTTTGCCAACCTCCCCACTGCAAACACTCCTCTCCCATTTACTCAAACTTAAATGCAGCCTTAGTATTTCCTGCCTCTTTTCCAACCATGAATTCTTTAGACTTGGAGAATTACAGAATCTTCAGATCCCTGAGGTCCTGTTTGGCAGCTCTGTGTCTTGTAGACTCTCTCCTGGTAGAAAGAAGCCCTGTTCCCCGTAGGGTGATCCAGCATAGGACCCAGGATAGATCAGGAAGACCCTGCCTGGGTAGCGATGTGCGGTCCACAGTCCCAGAGTGTGGCAGCCCCTGGGAGGTCCTGGGAGCAGAGCCTCAAGCCCCACCCTACTGAACCCACGTCTTCCTTGTAGTAAGACTCCCGGGTGGCTTCTGTGCCCACACGGGTTTGAGAAGCACTGCTCCAGGGCATACCCAGGGCACTACCCAGCCCTGGCTCCGTATTGGACTCGCTTCTAAAACTGCCAGTGCCCGGGACCCCATTCTCAGAGGTGCAGATTTAATTGGTTTGGACCGCAGCCTGGGCCTTGAGATACAGTTTGTTTTTTTAAATTACTACTTTGGGAGTATGACACGTACATTAAAGTACATAAAGTGCACAGTTCTCGAGCGCAGAACATGATGTGTTCTTATGTAGACACACCTGGGTAACTGTAGTCAGGTGAAGATAGGGGAACATTTCCAGGATTCTAGGAGGTTCCCTCATGCCCTTTTCTGGCCAGTGACCTCTCCCCAGGTAACCATTATTCTTTGACCACCGTAAGATTGGTTTTGTCTGTTCTGGAACTTAGTATGAATCTTGCATCATGCTTCCACTCGCTGAGTCCTGAGAGGGTGTCTCTTCTCCTGCATGAATATACCACGACTTTTTTTACCCAGTCTTTGATTAGTGTTCATGTAGGTTTCCCTTTGGGACTGTAATGAACAAAGCTGCTGTGATTCATTCTTAGGTTTTTGGTGGACGTATATATTCATTTCTCTTGGGCCTGACCAGCAGCGGGGTGAGGGTCGGAATATGTTTAGCTTCAGTCAGTAGTTATTTGCACATTGAGATTTTCAAAAGCTCACCAGGGGGCACCTGACCGGCTCATCAGTAGAGATGTGACTCTTCATCTCTGGGTCGTGAATTCGAGCCCCGTGTTGGGTGTAGAGATTACTTAAATAAGCAGTTAAAGGGGCGCCTGGGTGGCTTGGTAGGTTAAGCGTCCGACTTCGGCTCAGGTCATGATCTCACGGCCCCTGAGTTCGAGCCCCGCATCGGGCGCTGTGCTGACCGCTCAGAGCCTGCAGCCTGTTTCAGATTCTGTGTCTCCCTCTCTCTCTGCCCCTCCCCTGTTCATGCTCTGTCTCTCTCTGTCTCAAAAATAAATAAACGTTAAAAAAAATTAAAAAATAAATAAGCAATTAAAAAATATAAAATCTTTAAAAAAAAAAAAACCTCACCAGGCGACTCCAGTATGCTGCTGGGGCTGAGAACCCTGCTCCAGAGGGATAGCTCTGAGCTCTTACTGTGGAGCTGCCCTTCCAAGTGCTTCCTGTTGCTTTTCCCAGTGGCCTTCCTGGAAATCCCTAATCTGTTTCTGTTGCTTGAGCCCTATGTAACCAGATGTGTGGTTCCAGACCAATCTCACCCCACCCCAGAATCCGCTTCATTCCTGTCGATCGGATTCCAGCCTCGCCCTAGGGTCTCTCCCCAGACCCCTCATCTCACTCCTCCTTCTGCACCCTCTGGGACCGTGGCCGTGGTGGCGGTAGTGGACGATCCCCAGCATCCCCTCCGATCTCAAGAGCACTAACAGAGGGTTGGCATGGGACAACTGGCATAGAGCATGGGAAGCACTTAGCAAGGGCCTGGTGGAAAGTGTTCAAGTCGCTGATGCCTGAATGCAGAGAATAGAACGTCTCTGCTCACAGTTTCCTTGCGTCCAGAGCTGTGCTGTCCAACATGGTAGCCACGGCCACATGTGGCTCTTGAGCACTTGAAGCACAGAGATATGTTGTAAACGTTAGCTATACGCTCTGTGAGAAAAAGCATGATTAGAGGAAAAGAATGAAATATTGTGGTTACAGTGGGTTAAATAAGACATGATCGGTCACACATGTTTCTGCTTAAAAATTTTTTTTAATGTTTATTTTTGAGAGAGAGAGAGGCAGAGTGTGAGCAGGGGAGGGGCAGAGAGAGAGGGAGACACAGAATCCGAAGCAGGCTCCAAGCTCCGAGCTGTCAGCACAGAGCCCGACGGGGGGCTCGAACCCACCAGCCGTGATATCATGACCTGAGCTGAAGTCAGCCGCTTAACCCACTGAGCCACCAAGGTGCCCCAGTGTTTCCGCTTTATAAAGGGTGGCTGGTGGGCATGTGCACATCACTTGTGGCTCCTGTCATTTGTGGGGACAGCACGAGGTGGAGGAATGCTGTTAGAGGAAGTCTCACTCTTTCAGATAATGTTTCTCAAGTTGGGGCTCAGGCTATTTGCTTCAGAGTTTACCTGGAGTGCTTGTTAAAAACGCATATTGCAGGGCACCTGGGTGGCTCAGTCGGTTAAGCGTCTGACTTCAGCTCAGGTCATGATCTCACAGTTCATGGGTTCAAACCCTGCACTGGGCTCTGTCGTGTCAGAGCCTGGAGCCTGCTTTAGATTGTGTCTCCCTCTCTCTCTGCCCCTCCCCCACTCTCACTCGCTCTCTCAAAAATAAACATTAAAAATTTTTCTAAAATTTTTTTTTAAGTTTATTTATTTTAAGAGAGAGCAGGGGGAGGGGCAGAGAGAGGGAGAGAGAAAAAAATCCCAAGGAGGCTCTGTGCTGTCAGCACGAAGTCCAACGCAGGGCCTGCCTGAACTCAGGAAGCATGATCATGACCTGAGCCGAAATCGAGAGTCGGATGCTTAACCGACTGAGCCGCGGACGTCCCTGAATTTCCTCTTGAAAGTTATGCTGTTTTGTTTCAAATTGGGAAGAGCTGAAACTCTAATTTCCTACCTTCTTGACTTGGCTGCCAGGAGTGTTCAGGACCAAGTTTTGGGTTAAATTAGAGTTGAAGTGTTGTGTGACGTCAGTAGCTGTTGTGTCGCCTGCCACTGTGTTTAGAACTGTCATGCTTTGGTTAGCAGTATTTGGAGGACACCCACCAAGGTCTGTTTGCACCATGATGTTTCTGGTCTCAAAAGACTCCAGCCTCAGTGCTGCTCTGTGTTTGTTCAGAGGATGAAAAGAGATAATTTCATTTCAATAAAAAAAAGCTTACCAAAAATGCAGAGATAACACTCTACTCCAGCCGTGAAGCTGGGGGTGTGTGGGGAGGGGCGAATTTCGAGGTCTCCCAATGTGCCCTGCGCAGATTGCTGCCACTGTGGCCTTGGACCACTAGATGGCGGCACAGCACAAGTTTCTGGAAGGGTGCCTTCCACCGGTTGCCTTAGAACAGCCGTTATCTCACTCTGAGAACTTACCAGAAATGCAAATTCTCGGGCCCTACCTCAGACCCACTGAGTCAGAAACTGTTTTTTTTTTTTTTTTTTTAATGTTTATTTGTTTTTGAGAGAGAGACAGACTGCAAGTGTGGGAGGAGAAGAAAGAGAGAGGGAGATGCAGAATCCCAAGCAGGCTCCAGGTTCCGAGCTGTGCACACAGAGCCCAGCGTGGGGCTCAAACTTACAAACTGCGAGATCGTGACCTGAGCCAAAGTCAGACGCTCAGCTGACTGAGCCACCCACCTGCCCCCAGAAACTGTGTTAAAACATGCCATCCAGGTGGTTCTGATTGCAAACTTAGGTTTGAAATCAGTCCTAGAATCGACCTTGGGGTAGCTTGGGTAGATGCAAGTAGGAGGTGGGATTGGGGGCTTACGGAGAGGGGCTAGGAGTGAAATTGGGGAGGGGGGTTGCAGCAGGAGGGGGAGAGTGAAGGCGACCAACACAGAAACAACTCCAAATGGTCCAAATTCCGACAGGGCTTGTGCAAATTAGGGAGCAGTTAGGGGACAAGAGACTGGGTGGCAAATTTGTATTTCTTCTTAGGTACGACACGTCAAATGGTGTCACGTGGATGGAGGATATGGAAGTCATTGGGTAGCCCCCACTCTAGATGGAAGGCCGGGACCAAGAGCGGAAACCCAAAGCCCAGCCTATGTTGCCACTATGGCTCTTTACCTCTCCCATTCTGAAATTTCACCAAAGCACCACTGTGCTAATGGACTAAAGCCTTGCAACCCTCCCAAGACAATCCAGGAAATTGGACGCTCAGAAATCAAAAAGAAGCTTGAGACTTTGTGGAAAAAAATCACTAGTGAATTAAAATCTTATTTCTATCTTTTCAATCCTGTCTGTATCCTAAGGGGAGTTAAGTGCCAGAATGAATTTATGTCTTTTCTTTTTCTTTCTTTTCTTTTTTTTTTTTTTTTGGACACAGACAAAAATTTCTTTTGCAGGTGGCTACTGAGCCTTCAAAGGGGCAATGCATCATGCAAATAATTTTTTTCAGCTATGACGTGTACAGTTTAGTTTGATTTATTTTTGATGTCAGAAACAAAATGGAAAGTTAGCACTTTAAAAATGAGCGTGGCTGGCTGAATAAATAAATAATATGCTCTTGGCCAGAACCTGCCAGTGCCTCCTTAATTGTCCATTGATTCTTTAATTCTCTGCACTTTAACATCTACGGAAATTAAAAGGCCACAGAGCATGGAGATGTCTTTTGTTAAACAAATTAAGGAAGCTGGGTTTCAGAAGGTGTAGTCCTTCCTGGGCTTTGACCCGCCTTTAAAGGCAGGAGGACGAAAGCCAGGTGCCCTCCGGTGGTTTCTTCCGGAGCATGGAGGGACCGTCACCTTGGTGTTCCAGCATGAATATTTATGGCATGCACACGGACCTGAGGACATACAGAACACGGTGCAACTTGGCAACAGGGACATTGTGTGTCCCTCCTGTGGTTTTCGGGGGCGTCCGGAGGTGGCCTGGCACGGTCACCCACTGGAAGGTGCTGGGTTCCATGTTCAGATCCTGGTGGATGAACCTGGGTAGACCCAGTCAGAGGGCCTGGTTGGGGGGGGGGGGTCTCTTCCATTTCTCTCAGGGAAAGAAACACTCCTGGGAGGTTTCTTTAGCCCCATTTCTGGGCTGGATGGGGGCACCTGCCAATCTCAGCATCCTCAGGGCAAACTCCTGATGCCATCTAGAAAGGCTTCCGGAGCCCTGTGGGTCTGCAGAGACTGTGTCTCACTGCCCCCCTTGGCCTTCAGCTCCTGTCGTTCCAAGCTGTGGAAGGTTCTACCCGTCTCCCCTCTGAGCCTCTGCAAGGGCTGTGTCCCCTGCTGGGTCTCTCCTTCTCCTCCTAACATACTGAGGCTTCCTCCTCCAGGAAGCCTCTCCCAGCCCTCGCCCCCAGCCTCCCACTTGTGGGATGCAGGCCCCCTCGTCCCCAGAGCACCCCCCTCTCCTGCTGCGAGTCCCTTGAGAGCAGGGCATGTATCTTTTATTTCTGTAACTGTGGCGTGTGAAACAGGAACCAGAACATCAGAGGCCCTCAAAAATGTTTGGTTGAATGAGTAAGTGATTGAATGCGTTTGCCCTCAGGCAGATACCGCGGGAACTCAGTTAACAGGATGAAATGCCCAGAAAGGAATTCCGTGACTCTTGCCTTGTCTTGGGTTCTAGCCGCTCACGCCTCTGTCAGGAGCCCTTCCTTACGTCCCCTCTCTGCCAGGTGGAGTTGCGTGCAGGTGGAGGAGGAGGAGGCTGAACGAGAAAACGCATGCTGGTCCCTCTTGCCAGTGGCGGGGAGGTCCGGGACAGGTGGCGCCTGTCCTGCCTCTGTGGATCCAGGCTAGGCCCGGCGGTTCCCACGTGAGGTCACATGGCAAAAAAGACACATCCTGCTGGGTTTTAGGCCCTGGACCTGTGACCACAGGTCTGTGCCACTAAGACTGAAACCTCCCAGCTTCAAATGCAATCTACATGTATGGACACCTGTGGGTTGGCAGACCCACTAAGAGCTGTGTGATCTCAGGGAAGTTACTTAACCTCTCCGGGCCTCAGTTTGTTCACCTGCAAACCAGGGTCACCTCAAACAGTGTGGATTTCCTGGCATCTAGGATGCACTTGATAAATATTTTATTATTTGTGCCCTTCGGCTTGCCGCGTGGGGTAGGCATGAGGGTAAGATCTAGAGAAGTCTCTCAGGGGGGTCATCTTTGCTTCTGCGGGTTCTTGCAAGATGGGGGTCTACCTCCTCTTTCTGGGTCCAGGAGGCTCCTCACTTCCTCCACACTGAAGACGCCACTACCCACCTCCTCTCTGCTCATCGCTTGGAACCACCATGGGATGCCTCCTTAGCTGTAATTATGGCTACAGGGGGACACCTGCCACCCAGGCCCCTGTCCCCAAATGCCCTTTGCTTCGAGCTGGGCTGTGGGGAGAGGCACGTGTCCCCAGCTGGCCGCCTCTGGGACCCCTCGCCCAACTCTCCTCTTCAGTCCAAATTCCCCTTTCCATCGGTGTCGCCTTCATGCCCGTAGGATTCGTGCCCTCCTGCTCACCGAACCAGCAGCGTGCCTGCTGTCTCTGCCATTGTCAACATCCCACGGCTTGTGTCTCCTGCAGCCAGGCGCCTGGCTGTTCCGCTCCTCTCTCGCTGGCAGTTAGGAGTCTCTCCCCGGCTCACGTCGAAAGTCTTTGTTCTTCTCCCTGAACGTTCAAGCTGATTTCTACCTACTGTTCATTCAGCCTCCGGACTGGCTGGCTTGCTACTTAGGAAACACGGCCCCCAGAGGGGGAGATTGGGGATGCCACACCCCAGGTTAGGACAGGAAGGGAAGACACTTCAGAGCGTGAGGGGGCGAGGCAGGGATGCTGAGCCCCTGCCTCCTGGGAACAGGGACATGTGCGAGCTGGAGAGAGAGCGCCCTGGGAGCCTAGCTTCCAGTCTCAGGTGCTGCTTTTGGGGCTGGCACGTGGATACATTTGCACGGGGACTTACAAACCTGTCTGCATAGGCAGGACAGATGGTTGTCAGCGGCCACAACTACCTGTCTGTGGTCTTTTGTTCTGCCCTCCATTTGAGAGTCTGGGAGAGGTGCGGGGCAGGCAGGACCGGCCTGCTCTGAAGGGAAGGATCTGGGGAAACAGAAGAAGATGGTCCAACAGGGAGAGTGCAGAGTAGAGAGGGGACAGGCGGGAGGAGGGCTGGGTTGGTGTGGCCAAAGAGAACCCCCCCCCACCGCCCCCGGCCAGGACAGCCAGAAGAATACCCTGTCATTTTAAGCTATTTGCCATGAAGTGGGGGTGTCATTCCCTAGTCTTCAGGGAAGATTTGGTTTTGAGGCATCAGCCTTGTATACGAGCTGCTTAGAGCGTGGGGAAGGAGAAGAGACGTTGTGTCTCGTTTGTGATCTAATGCCAGGGTGCAGATAAAGCCACATCCAGGAGATAGGGCCAAGAGCAAGACCGGGGGCGGCTGGCAGTCCAGAACTTCAAGCTGCTGGGAATTTGGAGAAATCTTAGGGGATCTGTGGAATGGGGCAGTCAGATCAATGTTACCCCTTATGGAGCCAAGAGACCGCAACTGACATCTCGGATTCTCTATGTAAATACACACACACACACACACACACACACACACACACTCATAATATATAAAATGTATACATGCAAGATTATACATCACATGCAATGTGAATACATTATATATCGTAGGTATAAATATATTTATAAATATATAGAATCACATAAAAGAGATAAAATATAAAAGACATAAAAGCTAAATATTTTCACACGATACAAATACGGCACATAGAGAAGTACACATTATAGTATTATAATCATGTAATAATGATAATACACATAAAATATAGAACACGTAAGAATGTTTTAAATATGTATAATTTAAGTATATCCACGAAATATTGTAGAAATAAAATCTTGGGACACAAAACAAAGTCTTTTATTTTTCCCCTGTGACAATATCTAGCTCTTTTTTGGAGTGTTTTGAGTCCATTTACATCTTTCAACTTTATTGCCATAGAGTCGGCATAGGGTAAGTTGCACGTATATACAACTTGGTAAGATTTGACGTGGACGCACCGAGGGATGCTTTGCCGCAGACAGGACAGTGAACATCTCCGTCACCCCCACTCGTTTACTCGAGTCCCTCTGTCCTACCCCACCCCATCCCCAGGCAGCCCATAATCGGCCGTGTGTCTCTGGAGATTAGTTTGTGTTTCCTGGGGTTTATGTAACTGGAATTATGCAGGACGTACTCCTCCGCCTGCCTTTAGTGAGGCTCATCCAGGTTGGTGCATGCATCAGTGCCTCTTTCTTTTTTTGCTGCGTTCCACTGAATGGATGTACCACCCTTTGTCTATCCAGCCACCTGTGCAAGGACATTTGGCTTTAATCTTCAAATGAACATATCTCCAACCCTCCCCATGCCATGAATTGCAGGGAGTTTCTCTTCCCAGGGTTTTCCTCATTCCTTAAGGGCACCAAGGGCTGTGGGGGTCATTTCTCTGGGGGTTGGTAAGTTCAGGACCTGCCTCTGCCAGCACTAGGGGACATCCCCCTGCCCCCGGCCTCACTCTGCCCTCATCGCCTCATCCTCAGGGCAGCCTGGGCCCTGGGTGCGGGGGGCAGGCTAACACTTGGTCCCTGTATCCGTGGCTTCTCAGGGAGCTGGTTCAGGAGCGGTCCCGGAGGCCGCCGAGCAGTGTCCAGGCAAGCCCTGCTCTACCTGTTTGCTCCACGCCAGACGTAGTTGTGCCTCTCAGCGCTTTCAGGACATATTTTGGGCCTCTCCAGAGGTGCACAATGGTCAGACTCCTGTGAAAACTCATGCTACGAATGCCGAGCCCCTGCTGCTGAGCCAGAGCCTCACTGCTGCCCCACAGAGTCTCCAGCTATTTCTGGAAGGCTCTGGGCTTTCTTGGCTCTGGGCAGGTCTTCATGTTCCACCCAAGCCTCCTGACCGGTCTCTCCCTCTTACTCAGTCCCCTGCACTGTTCTTCAAACACACAGGTGTGTTTCTGCCTCAGGGCCTTTGCACTTGCTTTTCCCGTGGCCCTTCATTTCCCCCCTTCCCTGTCTTGTTTTTTCTCTAGGCACCACCATCTAACACACCGTATAGTTTAAATTAAAAAGAATTTTTTTTTTTTAGTCTTTATTGTTGAGAGAGAGACAGAGTGTGAGCAGGGGAGGAGCAGAGAGAGAGGGAGACACAGAATCCGAAGCAGACCTCAGGCCCTGAGCTGTCAGCACAGAGCCCGACACGGGGCTCGAACCCACGAACCATGAGATCATGACCTGAGCCGAAGTCAGAAGCTCAACCGACTGAGCCACCCAGGCGCCCCTAAATTTTTTTTTTTTTTAGGAGCACCTGGGTGGCTCAGTCAGTTAAGCGTCTGACTTTGGTTCTGGCCATGGTTTCGCGGTTCGTGAGTTCGAGCCTGCCACTCTCTCTTTCTCAAAAATAGGTAAACATTAAAAAAATAAATTAAAAAAAGTTAATTTTAATTTATTTTTGAGAGAGAGAGAGAGAGAGAGACAGAATGCAAGCAGGGGAGGGGCAGAGAGAGAGGGGAGATACAGAATCTGAAGCAGGCTCCAGGCTCCGAGCTGTCAGCACAGAGCCTGCTGCGGGGCTCGAACCCATGAACTGTGAGATGGTGACCTGAGCCGAAGTCGGATGCTTAACCAACTGAGCCACTCAGGCGCCCCTAACACACCATATAGTTTACTTCTCTCTCTTGTTTGTCATCGTCTTCTCTGCAAGAATATAAGCTCCCCAAAGGAAGGAATTTGTCTGCTTTATTCACTGGTATTCCCAGCTCCTAGCATATTGCTGGCACGTAGCAGGTGGAAAGAAAGAATGAAGAAATGAACACTTGGCTTACATTCATTTTCCTGAAGAAGAGCATCCCACCCCCACCCCCACCCCCACCCCCATCCCCATCCCCACCCCACCCCCAGGATGAATAGTCAGAGGCAATTTCAACCCAAGACGGTGTGAAACATCCACCCTGAGCGCTGAGGGCACCTGGCTGTCCTCAGCAAGTCCTAACAGACCTACTTCTGCGCAACAGACTCGACTCTCAGTCCTCGCAGAGTCTCTACGAGCCTTTTTTCCTTCCTTTCCCACCCCCCAAAGAAACCTTCCTAGAATTTCATTCAGGAAAATAGCTCCAATGGGCATTTTATCAGTTTAAAACCGCAGGTTTACATTTATAACATTTATTTGTAAAATGAGGACATCGGGACTGATGAAAATAGAAGTTTGACCAACTGCAGTGTGGTATCCTGGGTCGATTGGATCCTGGAACAGCAAAAGGACATTAGTAGAAAAACCAGTGACATCTTTTTGCTCAGTATGTGGGCGTCTCCGTTTCGACACACGTACGTCATGGATGATGGCAAATATTAGGAGAAACCGAAACTGGGGAAGGGGGCTCAGGAACCCGTGGGACTATCTTTACAACATTAGTGTGACTCTAAAATTGCCAGAAGAAAGAAGTTTATTTAAAAATACTTATTGCATCAGTAAATGACATTTAACAAACAAAGACGACACATTCGACATCATGGGCAACAACGATCGTCTTGCACAACATACAAATTACTGCTACGTTTTGCTTTGGTTGCACGATATTGAAAGAAATCTTGACTCTCTCAGCTAAGCGGTTGAAAATGGCAACAGATTTTGACAGCTGCTCGCCTTGCGGTCTCAGGATGTGCTCCAATTAAACTGAGAGGGCGGAGAGCTCGTTTTGAGTTCTGTAGAATACGGGGCGTTGGTGCGGTGCCAGTCTGCAACGGGTTAACACTTTGTACGAAGCACACTGGCGTGTGTGTGTCTTGCTCCTTACTGGTTTCTAAAAGTTAAAACTGTTTTTGAGAGATGACTTCGGAATCGAACATTTGGAGAACCCGTGAAGTATCTCTGTGGCTTTGCCAGGCAGTCTGAAAACAAACCACTGGTCGAATTACAAGTTCCCATTCTGCAGATGAAGAAACTGAGGTCTGGCCAGGAGAAGGGACTAAGGGTCCACAAGTCCAGAACCAGCCCGGGCTGTCATACTTCCAGCCATAAGGTTTACTTCTGTGAATGGATGTAACTGGATTATTCTTTCTAAAAACTGCTGCATGGGAAGTCATCGAATGCTTCAGCCTGTCCGTTCTCCTCGCCATGATCATTTATGCTATTTCCATTTTTTTAAAGCTCCGGTGAGGTATCTTGAACGTATCTCCTTGTTCACGCATCTAGAGCTTCCCTAGGGCATCATCCTGAAGGTGCTGGGTCACAGGGTGTCCATACCTCGACTTCACCAGGACATGCCAAATGGCTCTCCAAGTGCTTCTAAGAATGACACCCTTCTCTGTGGTCCCTCACCCTCACCAGTCCTTGGGATTGTCAGAACAGAAGGAGGCAGCGTCCCCTTCCATCCCTCGGGTGGGTGATAGCCTTGCCTGCTGGAAACCTTGATGGTCCTGGGACTGTATCCTAGTGCTGAACCCCTCCTAACTCACTGTGTGACCCTGGGTGAGTCACTTTCCTGCCACCCCCCCACCCCATCCCAGTCTGACTCTCCCATCTGCGACATGAGGAGGCAGGCTGAACTCAGAGGTTCCTAATCGGAGTGTTTGCCCTCCAAATTAAAATTTCAAAACCTTCCCCATAAAAACAGGTACCTGTAGTAGTCAGTGACTGAGAAAACACGACATAGATCCTAAGCTGCTATGAGTTCATCAACGATTTACGATGACTTTGTATTTCATTAGTCAACATGTAATACATTTTGAAGTGGCCATAAATGCATCTGTGATCAATGTAATGTATTCGTTTTTCCCACACTCCATATGCCAGATTATTCACACTTCCTTCAACTCTTGACCCGTGGCTGGACACTACTGGACCAGAGCACATCAGGGAAGGGGAAGGGAGCATAGCGGCTTCAGAATGCCATTTCCCAGCTGTGTGGCCTCTGGAAGGTAGTTTTTTCTTACGTGTGCACACGTGCACCAGGCACTATCCCAAGCTCACTTCGTATATGCAGTTATGTGCTTAGACCAGTTCCTGGCACATAAGTGCTCTCTAAATGTTAGCTCTTATTATTATCTCAATTAATCCTTCCAACAATCCTGCCAGGGAGTTATCATTCATTTATTTATTCGGTAAGTATTTACTGAACATGACCATGTTCCAGGCACAGATTAGGCACTGGAGATGCACCAGGGAACAAAACAGTCCCAGATCTCTGCCTTTATGGGGCACACCATTGTCCTGATTTTACACGTAAGGGTGCTGGGGCACAGGGAGGTCAAGTGCCTTTCTGCGCCCACTCAGTGAATGGACTAAATATGGTTGCTTTGTGTGCTGGCTTTCCCTCACAAAGTTCGCCCGCTTTCATCCAAGAACTGCTCCTTGCCACACCCAGTCCATCCATATGATGCCTGGAGCAGCTGCTCTGGGCTCTCAACACCCCGCTTATGACCCTGGGACCAAGCAGGGGACATGAGTTCCATTCCATGGGGTTTTGTACTTGGGACCAGAGAAAGTCCATCAGTGGAGGCCACAAGAGGGGAACGTGGGAGCTGTTGGCCGCCATGTTTTCTTCCATATGGAGGATGTCACTCTGGAGGGAGAGAGGAGAGGCAGAGATGGAGAGGGGAGAGGGAGAGAGGCACGCTGGTGTGCATCTCCCCAGCTCAGCCCGTCCTGACACCCAGCCATATTCCTCTCCGAGTTCCCAGAGACGCCTGGTCTCCTTATAACAAACTCCCCTTTTTTTGCTTAAACTCACCACCAAAGCAATCCTAGTCAACAGCCTGGTGCCTGGCGAGTGTCTGTGAGCAACTGCTCGAAGGTGCTTTGAGCTCCGGACACACCCTGGATTGCCTTTCAGCATGTGGAGCCGAGTGTCCTGTTCTCAGATAACTTTGCAATAGATTCTCTACCTTCAGAGCATGTGGCCACAACCTAACTCTTAATAAATCAGACGGGAGCTTTCTGCATGGAAAGGAGCCTCAGCCATACATCATTTTTGTTTTCCTCTTGGGGAGAACAACTATGCCACAGCAATAACCTGCCACGTATATGTCTCAAAGCCCTATTTATATAGCCATATGGATAAATATATATAAATAGGACTGTGGAATAATAGATTAAGGGATCTGCTCATCCATAGAAGACTTATGGGGCTTTCAGGACCTAATGGCGGCCTGATTCAGTAAGAAAAATGGGTCTTCGGCAGGATGTGGCCAAGAATGAGATGAGCCCATAGCCTGATAGAAAGCCCACCCGGGAGACGGAGGGGTGGGGAGGACTGTGTGAGGATAGCCAGAAGCGCTGGCTTAGTGAGCTGGAGGCGGGAACGAGCAGGGCAGGGCTGCAGCAAGTCATAAACCCTGAGTTGTCCTCCCAGCTCAGCCCCGATTCTGCTGTGTGACCTTGGGCAGGTCACTTGCTTTCTCTGGGCCTCATATATAGATGAGGGATGTGGACTTGCTGACTTCTAAGGTCTGCTTTTTCTGCTCTGGCATTAAAATATCTGTGAGCTCTATGGCCACTGCCCTCGAAAGGTTGAGAAGATCTCAGGTAGGTTGAGGTTTTCCCCAGGTCTTGAACAATCACTTGGGCTCCTCATGGGTCTCCTAACTGCTGGAGGCTTCCTCAGAAGGAACCTGCAGCCATTTGACCCAAGACCCTGGGGCAGTCCAAACCACAATAGCAACTGGCATTACTGCTACTTCTCCCGGTCTTCTGCCTGACCGTGGCTTGGACTTCACGCCCAAGACCGGCAGCTAACGTTTACGGAGCTCTTACTATGTGCCAGGCACCATTGTATATAATTTACATGTATTATCTTGCTTCATCGTCACAAGAACCCCACAGATGAGGTTCACGGATGAGGAGGCAGAAGCACCCAGAGGCTGGCGACTGGTCGCAGGCCACACAGCTGATGAGTGATGGTGTTTAGGGCGCCCCCTGGAGTCTGACTCCAACATCTGTGTTCCTAATCTGCGCTGTGTACTTCTGCAGAGCAGGGCAGAGAGGAGGATACAAGAGGTTAATTAACGCGTGAACAGCCAGGATCCTCGAGTTCTCAGACCTGTCAATTTTGTGGGGGAAGGATATAGAGAAAAAGTATTCTCGCGGCTCCTTGTGTTTCTTTCGGTTTTTCCAAGTCAGTCAATTTTTTTTTTTAACAAAAGTCTATTTACAGAAGCGACACATAGGACCCAAGATAACCACATGTCAGCCATGCTTCAGTGAACCCCCAAATCAAAGATGGACTGGATAGCGTGTACCTGATGCTATTGGCTTTTTCAGGATTTCAGACTATTTTTTGTTCTCTCTGCGGGTTGAAACCAGGCTTTTGTGACTTGATGAGGACACAT
The DNA here is from genome assembly GCF_023721935.1 of Panthera uncia. Lineage (NCBI taxonomy): Eukaryota > Metazoa > Chordata > Mammalia > Carnivora > Felidae > Panthera > Panthera uncia. The sequence continues at coordinate 30,365,144 of NC_064814.1, forward strand.
TTCTCCTGGGGTGTAATAATGCAGCTGGTGTTAGACCTAATACCGAAGAGAGAACATTTGCTATTTTGGAAGAGTTAATCCCAAAGCTTCTTTCTTTGGCTCCTGCCTTTAGAAAAGGCATTTCTGAGGCAGGTCCAGGCAAGACCGCGGCCTCAATAATCGGCCCTCAATCATCTTAACGCCAATCACATCTCTTTACTGAGCACTTGTAATGTGCCAGCCTGCTGCTGCAGGCTGATTTAATTCCCCTAACACCTCCTGAATGAATCTTGCTGTTACCCCCACATGACAGACCAGGGACCAAGGTACAGATGTTAGACAGTGTGGCCTGGGTGCCCCAGCCAGCAAGGGGCAGGGTGGGGACTGGACCCTAAGTCTGGACGCTGGGTTGTTGGTACCAGACTCTGCTACTTCTAGGACTGGCCATTGAATCCGTGGGGAAAACAAAAATGTGGGGCCCCTTATGTGTCAATTACTAACAATTTCAAGGGGCACTCCGGTGGCTCAGTCGGTCGAGCATCCAACTCTCGATCTTGGCTCAGGTCATGATCTCATGGTCATGGGATCGAACTCTGTTGGGTTCCACACTGGGTATAGAGCCTGAGATTCTTTCCCTCTCTCTGCCCCTTTCCCTTTCCCTGGCTCATGCCCTCTCTCTCTCTCTCTCTCTCTTCTCTCAAATTAAAAAAACACACACAGAATTTCAGGACAGTGACAGCAGAGTGTTAACCAACTGTGGGCTCCTGAGTGACGGCACACAAGACGCACCCAGGAAGTCAGCCTGGACTACCGGCTCTGGGCAGTTTTCTGGCATCTTCTGGCTCCCGGGCCTCTTTTCCAGGCTGTGTTCTCACAGAGGTGTGGCTTAGGATGCCCTGAAAGCTGTAGAAAGGACCAGCCCAGACTGGGCTTTAGAAAGCATCCCAGAAAGTGCTCAGCGCCTAGACTGGACCCCTTGAGGCCTCCCTCCCGCCTCATCAGCGCCTCCAAGTGGGCACTTTGCCAAACCCCACTGCACCTCCAGGCTGTGCACTGGGGGCTCTGAAGCACTTTATTCGTCTTGTGGTTGTGTCCATGATGGGGCCTCCCAGAAGCTCAGAGAGGGTCAGACCATTGCTTCTTTCCTTTAAGCTTTGGTTTATTAAACAATGAAGCAATGTCAAAACAGGTTGCAAAAATTGTAGTGTATTTCAAATGTGTACATGTTTAAAATTAAGGCCATTCGCACAAAAAGTAATACAATGCAATATAAATGTGCTGGATTCATTCATTTGTAGCTCACACACACAGCATAATCTGGTAAAAGAATATAACCACTTTTTTTTTTCATTTTTATTGGGTTCTGACACACATGCAGTAAAGTATGTGTCAAGTGCACGAATCACAGGAACACAGCTTGATGGTTTTTTACACGTGTCCACAATCCTCTAACACCATCCAGCTCAGGATAGGTACAGCACCTGGAAGGTTCTCACATGCCCCTCTGAAGTCAGTACCCCAAGAGGTAACCCCCATTATGAATTCTACCACCAGGGGTTAGTTTTGTCTATTCTTTTTTTTTTTTTTTTTAATGTTTATTTATTTTTGAGGGAGAGAGAGAGAGAGCAGGGGAGGGGCAAAGAGAGAGGGAGACACAGAATCCGAAGCAGGTTCCAGGTTCTGAGCTGTCAGCACAGAACCCAGTGCGGGGCTAGAACTCCATGAACTGTGAGATCATGACCTGAGCCGAAGTCGGACGCTTAACTGACTGAGCCACCCAGGCGCCCCAGTGATTCTTAAATTTCATATAAGTGGGACAATACAGTGTATATTTTTTTGAGTCTGTCTTCTTTCACCGAATGTAATGTCCAAAATCATCCGTAGTTTTCCATGTAACAGTGGCTTACTCTTTTTTTTGTTGCGTAGAATTCCATTGTATGAATATGTACCGTTCCTTTACCCATTCTCTCTGATGAGCATCTGGGTTATTTCCAGTTTGGGGCCATTATGAACAAACTGTTATGAACATTGACGACAGACTGAATGTTTGTGTCCCTCCAGAATTCTATGTTCAAACCTAATCCCCTGTGTGATGATATTGGGGGGAGGGCTTTTGGGAGGTGGTTAGGTCATGACAGTGGAGCCCTCAGGAATGGGATTAGTACCCCGGTAAAAGAGACCCCAGAGAGCTCCCTTCTCCCCTCCATCACGTGAGGACACAGTGAGAAGATGGCCATCTATGAACCAGGAAACAGGTTCTCACCAGACACCGAATCTGCTGGCACCTTCATGTGGGGCTTCCCGGCCTCCAGAATGGTCAGAAATAAATTTCTATTGTTTATAAGCCACCCAATCTCTGGTGCTTCCGTTACAGCAGCTCGAACAGACCAAGACGAAATCCTTGTACACGCTTTTTTGTTGGCCGTATATACACACTTCCCTCGGATCGGGTGTGCGTACGTTCAGCTGTAGAAGACTCTGCCCTACAGTTTTCTAAAGTGACTGGACCGGTTCTCACCCTCACTGCAGCGCACAGGCGTATGGAATATACATTTGAAGATGTAGGATGCCTGTCGTCTCCCTTTGGTCCCGTTAGTGTTACCCTGCGAATGCGGTATTTGGAGAATCTGGAGGCCCAAGGACCGACGCCAATGTCTGGGGGCAGCGGACGGTGTCCTGGCTCAGGCGAAGAGAGCAAATCCACTCTTCCTCTGACTTGTTTTATTCAGGCCAGCGGCGGGTTGGGTGATCCTTACTCAGCCTGATGATTCAAATGCTACATCCCTTCCAGAAACACCCTCACGGGCACACCCAGAAATAGTGGGCTATCTGGGCATCCCTCAGCCCCATCGGGTTGACACATAACCTTAACCGTTACAGTGCCATACCTCAGCCTTCGGTCACCATCCTTCTGCCACAGAGCAATGGTGTGTGTGTGTGGGGGGGGTGGTGGGAAATGCCCCATTCCACCATTCTGTCAAAGAGGTAATGAAAAAGCCAAACAGACAAAGAGAGAGCCGGGTCGGAGAAAAGAGGGGGCAGGGGAGAGACCCTGAGTTACAACTTCTCACCATGGGGTCTCAGTGTCTGGCTCGGGGTCCTCGACTCCTTTCAGGAGACATTTCTGGGGCAGCTTCCGCACACTAGGTACGTTCGCTCTGGCCGTTCTAACAACCTTGCATATTTGCTATTATTAACTGTTACCCTATGTCAGGCACCTCGTTAATATTCATTATTGTTCATCTCCGCAACTCCGCGTACAAAAGAGTAAAAAGGCAGAGCAGAGAGACAAGGAACTCGTGCAGGGTCACCTAGCTTGTGAGTGCCATCACAGGACTTGAACCAGACTGCCCAGCATGGCGGGAAAAGCGAAAAGCGGAGCCTCTGTTACTGTAAGTTTGACACATGCACGTGTAGGCTGGTGTGCGTGCACACACGTGCACACGTGTGCACAGGAGCGCTACTCCCCAGGACAGGTGTTGCTCTTTCTAAAAGGCTAAGCACAGGCGGATGCCTTGTAAATGGAAGTACGTTATTTACCAGGAGACCCGACCTAAAAAAAAAAAAAAAAAAAAAAAAAAAAAAAGACCTAAAAGGAGATGTTTGGGGGAGGCTTTTGGAAAATGTGACCCTATCTTTTCTTGTGTGTAAATCTGTAAGGTTTTTTTTAAATTTTTTTAAACATTTTTATTTATTTTTGGGAGACAGAGCGTGAGCAGGGGAGGGGCAGAGAGAGAGGGAGACACAGAATCCGAGGTAGGCTCCAGGCTCCGAGCCGTCAGCACAGAGCCTGATGAGGGGCTCGAACCCATGAACTGTATTATCGTGACCTGAGCCGATGTTGGATGTGCAACCAACTGAGCCGCCCGGGTGCCCCTGTAAGTTTTCATAGTTGGAATGTGCTTAAAACAGGAGATGTCTGGCCCCAATCCCGGCCCCTGCCCCCTCCCGCCGGCCCCAGCTCCCGTGTGATCACATGCGCACTGTGAGAAGCTCAGTGTCTTGCTTTGGTTTGCAGGGACCTGATGTGGGCAAGGCCCTTGACTCTGGCTTTCAGCTAGTTGGGTAGCAGGGGTCTAGAGTCTTCAGGGTGGTGCGGGAGGGGTGGTGAGGGGTGGGCTCTTGTTCTCCCCCACCTCCCACTCTCACCCCCACCCCACCCCACACTCACAGAGCGGCTGGTCATTCCTGCCAGGTCTGATTATTTTAGAGTCAGTGAAAGGAGCTAACACGGTAAAGCGATAGAAACTGATGTTTTCCAGCTTCAAAGATAATTGCCCCTCTATTTGTCCCCTCAGGTGGGTGGGAGGAGCAAGCCAGCAGCCCTATATGGGGGTCACTCATGTGGGAGGTCAACAGCCCAGTGAAGGCCACCACCCCCCCGCAACATGCCTATGATCCCTCATCCATCTAAGGGGAACAGCTTCAGTGTCAGCACACAGCCATGGGCCCGGCGCTTTGCTCCCTCCCGCTGCCTAGCCTGCTCCTCCCAGAACTTTCCCCTTGGACTGCCCAGGCCACGAAGGATCCTAGACAGGGGGCCGTGGCCCCCACTTCCCAGGAACAGCCGAGCCAGCAGCCACAGTAGCCCAAGGCCAAGTAGCAGGTGGGGTTGGGCTTGGCTGTTATTTCCCAGCAGGACCAAGCTCAAGGGTGAGGACTGCAGCCGTGGGAGCCAACAAAGCTTATCCCGAGAGACAACAGACGGGTGGGAGAGGAAGGTAAGCTGAGAGGGGGAGAAATTCAGAATTATTTTCTTAGTGCCTATTACTTGCCAGGAACTGTATAACGTATTTCCACATACCTTATCCTATTCGGTATTCACAACAATCTAATGAAATAGATACTGGGCATTATTGCACCCAGGCCCAGCGTCCCCCGGGGGTTGCCACGAGTGTTGTCACACGGGGCCCTGTGCTCAGAAGGAGCCCTGCCCTCAGTTCACTGCTCTGCTGTCGACAGCTTGAAATTCCTAATAATTTTGTAACAAGTGCCATCGGACAGCGGACCCTGCAAATTTGGTAGCCGGTCCTAATTATACTCACTTCACAAACGAGGAAACTGAGGCTCTGAAAGCTTACACGGCCTGCCTAAGATCACCGCCGGGAAACGGGGGGCTCAGTCCCGGGGCTCCAGGCTGTCCGCCTCCCAAGACCGTACTCTCCAGGTCAGTCCCCTGCCCTCACGGGTTACATTCTAGCAGGGCGTGCGGTTTGTTAGCACAGTGGTCCTCAAAGTGAGGTCCCTGGACAGACGGCAGCAGGAGCACTTGAGAACTTGCTAGGAGGGGGCCCCGCAGGTCTGTGTTTTATTTAACAAGCTGTCCAGATGATTCTTTTTAAAAAAAAAAATTTTTTTTTTTAACGTTTATTTATTTTTGGGACAGAGAGAGACAGAGCATGAACGGGGGAGGGGCAGAGAGAGAGGGAGACACAGAATCGGAAGCAGGCTCCAGGCTCTGAGCCGTCAGCCCAGAGCCCAACGCGGGGCTCGAACTCACGAACCGCGAGATCGTGACCTGAACTGAAGTCAGATGCTTAACTGACTGAGCCACCCAGGCGCCCCTGTCCAGATGATTCTGACGCCACTCAGGTTGGAGGGGCCCTGAGCTGGAAGATGGTAGAAAGAGCACGGGGAGGGAGGGAGACAGACAGCGTGTGTGGTGGGGGCTGGTCTGCAGTTCTAAGTGGGATGGTCAAGCTGGGACTCAGTGAAAAGGTGACATTTGAGCAAGAACGTGAAGATGAGGAGGCACTCTCTGGGTTCCCGGGGGAAGCGTGAGCCAGGCAGCGACAGGGGCCAGCAGGGATGCCCGAGGGCAGGAGTGTGCCTGGTGAGCCTGAGGAGCAGTAATGAGCCCGCTGGGGTTGGGGACAAGCCACCTTCACCAAGCCTCTGGGTCCCAATCCCCTTCCCCTTCTCTTCCTTATTCCATCCCTGTGACCGTTGCCTGGGGAGACAATTTGGGAACAGTCACCCAAGCGGGACAAATGAGGCGGCGCTGCTTCTCTCTACGGGCAATCACACCCTTCAAGAAGGAGACGTGAGGACCGGGCTGAAGGTGCTGCTTCAGGGCACACTGATGGGGCCTCGTTAAGATACTGACGCTCCATGACCAAGTTCTTTGACGTGGTATTCTTGCTTCCTAGAGGGCAGCCCCCGAGGACAGATCAGGAGATATTTTTAAGAGGTCTCAAGGGTGCCTCGAGCGCCAACAAATGACACAGGAAGCCCCGGGACTCATTCTGTCGCAGGGACAGCAAGTCTGTAGTCTCAAGGGCTTACTCAAAATTTCCAGGCCAAACTTGTCACCCAGCATGACATCCTAGGAGGAAAAAAGACTGGCGTGGTTGACCAGCAGTGGCCCGCCGTGTTCCTCAGAGGCAGACTCACATCCGGGGTGGGGGGCTCTCCTTCGTCGTCTTCTCATTCCTCTTCTCAGCCCTTGTGCAGAATCTGTACCTCGCTCCACTGGGGGTGAAGAGAAGGTGGGCTCAGAGGCGGTGGTGAGCAGAAGGGAGGAGAAGGGGAGAGATGTGGAGGGTGCAGGATGGATAGACTTGGTCAAGGGTGGTACAAGGTGGCGTAGTGGGAAGGGAAGTGTGAGAGACATCCCAGGCTGGGCACCTGGGTAACATTAGCCAACATTTAACTGAGTGCGCATTCTGTGTTGCGTAGTATGTTAAGTGCGTTTGGTGCCTTGTCCAACGTAATTCCTTGTTACACGCATTTTGTGGATGTGAAAACTGAGCCTCATCTAGGCAAGCGCTTGCCTCAGATCACAGAGTTAGGAAGCGGCGGACTTGGGAGGGAAACCCAAGCCTGAGCGAATTCAGGACGCCAGGGGTCCTTAAACCTTAGCGTGTTAAAATCAGCTGGGAAGCTTGTTCAGCTACAGATTACTGGGCTCTACCTTCAGGGTTTCTGAGTCAGCAGGTTTGGGGTAGGACCCAAGAATCTGCATTTCTAACAAGTTCCTGAGTGATGCTCACACTGTTGACCGAGTCGCCCCACTTTGGGAACCGCTGCGTCCCCATAAACCAGTGGCTTTCAACCCTGGCTGTGCCCTGGAATCACCTGAGCACTTAAACATTCTGATGCCAGCTCGCTCCCCTCGCTGAAAGTCTGACTGAATTGGTCTGTAGTGGTGTCCAGACTTTGGCATTTTTTTTAAAAGAGCCCCCAGGGTGTTTCTAACGCGCGGCCAGGGACGAGAACCGTTGCTCTAAACTCCGTCGATAGGGACTATGGGAGGAATAGCAGGTTTCTGCGGGAAATAATGGCCCCTTTTCACTAAGATACCGAAACATAATGCCTTCTGCTTTCAAGCTCAAAATCCCCAGCATCACGAGCCAGTCTGCTCAGGCCCAGCTAGATGCTAATTGAGTTTCCTCTTTGGGCTGGGTGTTGTTCACCTTCCTGAGGACCGATTGAGGCCAGCAGGTTGGTGGGGAGTCACCAAATGGAAGGCCATTGAGAAGCTGATGACAGGTCCACCTTGCAACCGGGCGTTTTTCTTACAAATAAAAATCTGTGGTGATTTCACCTAAGTTGGCAGGAGCATGTTTTATGACCGGAGTCCTCGCATAATTAGAAAACGGAAATGTATTTGAAATTGCTTAAATGGTTATATATAGGCAGGATTTGCTCAAGCATTTGATGTACTTTTAAGAAGTCTGCATTTGGTTGGATTACCTTTGAAATGTGCTTTTGAAATTGGACTTGGCTATTCCCAGTTCAGTGCTGAGAAAGAGGACGGTGCTCTGTCTAACCTAAAAGCGATGGGGCTTTTCAGAAGGCTGGTGTTGTTTCTGAGGATGGCTAAATCGTATCTGGTGATTAACTGTTGAGCAGTTAACAGGGGAGGCTCATGGCCACTGTCTCAAAGTGCAAGAAAAGTAACAAAACAAAACAGGGAAAGTTAAAGCTGTCAATTCATTGACTCACACCAAGATTTAAAAAAAAAAAAAAAAGGTGACAGTGATGACAGGTTGGAAGAGGAAGGGGAATTGGAATGATGAAATGGTGGAGCCTTGGCCTTGGAGCGGGAGAAGGCATTGAGACCAGGAGACTCAAGTCCAATGCCTACTGAAGTGTGTGTGCCACCTAGACAGAGCAGCTGAGTGTTCCGTCCACAGAGATGGGCCCCATGCTGCCAGACCGCCTGGCTTTCTTAGACAAGACAGAAATCAAGATTTTAACATAAACGTTTCCAATTTTAAAATGCTTGCTTAAATACAGTCAATAGAGTGTGGGCCAAATAGGCGTGAGGGCTGGCTTCAGACAACATCAATGATTTTGTCCAACCCCATTCTTTTACAGAAGAGGAAACATGTTCTACATGATTTACTCAGTTATCCATTTATTAATTAATTTAAAAAATTTAATGTTTATTTACAAGACAGAGAAAGAGAGAGAGCGAGTGGGGGCAGGGGGGCAGAGAGAGAGGGAGACACAGAATCCAAAGCAGGCTCCAGGCTCTGAGCGGTCAGCACAGAGACCGACCTGGGGCTTGAACTCATGAACCCCGAGATCACGACCTGAGCCGAAGTCAGATGCTTAACTGACTGAGCCACCCAGGAGCCCCAACTTATTTATTTTTTAACGTTTATTTATTTTTGAAAGAGAAAGACAGACATGAGCAGAGGAGGGGCAGAGAGAGAGGGAGACACAGCATCCAAAGCAGGCTCCAGGATCCGTGCTGTCGGCAGAGAGCCCGACCTGGAGCTCGAACTCATGATGTGCGAGATCATGACCTGAGCCAAAGTCGGACGCTTAACCTACTGAGCCACCCGGGCGCCCCGCAGTTATCCATTTAAATAAAGGCAGTCAACTCTGAGCTCCTTTACCTTCAAGGTGCTCACAGTCTGGTGAGGAAAAGGCAGGGAGCAGGGGCAGGTTTTGATGGAGTTGGCCCCAGGAGGCTGTGAGGATGGAGGGGGTCTCACCCAGCCTGGGATCTGGAAGGACTTCCCCCTGAAGAGCAACTCTCAGCTGAGTCTTGACAGAAGAATAGGGGTCAGTCACTTGGGACCACTTGGAAGAGGACACAGCTTTGCCGAAGACCCAGGGACACCTGTGTTTGGTTAACGGCAAGAGGCGGTAAGACTGACTCCAGGTACAGAACAGAAAGGGTCACAGGCTGACAAGCAACTGGGAGATTTTGATATGGCTGAAACGCTCATCCATACCCCAAGATGTGTCTTCACTGTGGTGCAGGGAAAAAGATGAGCTAAGTGTCTGAGAATCCGCGAGCGGGGCTTGGCCAAGCCTGGAGGAAAGGGTGACAACGTCAGGTGATGAAATATAGTTTTGGCTTTTATTTTTTTCCTACTTGCTCTGAAATGAGCATTCCAAACTCTGTCATCATAACCCCTGAAAGGCTGCCTGATTCCTCCGTGGAAATGGCTCATTCTGCTTTTAACAGCTCCCAGTGCTTTGAGTGGATGGATCTTTGTATTTCAATAATCAACGTGATTTCCCTCTGGTAACCTTGGCATTCATTGCACCTGCCTGGGGATGCTTTCTTTTTCAGCCCCGAGGCCTTAGAATTTGGAGGAGGGGAGAAAGGAGAAGAAATTCAGATTGTTTTTCTGTGCTTTCCTGTGTTTTGGGGAAGTTCCTTTTTTCTGTTCACGTTGTTACTCTAAGAGGCACCACTAGATTTGGGTAAGAGTCAAGGTGGTCCCATTTTTTTCCCCGGGTCAGTTGTTGATAGGCTCTCTCTGTCACTTCTCTAAGTTTTAAGGTCCTACTGTTTCCAGAGTTTGTTTGTTTTTTTGGCACTTTGGCACTTTGTGTACTTTTTGGCACTGTGAGAGATTGATGGGATTCCCAGTCTGTCCCTGCCCTCATAAAACTTACAAACCTTGTGCAAACAGCTGTGTGTGATCAAAGTCATGATGGTGAAAAAGAGGGGCCTTAAGATGTTCATAGCCGGGAGTGAAGAGTTTGATTCCTTTTATTGTTGGCAAAACTGATGCTACCAGGAAACATCAGGACCCGCCTTTTTTTTTTTTTATTAAAAAGAGAAGAAATCACCCCTACATTTATTGCAGCATTACTTACAATAGCCAAGATATGGGAGCAACCTTAGTGTTCATCCATAGCGGAATGGATAAAGAAGATGTCGTGTATATACAACAATGGGATAACACTCAACCATAAAGAAGAACGAGATTCTGCCACTTACAACATGCTCGGACCCAGAAGGTATTATGCTAAGTGAAGTACGTCAGAGAAAGACAAAGGCCGTATGGTTTCACTTATACGCAGAATCTAAAAAACAGAACAAATGAACAAAGAAACAAACAAAAGTAGAAACTGACCCATAAATACAGAAAACAAACTGGTGGTTGCTGGAGGGGAGGAGGGTGCAAGGGTGGGTAAAGGGGTGAAGAGAAGTGGGAGGTATAGGCTTCCAGTTGTGGGCTGAGTAAGTCGTGAGGATAAAAGGTACAGAATACGGAAAACAGTCACTGGTACCGAATAGTGTTACGTGGTGACAAATGGTAGCTGTACTTGTGGTGAGCACATGTAAGCATCTAGAGTTGTTGCATTATGTTGTGCACCTGAAACTAATATAACGATGTGTGCTAACTACACTTCAATTTGAAACAAAGAGTCAAAAAACAAAAAGAGAAGGAACTAGATAAAATTCACATTACAGAAACTCACCATTTAAACTTACTTTTAAGTGTACATTGCCGTGATTTTATTTTTTTTTAAATTTTTTTAACGTTTTATTTATTTTTGAGACAGAGAGAGACAGAGCATGAACGGGGGAGGGGCAGAGAGAGAGGGAGACACAGAATCGGAAGCAGGCTCCAGTCTCTGAGCTGTCGGCACAGAGCCCGACGCAGGGCTCGAACTCACGGACCGCGAGATCGTGACCTGAGCTGAAGTCGGACGCCCAACCGACTGAGCCACCCAGGCGCCCCCATTTCTGTGATTTTAGTTCAATGTTGTGCAGCCATCACCTCCATCCAATTTCCGAACATAATCGTTACCCCCCAAAGAAACCCCATAATCCTTAAACAGTCATCCCTCATTTTCCCTTTCCCCAACCCCTGGCAACCAGTAATCTACTTTCTGTCTCTATGGGTTTACCTATTCTGGGAATTTCACATAAGTGGAATCATGTGATACATAGCCTTTACGTCTGGTTTCTTTCACTTAGCAATTTTCAAGGTTCATCCATGTCTCAGTATGTGTCAGCACTCCATTGCTTTTTTACGGCGGAGTAATATTCCATTCTTTAGATATACCACGTCTTGATTATCCGTTCATCGATCGGTTAACGGACATACGAGTTGTTTCCACGTTTTGGCCATTGTGACTAGTACTGCTATAAACATTCGTATGCAAATGTGGTGAACACCTATTTTCAATTATTTTGGGTATATACCAAGGAATGGAATTCCCAGCATATGTGGCAGCAATTCTGTATTTAACTTTTTGAGGAAGTGCCTAATTATTTTGTATAGTGGCTGAACCATTTTTCATTCCCACCAGCAATGTCCAAAGTTCCAATTTTTCCACGTCCTCACCAACACTTGTTACCGTTTGTCTTTTTTTTCTTTTAAAAATAATTTTTGTAATGTTTTATTTATTTTTGAGACCGAGAGAGACAAAGTGTGAGCAGGGGAGGGGCAGAGAGAGAGGGAGACACAGAATCTGAAGCAGGCTCCAGGCTCTGAGCTGTCAGCACAGAGCCCGACGCGGGGCTCGAACTCACAGACCGCGAGATCGTGACCGAGCCCAAGTTGGACTTAAGCGACTGAGCCACCCAGGCGCCTCTTGTTTGTCTTTTTGATTAATTATAGTGTGTGTAAAGGGGTATCTCATGGTTTTAATTTTCATTTCCCTAATGACTAATAATGGTGAGCATCTTTTCACATGCTTGTTGGCCATTTGTATACATTCTTTGGAGATATGTCTATTTAAGTCCTTTGTTCATATTTTAAGAATTGAATTGTCTTTTTGTTGTTGAGTTGTAAGAGTTCTTCATATATTCTGGGTACTAGACCCTTACAGACACATGATTTACAAATACTTCCTCCTACTCTGTGGATTCTCTTTCAATTTTTTGATAATATCTTTTGATGCACCAAAGTTTTCAATTTGGATGAAGTTGCATTTATCTAGGCTTTCTTTTGTTGCTTATGCCTTGGGTGTTATATTTAAAAACTGTTGCATAGGGGTGCCTGGCTGGCTCAGTCGGTTGAGTGTCTGACTCTTGGTTTTGGCTCAGGTCATGATTCCAGGGTCGTAGGATCCCCGTGTCAGGCTCAGCACTGAGTGTGGAGCCTGCTTGAGATTCTTTCTCTCCTTCTTCCTCTCTCCTCTGCACACTTTCTCTCTCTAAAATAAAAAAAAAGGGGGGGGGGCGCCTGGGTGGCCCAGTCAGTTAAGTATCTGACTTCGGCTCAGGTCATGATCTCATAGCTCACGAGTTCATGTGGAGCCCGCTTGGGATCCTCTGTCTCCCTCTCTCTGCCCCTCCCCCTGCTCCTGTGCTCTCTCTCTCTCAAAATATTTAAAATAACATACTTAAAAATAATTATAAAAAATAAATAATAATATAAATAAATATCTGCTGCCTAATCCAATGGCATGAAAATTTACACTTCTGTTTTCTTCTAAGAGTTCAGTAGTTTTAGTTCTTACATTTAGGTCTTTGATCTATTTAGAATTAATTTTTGTGTATGGTGTGAGGTAGGGATTCAACTTCATTCTTTTGCATGTGGATATCCAGTTGTCCCAGCAGCATTTGTCAAAAAGACTATTCTTCCACCATTGAGTGGTCTTGACCCCTTTGTCAAAAATCAATTGATCATAAATAGTTGTATGGATTTATTTCTGTATACTCAATTCTATTCGATCGATTGATCTATCTACACATGTCCTTATGCTGGTACCACAGTGTTTGGGTCATTGTAGGTTTGTAGTAAGTTTTAAAATAGAGAAGTATGAGATCCCTGACTTCATTCTTTTTCAAGATTGTTTAGGCTGTTTGGGGCCCCTTACACTTCCATATGAATTTTAGGATAAGCTTGTCCATTTCTGTAGAGAAAGCAGTTGGAATTTTGATAGAGATTGCACTGAAGGTCAATTTGGAGAGTATTTCTATCTTAGCAATAGTAAGTGTTCCAATTCACAAACACAAGATGTCTTTCCATTTATTCAAATTTTCTTGAATTTCTTTCAACAACATTTTGTAGTTTTCAGTATAGAAGTCTTGCATTTTTTTGGTTAAATTTATTCCTAAATATTTTATTCTTGTTGATGCTATTGTGAGTGGAATTGTCTTAATTTCCCTTTTTGGATTGTTCATTGCTGGTGTGTAGAAACACAGTTGATTGTGTATATTGATCCTGAAACTTTGCTGACCTTATTTATTAGCTGCAATTTTTTTTTTTGGTGTGTGTGAATTCTTCACCATTTTTCTATATGTAAGATCATATCACCTGTAAATAGAGATAGTTTTAATTCTTCCTTTCCAATCTGGATGCCTTTCCCCCACCATCCCCCCCCTTGCCTAATTGCAAGAACAGGCTAGAACTTCCTGGCTACAATATTGAATAGAAGTTGTAAGAATGAACTTCCTTGTCTACTTCCTGATCTTAGGGGGAAAACATCAGTCTAAGTGTGATGTTAGCCAAGAGTTTTTCATAGATGCCCTTATAAAGGTTGAGGAAAGTTTTCTTTTCGTTTAAGTGTTTTTATCATGAAAGAGTATTGGATTGTTTCTTCAGAGGGTTTTTCTGTATCTATTAAGATGGTCATGTAAGTTTCCTTTCTCTGTTAATATGGTACTGGCCACATGATAAAGATTTACTAACTATTTACTGAATTAATGATATAAATGCTATAGCCCTAACAACAGCAGAGCAATATTGCTGCATGTTTTGTGTGTTAATGTGTTGTTGGTTTGCTGTTGTTGTTTCTATCGCATCTAAGGTGGATTGTTCTTTCTTCCAGGGGTACTTTTGACCTACAACAACCTCTTGGAAGTGGCTGTCCAGGGGATCAGGGAGCTGAACTTCCCCCAGTCAAACCAGCACTGACAACATTACAGGAATCCAATGACCTTGACCTTTTTAACATTTCGGCTAGTGAAACCAGACAATAGATCTTTGCCTCCCTCATGTTCAGGTCTAAAATGTTAATGTCAAGTCCTAAGTGCATTGTGCCTTAGAAAGCTACAAAGAGTTAATTCCCAGAAGCCATTCCTATTAATCTTGGTGTCTGGATGAAAACTAAATTTGGGACCTCAATTACCTGATCGAGTCCCATGTAGACTCAGCCGGCAGTAATATTGATGAGGATGGCAATCATTTCTCCCACTTGGAGACCCGATTGCAATCCCATCCTAAGCAATCTGCCCTTCAAGTGCATGGAGAAGTGGGCATTATTTTTATCTTTTCTTCTGTTCTGGAAAGAATTTTTGGTTCCTGAATCCTTAACCCTTTGTGCACCATAACACAATCCTACTTGACTGAACAAGGTAAATAATAGCACTAACATATGAATTGTCTATCACAGTTTGGGAAGCACTTTATTGTTATCTTGTCTCAACCAGTCCTCATCACTGCTTGCTGAGTGTGGCCCCGCCCATTTGTCAGGGGAGGAAACCGGCTCAGAAACTCGACTTTCTGGCTCAGGTTCTTCTTGTTTCTCTAGGCTACAGAGGGCTTTATTAAACAGGTGCAGATGTTTTCAAAGAGCCACAGATAGAAAAGACCAAACCTTGTCCTTGGTTCAGTGGTTTGTGGGGGTGATGAAGGGTAAAGTCTGATTGAAAGGCTGCATGGGAGGAGAGAGAAGGCTCTGGAAGAGCGAGCTGGAATGGGCACTCGCGGTGGGTAGAACAGTACTGCCATGGGACACCAAACATCTCCACCCCTCAAGCAGACGCTTGGTGTCACGGACCTCCATTTATCTGTAGTTCCCTTATGCTGACCCTTGCTAGTTATCCCATTGGTGAATTATTGGTGGCATGTTTTTGATCCCAAGCCACCTGGCGCACATCTGGTCACCTACCTAGACAATGAGCATGTGGTCAGAGAGTGTGAATTCCTGAGTAGGTGTCTAAGCAAAATGAGTTGTGGAAGTAAATCTTCATCAAAAAATGGTCAAGCAGTGATGGCAAACGCTTGAAAACCTAAGAAAAGATTAAAAGGCTTCTTCAGGCTGTGTTCCAAGACCAGCTCTGTGCTTCCTTTTCTCCTTTTACCTTTTGTCATGGAACAGAGGGAAAGAGAATGAGACCTGATGAAATCTCTTGTTCATTTATTTCTTTGCATTAATCCTACATTCCTTCACTCAATAAATATGCATTAAGCATCTACTGTGTGTTGGGCCTGTGCTGGGCACACAACAGTGAGCAAACCAGACATGGTCTTTGGCTTCATGTTCCAAGAGTAACTTGGAGGCAAGTAGGGGGGAAAACCCAAAATAAAATAAATAAATAAGCAAACAAACAAATAAATAATCGCAAATCCAGGTATAGTACTAAGAGGAAAACAAACAATACCCTTTTTCTGGAGAGCAACACAGGGAGACTGAATTGGATTGGCCAGTCAGGAAAACATCTCTGAAGACAGGACATGTAAGTTCTATTTTAAATGTAAGAAGAAATTCAAACTGGGAACAGGGGAAGAGGTTAGGAGAGAAAGAGCTTTCCATGCAAAGTGCAAGAATTAGCACACGCAAAGGCCCTGAGGTGGCAAAGAGACAAGAGCCTTCAAGGAAATGAAAGAAACCCAGTCTGGCTAATGTGTGGACAGCAAGGAAGAGAATGATAGGAGATAAGGTCAGGGAGGCAGGCAGGGGCCAGATCATGCAAGGCTTGTGTCTCCTCCCAAGCCTCCGACTCCCCATCCCAGCGAGACCTTAGAAGAGTATGTTCAATGTGAATTGGTTGAGGCCAGCAGCAGAAAGGGGAGCAGGGGAGAGACGGAATTATTGTCTCAATTCTTCACCCCTGTGTATTCCATATCTACACCCTTGCCATGGCCTTTTGAGTTTGGGCTTGACCTTGGGACTTGCTTTGGATAATGGTATGTGAAGGCAGCACAGGCTAGAAATATGCTTATGCAATTGAGTATATCCCCTTACGCGTCTGCCCTTTGTCACGCTGAAAGAACAAGACTGGGGGAGTCCAAGGAAGATGAGAGACAGACACCTGGAGCAGATGTGAAGCATGGAGCAAGCCCCATTGGGCCCAGCTCAAAGCACTGGGCCATTGAGTTTTTGGTTTTTTCCCGTTGAGTTTTTTGAGAGATTTGTTACGTGGCATTATTGGGGCAGTGGCTGACCAATACAAGCAGGATGATGAGGACTTCTCTGAGGAACTATTGACAGAAAGAGGGTATTTAGTCTAGAGAATGGAAGATTGAAAAGGAACTGAGGTCTGTCATGGCAGAAAGAATGGGCTTGTTCCTTGTGATATGGAAGCCCATGTGTGAGATCAAGGGGTAGATATACAGGGAGGCAGTTTTAGCTACATTTAGGGAAGATCTTTTTTATCAACTAAAGTGCCATGAAAATGGAATGCATCATCTTGAGACTATTTCTCACCACCAGAGGGCATGGAGACAACAATATAGTGCCTACTATGTGCCAAAGGCTCTCTTATTTTTCTTTTTTTATTTTGTAATAATTTTCACAAGAAATATCTGTGAAATAAGCATTATTTTATTTTATTTTTTATTTTTTATTAAAAAAATTTTTTTTCAACGTTTATTTATTTTTAAGACAGAGAGAGACAGATCATGAACAGGGGAGGGGCAGAGAGAGAGGGAGACACAGAATCTGAAACAGCCTCCAGGCTCTGAGCGGTCAGCACAGAGCCCGACGCGGGGCTCGAACTCATGGGCAGTGAGATCATGACCTGAGCCGAAGTCGGACGCTTAACCAACCGAGCCACCCAGGAGCCCCTTGCATTATTTTAAATATAAGGGAATTGAGGCTCAGAGAAGGTAGGAAACTTGCACAAGTCTGTATAGAGCCAGTAAGCGGAAAGGGCAGGATTTGAACCCACAGCTCTGTGGTGCTAAAACCCTACCAATGAAGAAGGTCGTTTCCAGAGATGGTTGCAAGAAGATTCAAGTGCTGAATGGGGAGTGGTGCCCAAAGCGCAGGCCCCAAAGCCATCCCTGTTCCAAGATGAAATTTTCCCTAGTGTTTGGCAAGTTTTCACCAGTGAGGTGAGGGGAAAGGAGAAACGTAGTGAGTTTTGCACCAAGCTAAATTTATTCCATTTAAACAGCTTCTCTTTATTCTGACATCCTGTCTTCTCAACTCAAAAAAAAAAAAAAAAAAAAAAAAATCAGGGGCACCTGGGTGGCTCGGTAGGTTAAGCGTCTGACTTCGGGTCAGGTCATGATCTCGAAGCTCGTGGGTTTGAGCCCCACGTCAAGCTCTGTGCTGACCGTTCAGAGCCTGGAGCCTACTTCGGATTCTGTGTCTCCCTCTCTCTCTACCTCTCCCCCTCTCGACTCTGTGTGTATGTGTCTCTCTCTCTCAAAACTAAATAAACATTTAAAAAAATTTTTTTAATCAGATAAGGATATTCGTTTTAAAAATTGTCTTAATTTAGCAAAATAAGAAGCTGTCAACCTTGTCAGGCTCCCCAGGTATTTTGGAACGATAGGGGCTATGCAATCTAGAAGTCTCGAAGCCATTCTCTGGATGACCTCCAAGGTCTTTTTCAGCTCTGAACTTCTATAACTTTTTTTTTTTTTAAGTCTAAAGGTCAAGCCACGGGCTCCAGGACCTCAGGAAGCTGCCTTGGCCGGCAACTGCCTCCAGGCCGAGGCAGGGATGCCTTCTCCTAACTCAAAAAGGAGAGGGAGGACTCCTAAATCACAGCCCAGCTTTGTCTCCCGCTGGCCCATTTTGCTGTTTCAAGGGCAATAGGGCAGCCTTGTCCCAGCCATAATGGTCTCTATCACAGTGTCATGGCGAGGGTATGGCTTGTCTAGATGCCCACCCAAAGTGAAAATGCCTGGGAGACAGCTAAGCAGAGCCGTGTTGCTGCAGGGACCGGGCAGAAACATGCTCCCCATCCCTCATCACTCCAGACAAGGACTCAAATGTTTTCCTTTAGGGAAAGGCTTGGAGTAGGGGTGGGGGGGGGCAGCCTCTTAGCCACAGGTGAAGGGAATTAGAAGGGGCTCTGGGAGGCTGTGGTCCTATATGCTTTTTCTTTTTACTTTTTTTTAATGTTTATTTTTTATTTTTGAAGGAGAGAGAGAGCACGAGCAGGGGAGGGGCAGAGAGAGGGGAGACACAGAATCTGAAGCAGACTCCAGGCTCCGAGCTGTCAGCACAGAGCCCCATGCAGGGCTCGAACCTATGAGAGCCAAAATGAGAGCCAAAGGCAGACACTTAACCAACTGAACGTCCCAGGTGCTTCCTCTCCTCCTCCTCCTTCTAGTCTTTCTTCTTCTTCTTCTTCTTCTTCTTCTTCTTCTTCTTCTTTTCTTCTTCCTCTTCTCCTTCTCCTTCTTCTCCTTCTCCTTCTTCTCCTTCCTCTTCTTCTTCTTCCTCTTCTTCTCTTTCTCCTCCTTCTCCTTCTTCTCCTTCTCCCTCTTCTCCTTCTTCCCCCTTCTTTTTTTAAAGCTTTATAGAGATATAATTTCTATGCCATACAATTCATCCATTTAAAGTGTAGGATTCAATGATTTTTAGTATATTCACAGGTAGATACACTATCACTGCAGTCAATTTTTTCATGATCTCAAAAAGAAATCCCTGCTCCTACTCCCCCATCTGCACCCCTCCCCTGTGTCCCCAGCCCTAGACAACCACTAATCTACTTTCTGTCTCTGTAGACTTTCCTATTCTGGACTTTTTATATAAATGCAGTCCTAATGCATTTATATGAAATGAAAGAGGGAGACACAGAATCCGAAGCAGACTCCAGGCTCGGAGCTGTCAGCACAGAGCCCGATGTGGAGCTCAAACTCATGAACCGTGAGATCATGACCTGAGCCGAAGTCGGACGCTTAACCGACTGAGCCACCCAGGTGCCCCTCTTTTATTTTATTTTAAAGTTTATTTATTTATTTTGAGAGAGAGAGAGAGAGCATGCACGCATGCAGATGGGGGAGAAGGCAGAGAGAGAGGGAGAGAGAATCCCGAGCAGGCTCCTTACTGTGAGCACAGAGCCTGATGTGGGGGCTCCATCCCAGAAACCTCAAGATCATGACCTGAGCTGAAATCAAGAGTCAGACGCTTGACCAACTGAGCCACCCAGGTGCCCCTGTATGTTTAAAATTAGTTAAAACGGTAAGCTCTATGTTATGCTTGTTTTACCACACGTACAAAAAAAAAAAAAAATCAATGAACCATATGGAAGAAAAATAAACCAAAATCTCACCCACTGATGCTGCCCAAGAAGCATGCTTTTCCGGTATGTGGCTGCCTGGGGCCAGTGCAAGCGTTCCCCTAAGGTGACTGTGAGCAGCAGGGCACTAACCTGAGCACCAGCCCTTGCTAAGACATGAGAACAAACGAAACAGGGCAAGAACGTGGATGCCTCAGTCCGGGGCAGGGGGTAGGGTCTTGGGGAGGCTGTATACATTATTGGAAAGAGATCTGGCTTTGAGTCAGCTTGCCTGGGTTTGACTCCTGGCATTGCCATGTGACCTTGGGCAAGTTACCTTCCCTTTCTGGGCTCCAGCTTCCTCCCCTGCAAGATGAGGTGGTAATAATTCCTTCCTGTGGAAGAGTAAACATACCAAGTGATGCCCAACGTCAGAGCCGTGTGGTGGCAGGAAGTACTGAACTTGGAGACGAAAGATCCGAAGGAACTTTTCACTTGGCCCCGTCCTTGCTGCTGCTATGACCTCGGGCAGGACGCTGGCTTGATCTCTCTGGACCTCAGTTTCCCCATCTATAAAGTGGGGATAATAACACCCACTCCTATTACACGCTGAGACGTTGTGTGGTTGCTAAGAAAGTGTTCTGTAAATGGAACAGCCTTATATAGAAGTAAATTGGAGATTAAACAATACAGAAATACTTGGCATAACGATGAACTGTTAACCCAGGGTGCTGTTGTTCATTAAAAGTGATCCTGCGTTAAAAAAAAAAAAAAAAAAAAAAAGTGATCCTGCGTGGGGGCGCCTGGGTGGCTCAGTCGGTTGAGTGTCTGGCTTCAGCTCAGGTCATGATCCCACAGTTTGTGGGTTGGAGCCCCGCATCGGGCTCTATGCTGACAGCTCGGAGCCTGGAGCCTGCTTCCGATTCTGCGTCTCCCTCTCTCTCTGCCCCTCCCCCGCTCACACACTGTCTCTCTCTCTCTCTCTCTCAAAAATAAATAAACATAAAAAAAGTGATCCTGTATAATATGAAGCCATGAAAATGGACAATTATGCAGACTGTGCAGAAAACAGCAATACCACTTGTGAGAGGTAGAATGCTCACAAAATCATATGTACACAAAGATCAGAACTACGCAGAATGTAGGGGCGCCTGGGCAGCTCAGTCAGTCAAGCGTCCGGTTTCAGCTCAGGCCATGATCTCACCGCTCGTGGGCTCAAGCCCCGTGTCGGGCTCTGTGCTGACAGCTCAGAGCCTGGAGCCTGCTTTGGATTCTGTCTCCATCTCTCTGCCCCTCTCCTGTTGGCACTCTGTCTCTCTCTCTCTCTCAAATATAAAATAAAACATTAAAAAAAGAAAAGAACTATGCAGAGTGTTGTATACTGTAGACAAAGACTAGAAAGGATCACAGAAAAAAATGTAAGTAATTACAGCGCGCAGGCACGGAAGGAGTATGGGCAGACTGAAACTCCTTTAGAATCATCGTTATGTTGTGTTTACAGCAGGAATATGACTTTTCAAAAATAGGTGGGGCAGAGGGCTCTTTGGGGACAGCCTGCATTTGAATTCTGGCCTTCAGGCCCCCTGGCTTTGTTGGACACTGGGGACTGAAACCACAGCGAGCAAGGTTGCTTCCCTGCAGAGGCCCTGTGTGTCTGTCCAGCTCCAAGGCCCACCCGCACTTACAGACCTTCGTCTCCAGATGGATCAAGGACCCCTGCTGGCCCCACCATCGCCCGCGTTACTCACCCAATCGAGCCTGGGTTTCTGTCTGGGCCGTAGTCACCCGCATCCTTCTCATTCGACCGCTAGCTGTGTTAGAGAAACCTCAAACTTACAGCGCACTCCCGTGCCTTCAAAAGTAAAACCAATGGAATATAACCGTGTTTTATTTAAAACGCTTAAGACAAAGCCATAGGGTCCACTCCTCTTCCCCTCCATTCCCCGGAGCAACCACCTCTCTCCTTTTTAGCTGTTTTTTTCTGAAAGTTATCCGCACCTCCCTCCATAGACACTGCTATTTCGTTATTTTGCGTTTTAATGCTATATTCATTGACTTCCTGCTACGTTCCCGAAGGGCTTAGCTCACGTACCCCCACCTCAATCCCCTTCCTCTTGTCCTCCCAACATAATGACATCGCTGTTTTGGCTACGACTGTCGCTTTAAGAAATACCTGGCACTCTTCTTGCTCAGTCTCCCCTGGTCCTGCCGTCCCGCCTTATGCTGCAGGCGGCCCCCTTCCGTCCTTCTCCGCATCTCCCCATCTCCCGCACACGCACTTTTACTTTTACACCGTCTCATAGATGGCATCCTCATTCTGTTCCAGAAGTGGAACCAACGTTTGGCTTAAAGATTGATTCGAAAGCCAGTAGAACAGCATCGACATATTGACACATACCTACGCGTGTGATTCTTTGCCCGGCTCCCTGTACTCCTGCTTACACTTGCTTCCTGGTGATACTTTTCTTTGAGCTGCAATTTCAAATAGCTTTTCTTTCTTTCTTGCACTTGTTTAACTTCAGCATGTTCCCCATTTCCCCCTGACTTTTTTTTTTAATAGTTTATTATTTTCAAAAATTTACATCCAAATTAGTTAGCATATAGTGCAACCATGATTTCAGGAGTAGATTCCTTAGTGCCCCTCACCCATTTAGCCCATCCCCCCTCCCACAACCCCTCCGTAACCCTCTGTTTGCCCTCCATATTTATGAGTCTCTTCTGTTTTGTCCCTCTCCTTGTTTTTATATTATTTTCATTTCCCTTCCCTTGTGTTCATCTGTTTTATGTCTTAAAGTCCTCATGTGAGTGAAGTCATATGATTTTTGTCTTTCCCTGACTGACTAATTTCACTTAGCATAATACCTTCCGGTTCCATCCATGTAGTTGCAAATGGCAAGATTTCATTCTTTCTGACTGCCGAGTAATACTCCATTGTATATATATACCACATTTTCTCTATCCACTCATCCGTCGATGGACATTTGGGCTCTTTCCATACTTTGCCTATTGTTGATAGTGCCACTATAAACATGGGGGTGCATGTGCCCCTTTGAAACAGCACACCTGTATCCCTTGGATAAATGCCTAGTGCAATTTCTAGGTCATAGGGTATTCCCCCTGACTTTCTGTCCTACTAGGCATTCTATGGAGTTCCCTGCCCGCCTCAAGATCTTCCTTCTAGAACCTTTTGTCACCTTGCTTCATTCTGGACAGTAACCATCTGGGAGCTTCCTTTCACTGATTTCCTGAACTCAACCCATAGTTCCTGAGATTTGGGTGGTGATTCTTGATTTTTCCCTCCTTATTTTGCCAGAGCATACCAGTCAGTAACATCCTAGGCAGAGGTGTGCAGTGGGTAAAATTTCCAAACCTTTTATGTTTGGAAATTTTTTTAGGGGAACCTGGCTGGCTCAGTTGGAAGAGTATGCGACCCTTGATCTTGAGGTTGTGAGTTTGGGCCCCGCACTGGGTGTAGACATTACTTAAAAATTAAATCTTAAAAAAAGGAAATTTATTTATTCTGCTTTTATACTTGATTGATAATTGCATTGGGCATATCTTAGTTTGTAAATCAAATTCCCTCATAGCTTGCTCATGCTCTGTTGCCCTCTGTATTGATTTTCCCATTGAAAATCTTGACCTATTCTCACTGTTATCACTTTATAAAGACCCTGACCCTCAGTGGAAGCTTTTAGGGTTCTCTCCTTGTCCTTGGTGACCTATTATTTCAGTGTTGTTCCCAGGTGTGGGTCTTGTTTCATTCATTGTTCTGATCTCGTGTCCATCACCTCTGAGAAATTTTCCTGTATTAGTTCTTTGATAATTTCCTCTCCTCTGTTTCTTCTGTCCTATTTTTCCAGAAACTTCTATTGGTTGAATACTTACTTATTCCTCTATGCCTCTTATCTGTTGGCTCCTTTTTTCCATCTCTTTGTCTTGATATTTTCAAAGCATGCAAGTATATTTAAGCTCAAGAGCAATTTGTCTTTTCAGTGTAAAGTCTTATATGAAAATATTTCTTGTTATATTGTGTCTGTAATAACAGAGTGACAGACATTTCAAACAAGTTTCACTTTATGAGTTTAAGGATCACCATAAAACATAAATCAAACCTGCCTTAAATGAGCGAGGCTCTGAAAGTTTAACTGCAAAATGAGAGCTAGGGATATTAGAGGCATAAAATGAAGATGAGGGTAACTAGGCAAGATAGGAGTCAGGTAGGAAAAAAACTGTCATCTGAACCAGAGTTTTGGGTGCTCCCTCAGTTCACTAGGCTCTTGGGGCACACTGCCCTCTCCTCCCTGCCTGTGCTAAGAAGAGGGTATGGTCAGCACGTAGGGAGGGGGGCTGAAAGAGTCAAATCTCATCTGTGATGGGATCTTCTCTGAACATGGCGGCTGGACTGAGAATGGCCGCGGGGTGGGGGCGGGTCTTCCTGTCAAAGGCAGAAACCTATCAAGGTGCCAGGCAGGGGGAAGCAGAAGCCAGGTAAACAAATGGAGAACCAGGCTCAGATAAGGGCTCAGCGCTACGCTTGAGTGGATTTGGTTGCTGGCTAAGAAACTGACAGAGGCTCTGAGTGCAGGTGGGGCAGGACACACAGCCGTGTGAGTCAAGAAGAGCAGCATGAGCACACACACACACACACACAGCACTACCCACTACATCACCTCCACCACTGCATCAACGGATTCTTTCCTTCATGCACAAATGTGTTGAGAGTCCGCCCCTCACTGTGCCTGCACAGACCAGGGCTGAAGTCCAACATTGAATCGGGGGCCCTCCCTCTTTCTGTGTCCCATGGGGGAGCAGGCAAGTGCCCGGGAGGGGGCTGGCCATTGCTTCATGGTTCAGTTGCCTCCAGATGAGCTGCTTGGCAGGAGAGGAGGCTTGCAACCTGTTGTCTCTGTGTTCATGGTTTATCTGCTAAAAGAATAGATAATTAACCATTCATGCAAATGTTTACTTACTCGACAAACAAATATGGAGTTCTAAGAATGATAATAACTGGCACTCCCTGAGTGCTTACTACGTGTGAGGCACCGTGCTAAGCCCTTTGAACTCCACTGTGAGCCAGATGTCAGGAAGATAGAGACAAAAACGCATGAACTGCCTTGGAGCTGTTGAGAGGCCAGTAATCAACACTGCAACCATTTCGAGTAACCTTCTCAGCAACATCCCCGTGAAACGTTGTTCTTTAGAGGGAGTGTGGTATGATGGTTAAGAGTAAGGCCTTTTATGTCAGTGACCTGAGTTTGAAACCTGTTTATACCACGTTTTAGCTGGGTAACCTTGGGCCAGTTACTTAACCTATTTAAGCCTCGGTTTTCCCATTGATACAATGGTGGTGGAATTCATGATAGCTGCACTTCATGGAGTTGTGAGGATCAAATGAGACAATGCATAGAAAGTATTAGCAGGTAGTGAGTTATTGTTAAGCCCAGGGTACTCTGGGATCCCGGGAATTCACTTTGGATAAAGTTCAGTTAAGGCAGCCTGAAGGCGTCAACACACAGGATGGCTGGAAAGCAAGGAAGGAATTAGTGTAAATGGTTCATATTATTCTGGTCGGAAGCCCAGCATTGGCCTCCACCCCCCCATCAGTACTTCTGTGTAATAACACAAACCTCTTCGGTTCCGGGTTCTGCAACCATAATGCAGTGTGTAATTACAGTAGGTCTTGGAGAAGTCTCTTCTTGCTTTTGGGACTCACACTCCCTCTCTCTTTTTAGTTGAAGTATAGCTGACCCGAAATGATACATTAGTTTCAGGTGTACAACATAGAGATTCGACAAGTCTAATGTCACGCTGTGTCACCCTAAGTGTAGCCACTGTCACCACACAATGCTATTACAATACCGTTGACTATATTCCTTCTGCTGTAGCTTTTATCCCCACGACTTATTCATTGCATTCAGATTCTTCATCTTCACAAAGCAAAGGCTGTAACAATCCCACTTAGGTATTTATCCTTCGAGTACGTTCACTTCAGCATTACTTACAATGGCAAAAACTTAGAAGTCTATCTATAAATGTCTATCAATGGAAAATTTAATGAATTATGACATTCATAAGTGGAAGGCTATGTAGCTGTTAAAAAGATAGAGGTAAATCCATATGAGCTGATACAGAGAAATGTACTCTATTGAGCTGTAAATTACATGCAATAAACGTGCCCCTTCTGAGATGTGCCCTTCTGTGCATTTTGGCAAATGTATTACCTGTTACCATCACCCCATCAAGATAAGAAATAATTTCTGTCACTCTAAAAATTTTCCTGTGCCACGTTTCCATCAATCCCTCCCCACCCACACAGAAGTAATCATTCTTCTGATTTCTAACACCATTGATTCGTTTTGTCTCTTCTTAAACTTTATGTTTTTGGAATCATAGTTTACAAAAAATATTCAGCCCAGTTGTCGCAAGTAACAGGAGTTTCCTTTTTGTTGCTACTGTGCCCAGAATATTTGTGTCCCACTCACCCCTCAACCCACCCTCTGCCCCAGATTCGTATGTTGAAGTTTTAACCCCTAACTCCTGAATGTGGCTGTATTTGGAGATGGGGACTTTAAGGAAATAATAAAGTTTAAATGAGTGTCTAGGGGTAGGGCCCTGACCCACAGGATTAGTGTTTTGTTTTGTTTTTTTTTTAAGGAGAGACACCTGAGGGCTTGCTCTCTGGCTCCCTGTGCAGGCACGAAGAAAATATCACGTGAACACAGGGCAGGATGGTGACTGCCTGTAAGCCAAGAGAAGAGGCCTCAGAAACCTACTTTACCAGCATCTTGGTCTTGAATTTCCCAGGCTCCAGAGCCGTGAAATATGAATTTCTGTTATTTAAGTCTGTGTTATTTCATAGCAGCAGAGGTAGACTTGCTGTGTAGGAATTTGTTGTTTGTTTGTATACCATGGTTTATTTATTGTCTAGAGAAGGACCTTTGGATTTCTCCGGTGTGGGACGTATGTATAAAGTGTGTGTGTGGGGTGCGTGTGTGTGTGTGTGTGTGTGTGTGTGTGATTTCTATTGGATATATACCTAGGAATTCAATTTCTGTATCATATGATACGTGTATATCATATGATATTTTAACTTTATTAAAACTTTATAAAAACTTTATTAAAGTTAAAAAGTTTTAACTTTATTAAAACCTGTCAGTTTTCCAAGGTGATAGTACCATTTCACACTCCAACCAGAAATAAACGAGAATCCCAGATGCTCTTGCCAACACTGAGTATCATCAGTCTTTTAAATTTTAGCCATTTAAGAGTGTGGTATTGCCTATCTCCTTGTGGTTTTAATTCATATGCTCCTGATGACAAATGGTGTGGAACAGGTGTTCTCATGATTACTGAGAAATATTTTTCTTGTCTTTTGTCCTTTCTTATTGCATTATCTTTCTGTTTTTAATTTGTAGGAGTTTATTTTATTTGAGAGAGAGAAAAAAAAAGCATGCCCATGGGGAAGAGGGGCAAAGGGAGATAGAGAATCCCAAGCAGGCTCCATGCTCAGTGCCGAGCCCCACGAGGGGCTTGATCCCATGACCCTGGGATTGTGACCTGAGCCGAAATCAAGAGTC
Organism: Panthera uncia; assembly: GCF_023721935.1. Classification (NCBI taxonomy): domain Eukaryota; kingdom Metazoa; phylum Chordata; class Mammalia; order Carnivora; family Felidae; genus Panthera; species Panthera uncia. The sequence continues at coordinate 30,392,036 of NC_064814.1, forward strand.
AGATGCTCAACTGACTGAGCCACCCAGGCACCACTTTGTAGGAGTCTTTTTGTATTCTGAATATAAGTCCTTTATCAGATATATGTATTGCGAGTATTTTCTTCTAGTCTATGGTTTGTCTATTGACTTTCTTAATTGTGTACTCTGAAGAACAGAGTGGCATACAATTTATTTAGGTTTCTTTTACGGTTAGTGTCTTTTGTGCCCTAAGAAACTACCCCAAGGTAGTTTCTTACCCCAAGGTCATGAAGATATTTCCTGATTTAGAAGCTTTTTCTATAAACTTTAGAGCTTCCACTTTCATACTTGGGTCTCTAATCCATTTGAGTTCATTTTTTGTGCATGGTGCAAAGTATAGGTCAAGGCTCATAATTTTCTATGAATGTCCAGTCGTTCCAGCAACCTGTGTTGAAAAGACTATCTTTTTCCCATTAAATTATCCTTGAAACTGTAAAAATTCAACTGATCCTGTTTGTGTGTATTGGTCTATTTCTGGGCTCTCTATTCTGTTCCCATTGATTTTTATGTCAATACCATAGTAAGTCTTGAAAGCAGGTAATATGTTTTTTAACTTTGTTGTTTTTCGGAACTGTCTGGACTCTTCTAGGAATACTCTCACTTCCATATAAACTTTAGAATAAGCATGCCAATTAAAAAAAAAAAAAAGAAGCCAGCTGAGATTTTAGTTAGAATCTATAGACCAACCCATTGAATCTATAGATCAGTTTACGTGAGAATTGACCTCTCAACTATGAGTCTTTCAATCAATGAACATGGTATATACCTTTCCATTTATTTAGATCTTTACAATTCTTCTCAGCAATGTTTTGTAGTTTTCAGTGTACATGTTATATTTTGTCAAAAGTTTCCTCAAGTATTTAATCATTTTGGTATTTTTTTAAATTTTATTTTCTAATTATTCATTGCTAGTATATAGAAATACAGTTGATTTTTGTACCTTGTCTCTGTGTCATGTAAATCCTCTTATTAGTTATAGTAGTGGTTTTATAGATTCCTTTGGATTTTCTATGTATTAAATCATAAATACTGAAGAGTTATCTTCAGATAGATAGTTTTATTCTTCATTTTCAATCTTTATATGTTTTATTTCTTTTTCTTGCCTTATTACACTGGTTAGGACCTCCAGAACTATCTGAGTGGTTGTGGTAAGAATGTACATCTTTGTTTTGTTCCCAATCTTAACGTAAAGTGTTCAGTCTTTCACCACTAAGTAGATATTAGCTGTAGGTTTTCATAAGTGTCTTTTAATTAGGTTATGGAATTTGCATGTTATTCTTGTTTGTTGAGTTTTCTTCCTTTCTTCTTTCCTTCCTTCCTTCCTTCCCTCCTTCCTTCCTCCCTTGCTTCTTTTCTTTCTTTCTTTCTTTCTTCCATCTTGAATCACTTTGAATTTTGTTGCATGTTTTTCCTGTATTGAGATGTTCATATGTTTGTTTTCCTTTATTCTGTTAATAATGTGAATTATACTGATTGATTTTTGAATATTAAACCAGTCTTCCATTCCTGGGATAAGTCACATTTAGCCATGATGCATTTTTTAATGTATTAGTGGATTTAATTTGCTAATATTTTGTTTGGAGTGTTTATGTCTATGTCTATGATTTTGGTATAAATTTTCTTTTTTTATAATGTCTTTGTCAGATGTTGATATCAGGGTAACGCTGAGTTGGAAATTGTTTTCTCTTCCTCTGTTTTCTAAAAAATGTTTATGAAATTGATTTTATTTCTTCCTTAAAATTTTAATAGAATTCACCAGGTAAGCCATATGGGGCTAGAGTTTTCTTTGTGACAAGGTTTTAAATTCTGAATTCCATTTATTTAGCAGATATAGGGTGACTCAGATTTTTTTACTCCTTCTTGGGTCAGTTTTGGAAAGTTTTGTTTTTCAGGGAATTCTTCTATTTCCCTTAAGTCATTGAACTTACTGCTATAAATTAAAGTCAAGATGGAATAGCAGGGACGAGATTTCTCCTTCTGCCTGAAACAACCAACCAACTATACAAACAAAAATGGCTGCCATTCGGTAAGACAGGAGGCGACAATAGCTTTGAGAGTAAGGAAACAAATAAGGTGAGCCTCTTACAATCACCCCAACTTCTTGCCTGGAGAAAGATTCAAGGCCTACGTGCAGAAAGGAAGAACTCAGGCGGAGCCCAGTCATTTCCCTGTGTCGGGATGGAGTTGGGAGTCCGGGAAGGCAGGGGTGGGTGGAGTTTGCAGGGCAGAACACTAGAGAAGACAGAGCTGTGTGTGTGCACATGTGTGTGCACGTGTGCACACACACACGCACGCACAAATCTTCAGCTAAGTACTGAAGAGTGCACACCTTTGAGGAACTATCTAAGGCTGAGGAAGGAACTACCCCAAAGCATTAGGGAGACCATCCCTGAAGTTTGTACAGGGCTGGGTATTCCCTCTTCCCACCAGAGTGGAAAGCCTCGCATTCCAGGTGGTGTCCTCAGAAAGGTCTTTCCTCAATAGAGGGGCAAAATTAGCTCTAGACTAAATGCTACTCAGCTCCTACCTGACAACGTTGAAAAACAAAACCTGAATCAAACTGTGTCTAAGTAGCTTCATCACATCACAGAACACAGGTCAAACATACTTATAGGAATAGAAAAATGGGTAGTAATTTTTCATTACATTGTTGGTATTATGATTGATGTAAGATAGAGACTCTGGGTTTTTGGAGATCTTTTTCTGCAGAGTGGTGAATTTTATTTTGGCAGGCAGTTCAATTTTTGATGGGTCACCTTGCCCTTCCTCAGGCTTGGTTTCGCTCTTTGTTAAGGTGAGTCTATTTTGGTGCTTGCTTTTCTTCCTAGGGCACCGTGCCTACTCCCAGGGCACGGGCCTTACGCCTGAGACCGGCCTTTCCGGGGTCTCCACCGAGTGCCTTGTATTTGTCCAGTCTGGCTGGGTCAGACGTCCAAGTTCTCTCTTCAGTATTCTAGTCTCTGAAGTCTCTGTGCATCTCGCAGCTCGTCAGAGGCTCTTCTCTGCTCGACCTTGTGAACGATTGCCGGGCAGAGGCAGCCCTCCCGGATTGCTGGGGCCCTTTGTGCAGATCCCTCCCATCCACACCCCGTGTACTCTGGCCACCCTATAGCAGCCCTCACTCTCCTGTTTCCTCCACCTGGCCCCGGCTCTTCTCCCAGGGCAACCGCTGCTCTGGACTTGGGCCCCCTCAGGTCCCTGAAGCTTGGAACCACCTCGCATGGAAGAAAGCAGGGGTGACTGGGATTTTTTTCTTCCGCACTACCCTTCTCTCAAGGTAGCAGCTCAGCACTTCCTCAACGCCTGAAACCAGTTGCTTCATTCTTTTGTTCACTTTTATAGTTATTTCTTTTAATTTTATTTTTTATTTTTTAAAATCTACATCCAAATTGTTAGCATATGGTGCAACAATGATTTCAGGAGTAGATTACTTAATGCCCCTTCCCCATTTAGCCCATCCGCCCTCCCATACCCCCTCCCGTAACCCTCAGTTTGTTCTCCATATTTATGAGTCTCTTCTGTTTTGTCCCCCTCCCTGTTTTTATATTAGTTTTGTTTCCCTTCCCTTGTGTTCACCTGTCTTGTCTCTTAAAGTCCTCATGAGTGAAGTCATATGATTTTTGTCTTTCTCTGACTGACTAATTTCACTTAGCATAATACCCTCCAGTTCCAGCCACGTAGTTGCAAATGGCAAGATTTCATTCTTTTTGATTGCTCAGTAATACTCCATTGTATATATATACCACACCTTCTTTATCCATCATCCATCGGTGGACATTTGGGCTCTTTCTATACTTTGGCTATTGTCAATAGTGCTGCTATAAACATGGGGGTGCGTGTGTCCCTTCGAAACAGCACACCTGTATCCCTTGGATAGATGCCTAGTAGTGCAATTGCTGGGTCATAGGGTATTGCTATTTTTAATTTCTTGAGGAACCTCCATACTGTTTTCCAGAGTGGCTGCACCAGCTTGCAATCCCAACTTTTATAGTTATTTATAATCAGAAGTTAAGGCTGATGCCAGCTACTAAGTCATGGCTAGAACTAGAAAATGCAGAGAGAGATTTTAAAGTTTATGTATTTATTTTGAGAGACAGAATGTAAGTAGGGGAGAGGAAGCGGGGAGAGAGGAAGAGAGACAGAGAGAGAATCCCATGAGGGGCAGAGAGAGAGGGAGAGGGAGAGAGAGAGAATCCCAAGCAGGCTCTGCACTGTCAATGCAGAGCCCGATGTGGGGCTCGAACTCACAAACTGCGAGATCATGACCTGAGCCGAAGTTGGACGCTTAACTGACTAAGCCACCTAGGGGCCCCTCCATGATATACTTTTATTCATTTATTTTTATGGAGGTAAAATTCACATAAAATTAATCATTTAAAAACATTTAAAGTTTATTTATTTATTTTGAGAGAGAGACAGAGAGAGTGAGCAGGGAAGGGGCAGAGAGAGGGAGAGAGAGAATCCCAAGCAGGCTCTGTGCTGTCAGTGTGGAGCCTGATGCGGAGCTCGAACTTATGGACAGTGAGATCATGACGTGAGCCGAAACCAAGAGTTGGCTTAACCAACTGAGCCACCCACGGGCCCCCCAAAATAAATCATTTTCAAGTGAACCATCCAGTGGCATTCAGTACAATCACAACGTTGTAGAGCCCCCACCTCTATCTAGTCCCCAAACATTTTCATTACACCAGAATGAAACCCTGTGCCTGTTCAAAAGCTGCTGGCAACCACCGGTCTTCTTTCTGTTTCTGTGGGTTTACTTGTTCTGGATAATTTGTATAAATGGAGTGAGGCAGTACATGGTCTTTTATGTCTGGCTTTGGTACCTAGCGTGTTTTCAAGTTTCACCCACCTTGTGGCATCATATAAGTACTCCATTCCTTCTTGTAACTCGGTGATATTCTATTGCATAGATACTCCACAACTTGTTTATCCATTTATTGGTTGACGGACATTTGGGTTGTTTCTTCCTTTTGGCTATTGTGACCAGCACTGCTGTGGACATATGTGTCCTTGTGTTTGTCTGAGTAGCTCTTTGCAGTTCTTCTGGGCACATACCAGGGGGTTGATTTGCAGGGTCGAATGGGAATTCTATATTTCACTTTTTGAGGCACCACCAAATTATTCTCCACAGCGGCTGAACCAGTTTACATTCCTATCGGCAGCACACAAGTGTTGCGATTGTTCCATTTCCTTGCCAGCGCCTGTTATTTTCCCATGAAGAACATTATAGCCATCCGGTAGGTAAGAAGTACTATCTATGTCCTTGTGTTTTTCCGATGACCAGTGACTTTGAGCATATTTTCATGGGCTTACTGGACATTTGTGTATCTTCGAGGAAATGTGTATTCAGACCTTTGCCCATTTTTAAATTATGATTTTTTAAAAGTTTGTTTATTTTGGGAATAGAGCGAGAGAGAGAAAGAGAGAGAGAGAGAGAAAGCGTGTGTGCACATGTGAGTAGGGGGGAGGGTTAGAGAGGTAGAGAGAGATCCCCAAGCAGGCTCTGTGCTGACAACACGGAGCCCAATGTGGGGGCTCAAACTCATGAACTGTGAGATCATGACCTGAGCCAAGATCAAGACTTGGATGCTTAACCGACCGAGCCACTCAGGTGCCCCTAAATTATGATGTATTTTAAGTGAAAATAATTAATATGCATGCTCTGATCCCAGTTTGGAAAAATAACAAACATTGTGAGTTGTGTGTGCATGCCCATGTGTGTGTATACACAAATACACACATAGAGAGAGCGTAGTGGTTAGATGCACGACTAGAATAACACTTCCTGGTTTGTATCCTGGTCCTGATGTCCCATGTACAACCATGGCAAGTTACCTAACCTCTCCGTGTCTCAGTTCCCTTACCTTTGAGCTGGGGATAAATGACCTGTTCCTATTGCAGTCAGGGTGGAGTGAGGGCACATGCGAAGGGCTTGGAACGGTGCTCAGGAGCACTGTAACTACTTGTTACAAATTTGTTGTTTATGTAAAATAATAACAGTGGTATGCAGATATACATTGGCATATGCACAGATGAAAAGTCGTTAAGGAAAGACAAGCAAATGATAACAGGAATTTCTGCTGGAGGATAGGACTGGAGGGGGATGGGCACTTCCTTTTTTTTTTACTTATTTTGAGGGAAGGGAAGGACAGAGAGAGAGGGAAACAGAGAATCCCAAGCAGGCTTAGCAGTGTCAACGTAGAGCCCCATGTGAGGCTCAAACTCTTGAACCAGGAGATCACGACCTGAGCCAAAATCAAGAGTCCGATGCTTGACTGACTGAGGCCATCCAGGTGGCCTTTTAATTCATGTAGTTTTGTACTGTTTGAATTTGTCAAACAAGCATGTATTAAAACATAAAGATTATTTTTAAAGCTTAATGATGTAGAGATAGGGGAACTTTCTGCTTTAAAATTTAACTTCAACCATAATCCTCTATCCAGGCTCTACAACGACCGGAGGGCCTTATTTTCTCTTATGGATTTTCTGAGGCAGCAGTTTGAAGGAGCATTCCAAGGAAAGGCTATGAGGTGGCCCCTGTGTGCCTCTCCAGAGACTCCTCTCCACTCCCCATCTCTGTTCTCCAGCTTCTCAGAACTTCCTCCAGCCCCTGGCACACCTTACTTTCTAATGCTTAAGAGACTTTTCACTCTTTGTTCCCTCTGCCAGGAATACTGCCTCAGACTCCACCCTACACCCTCATTATCCTCCTTGAACTTACTTGCTCTGGGAAGCCTTTCTTTATCCCTCTTCCAAACTGGGTTGGGTGTCCCTCCCTTCCCTGTGCTTGTCTAGTGCTCTGTGTGATCCCAGATTTATCTTTTGTTATGCCATATTGGGAATCATCTCTGATAGTGAACTTGGTAGAATAGGAGCTATATTTATTTCCATCATGGCTTCGTGGATCTATCTTCAAAGGCTACCTGTGGCTGGCAACATGGGAAGTGCCCACAGCATTTGTTTAATGAAAGAATGAAGGAGGGTGAGATATGGTTACCCAGTCAAAAACCCAAGGCTCAGCCCTCCACGGAGTGTCCTTGGTATTTGGTATAACCCTAGAGCTTTAGGATCTGAAGACAACACCCTAGAGGAAATTTCCCCACGTGGAAAGCTAAGTAGCTTGTAGACCTTTGTCTCTTCACACAGTTGAGCTGCCTACAGATTCCAAAGAACTGATGATGATCACCCATCCAATTCTCCTGGATATTGTTGAAGGGTCATTTCCTTCTTTGAAATAAAGCAAGATGGGTGTTTTTCTTCCCAAGCCTATGAGTCCCCAAACAGCCACCCCCTCAATTCCAGTGGTGGTGCAGCTGTTCTTTCAAAAAATAAAAATAATTAGAAAAATATTTTTACCTCCCTGTGAAATAAATAACTTGAAGTTTCCAAAATTTCCAAATGAAGACCAAAATTAAGATGTCCTGAGCGTCTGATACATGTTCCTGGCACGGGGACACCATAGGGTTGAGAAGCTGACACTGAGTTAGGCCTCCACACATCCTTCAGGACAATGTCGCACAAATGAGACACCACAGAAATGCATCAGCAGAAGGGCCACGCCCCCATGATGTGTTCCTCGGAAGGGACCAGGCCAGGAGAGTACATCTTTCTTTGAGCTGATGTCCAGATCAGTGTATTTTCACCAAACATGGAAAACTCGTTGTAGGTTACTGTTATTATTATTGATGTGAGCTATCCTTTGGGGATCTTTGGCTTGTGAGCTTGATGGTGTGTGTATTAAGTTGTTGCAGTGATGGTGGGGCTGACTGTGTCTTCTACTTGTCATTTTTTAATTCTCCTCATGGGACCTATGGGGATTCTGGTAAATAATAAACACTGGCCCTTGTTCTTCTGCATGAACAGATCGTAGAGTTATAGGTGCAGGAATGATTAGGATGTAGAAGGACTTCTATGTCCTAATATAGGTGGGGTGCTGATCATGGCCAACTTGGGAGAGACGCTCAACTTGTCTTCCCCAATGGGGTCTGGTGAGGCTCTCCTCTTAAGCCCGGCTGCCCCGGAGCTCACGAGTGATGAGCAAATCCCCTTGCTGAAGTACCCTTGCATCTTCTGATGCACACTTGTCACCTGACGGGTAGTGGTGGCTGGGAGGCCAGCCTTGCTACCTGGTGTCCCATGATGCCCCAGCTTCTGGCTGAGACTGGGGCTGATCTCTCTTGAGATTTCTGGAGCAGTCAGAGATGCAGATCTGGCTTTCACAGAGGGTTCGGTAGCCAGTGTGGAGGTAGCTGTAGTCTGAGTTACATTTCTGCTTCTTAGTATCCAAGACAGATCCGAGAGTCTCACCACGCTGATAATATTAATATTAATCACCACCACCACCATCACGGCTAACACTTGAGTGTTTACTATGTGCCAGGCATTCTGCAAAACACTTGAGATGGAATACTTTATTTGATCTTCCCAAGGATCCTGTGGGGTTTACCCCCATCTTACAAATGAGGAAGATTATTTGTAAATAAGGCTGAGTAACTTGCTCAAGGTCACCTAACTCAGACGTGTGGCAGAGGTAAGATACAAGCCCAGGCAGCGGTTTGCGGGCGGGGTGGGCACACCCTATGGTGACCTCCAGTGAGTTGCATCTTTGCATAGACCTGTCCCCTTGAGGGTGGGCAGAACCTATGACTTGCCTGTAATACACAGAGAATGTGAAAGTGATGGGTATCACTCCCAGGTTTACCCCATTTTATATAAGACTCAGTCTTAGCCAACTGGAGCGAGAAAAGAGTCTCCTGCTGGCCTTATAGATGTGAGCACCTGTTGTGAACTGCCTACGGAGAGGGCCATGTGGCAGGAAACTGTGGGTGGCCTTCGGTCCCTGAGGGCCACCTCTTGCCGACAGCCAGGAAGAAGCAAGGGGCCTCACTCGCACAGCCTCCAGGAGATGAATTCTGCCTCCAGAAGAGAATCCATACTCCCACCGGGATGAGTTGGGAGCGAATGATTTCCTAGCTGAGCCCCCAGATGAGAACACAGCTTGGTAGCAACACCTCGACTGCAGCTTCTGGAGTCCCTGAGCCGAGAACCCGGCTTAGCTGTGCCCGCTGGACTCCTGACCCCTGGGCACCATGAACTGACAGCACACTGTTGGAAACCACTCAGCTTGTGGTGATTAGTTCCGCAGCTTAGAGACACCCCCCTGCCCCCTGCAGCCCGCTTCACCTGCCACACCCACCTTGCAGCAGGTGTCTGTGTGCTGGTGTGTGCATCCCCCCTGCAGGGTTCATCTTTTCCTTTCCAGGGGGTTCCAGCCTCATTGTCTGGAAAAGGCTCAGAGTGAGGGAATCCTGGGCTTCTTGCTGACACGAGGCAGAGAAGCAGGAGACTCAGGGACCATCAACTGTTTATCTGAAAGAAGATTAGCAGGAAGCAGGAGGAGCCCTCCTGCCTTGTGATGTTTCCAGGCAGGCAGAGGCTTTGGGTTAGGATGAAGGCATAATAGCCGAGGAGGGTCCTAAGCAGACCTGTGCTCTAATGATATTATATGGGTGGAAGGGGCATGCACGAGATTTGAACCTACAGCTCCATAACGGTGTTTGATTTGCTGCTGGGCTTCTGTGGCACACCTCACTGTGACTTTCAGAGCTGTCATTTCACTTGTGGCCCGTGGTCCACCCGTAGTAGGAGAGGCATCGCAGCTTTTGGATACTATCCATTTTCCTGTGTCCTGGAGCATGGCACTGAAAGTCAACACCGTGGGACAGAGCTGCCTGCATGGTCCTTCTGAAAATAAAATGCAGCCCTAGGTATGGGGACTGAAACCAGAACGTTCTTCCTCCTTGTTGGCCACGCGTGTGCCCCGTCAGGCCTGTGTAGGACTACGTTCACCAGGGCTGCTGCGTCAAGGCCAATACAAAGTGTTTCCAGTGTCTGCCCTAATCCCCCCCGGACATTAAACTCCTTTGGGTGTTGCCCCTGGAGGCTGAGGGCCCGCGTGGGGCAGGCCTGCTCTCCAGGCTGAGCTGGCACTGTCCCGGTGGGCCATGAAGTCACCTTTACTAATCACACTTTCCAAAGAAGGAGAAGGAACACCCACAGCCTGGACTTGGAGGCACGGGTTTGGGGCCCGTGTCGAGAGCGTTGGCCTGGGCCACCCTGGAGAGGCAAGCTGCCTCAAGAAGTAAGAACAGCTCCCGACTGATTCATCACTTCCTCGGGGACATCCGGGCCCTGCCTCTGCGTGCACCTTGAAGGGACGAACGCTTGCTTGTTCAAAACCATCTCTTGCGGACGTGGCCACCGAACGAGGCTGTCGCCCCTGTCCTGCCCAACCCCCGTCCATCTGGATTCCTAAACCAGGACTGCCTGGGGAGGTCGTGGCCCTCAGGGGTCAGAGGACTCCTGGGCTGCCGTCTCCACATGGTGGCCAAGAGGCCGGGCTAGGGCTGGATGGGTGGTCTGGGTCCTCGGGTCCTCCTGGGAAGGTCGAGCAGAACCAGTGGAATCTGTGCCAAGCGAAATAGAGACGGGCATCAACATTAGCCAAAAATTGATACGCACGCTTGAGGAGGCACAGGAGAAGCACAAGACGAAAGATACACGCAGGTGTGCAAAGTCCAGAGTGCCTCACTCCCCACCCCATCTGTGAAAAATACTTGAGAGAGGATGACAGAACGACAGACGAACGTGCACAGACCTCGGGAAGCACGGAGGTGAAGTGACTCCTAGCTCTCGTTGGCTGGGATGACGAAGGTGCGATGGAGCCGGTGATACAGGTGCCCTCTGAGCACGTCCTCTCCACTGTGGACCCGGTCAGTGTCAAGGTCATGTGAGTGCTTTTACTGTTTCCATTTTATGTCAGTCATATTTTCACACTGTTGTTTCCTCTTTTTCTATCTCCTGACTTTGACCGGTTGGGTCAGGTTCCTATTTATTCTGTTTCCCACTTGCTCAGCCAAGGAGCCCCTGTTGCACTTTCCCAAATGCAATGAAATGGGGGGCCCCTCCCTTTCCTTCCATTTCCAAAAGAGCACACATTTCTCTACCATTATTTGAAAATAACATGTCAACTAAGGATGACAGGGCACATATATAGACGGTATGGTTCCCAAGGACTGGGGAGTTTCCACATGCACCCACGAACACCTATTTGGGGGCTTATTTTACAAAGGAACAGCCTCCATATCTGCCTCTGGGATTGGGGATTTTCTGTTACATGCAGCAATGATGAATTATACTGTTCAAACATTTCCCGCCTATCCCTGTGGGAGGATTACATATTCCCATTTTATTGAGGACAGGCTTAGCCACATGGCTAGCTTTGGCCAATGAAGACTTGTCAGAAGTGACCTGGGCTACTCCTAAGAGAAGCTTTGAGAGCCACTCTGTTCCACCGTATTTTTTCCTCCGCCATGAGCCCAGCAATGCCCGGGATGGGAGACACTCTCATAGTCCAGATCCCAAGGTGAAGGGCGCGTGAGCAGAGCCTTAGCCGCCCCACAGTGGACCAGCTGTTTAAGCAAGAACTAAATCTTGTAAGCCCCTGAGATTTTGGGGTCACTTGTCAATACACATAACCCAGTCTATTCAGATGACTACCATCCTCAAACATAATCCGAGCTGATGGTGTTTGTGCCTGAAATGGATCTCATACTTAACAAAGCATCATGCCATCTAATATGTAATCACCACCCCGGACTTCTAATTAACCCCGTTTTCAGAGAAAGTGATGGGGACGTACAGAGAGGAGGTCACCTTCCCAGGACTGCACAGCCAATCAGGGGAGCAGAGCCAGATTTCAAAACCCAGGACTCAATCCTTTGCTCATTTTACTGCAGGAATCCTCTATGGTGTCACAAGTGAAATAGTGCACGAGCCACCATGGGTCGCCTGGGGTTTTCTCATCCAGTTGCATTTTTTTGCTGGAATGACACATCGTTCTAGGTTTCTGATGGTTACCCTTGGAGTCTGACTGACTTATCACAAGATAAGGATCCTTCACCCCCCAAAACCGTCCATCCCTAAAAAGAAAAAAAAAGATGAAAAACTGAACTGTTGATGCTCAACTCCCACTGCCAAATTGGGCATAAAAATTAATGTTTAGTTCAAACACCCCATACTCTCTGAATTAGAGGCCTGAATAACCAGTTTCCTGAGTTGAGGGGGAGGTTATCTTCAGGCTCACCTTTGTGCAGTAATTCTAGGCTTCTTGCTAGACTCAGATCTCAGGGCTGTGTAGTCAGCAGAACAGGGTCCCCATTATCTGGGAGCCGGGGGTTCGCTGACCCTCCCGCTTCACACTTCTGAGTTTGGCAGAATGGCCACCTCCTTCAGGAAACTCAGGCGGTCCCCAGCCGTCTCCCTGGGAGAGAGTGAAACTTTGTCAAGGGCGCCTTTCACGAGGGGAAAAAAAAATCATCCCAAAACCTCACGGTGGCATAAACCTAACCATTCAGGGCCCCCTCGCAGATTTTTACACAGGACATTGGGGGGGCGGGTGCGGGAAACAGGAGGTGGGAACCAACTGCAGAGGAGAGAAGAAAGGAGCTCCTTGAGCTCGATTCTGAACATGAGCAAGAACACGGTGCAAGTTTCAGTTTGATGGGGGCAGGAGGGAAACGGGGGAAAAGCATCAACATTTCCACAGACAAGACCGTTTGTTTTATCTTGACATTTTCCTTACCTGAGTTTTCACGTAAGTGGATTTCTGGATCTCTGGGCTATAATTTGGGGCACATTTAATGATGAAAAATTTGGTTTGGACCAAAGCACACTCAAAAGTTCTTCTCCTCCAAAGCTGATTTATTGCGTCCTGCCCCTCTTCAGGGATTGTGTAGTCTTCTGATCAAGGCTCTTTCCAAATTCGTGCCCGTTCTGAGCTGTACAAGTTAGGGAGCACCCTCCCCCAGCCTGGGCAAAGGCCCAGTGTAGGGAATAGGGAGAAAAACTTGGTGGGCTGGAAAGGGGAAGATAAGGGTGTGCCAAGAACAGTGCTGGAGCACCAGACGTGCTGAATCTGTTGGAGTGTGGGGACTGCCATCTGCGTGGTGGAGAAGGGGACTGTTACTAGCTCACCCGTGACAGAGGTGGGTGCCCCAGACAGGGTGGGGCGTCATATCGTGGTTTGGGCTTGGATCATGATTTCTGAGATGGCTTCAAAAGTCAGATGCTAGGAGGTATTTAGAATCTTGACACTAGGATGGATCACAGAACCCTAGAAGAGTGAAACTGGTTTCATCGAACTCAAAGATTAATCTCTTCGTGTTTCAGCCTTTGACCCTATCAGGTAGCCATGAACACATTTAATAGGATGGTGTTCACCGGCCCTGAGAAGTTAATCCAGGTGGATGGCATGGATTTCTTTAGAGCTGGTGGGTTTCTTAAAGACACAAGACACCACAGCATTGCCGGCAAAACTGTTAGCAGGACTCCTCGCCGCATGCTGTCCTGAAACAAAGGAGGTGATATACCCCCCTCCCCGGTGATTAAGGCACTTTCTCCCCAAGTGAGGGTGGGTGAGGGAGAGGCCCAAGTCACCTCTGTAGCTGATGGGGTATCAGTGAACTATCGTCGTGTAACCACCCCCAAACAATAGCATCAATTATTCCTCACAAGTCATGGAAAAACTATGGTTCTCTGGTGTGGCCCTGAGGTGCGGATCATGGCTTGGCTTGCTTATGCTCTTTGGCTCTTTTCTCAGCTGGTGCGATGGCTAGACACTGGCTGGTCCAGGACGGCTTCACTCCTATGTTAGGCGATTGGCTGGTTTTTGGCCATAGCAATAGGAGTGACTGAGTCATGAGTCTCAAAATCCAGCAGGCTAGTCCAGGCCTGTTCTCTTGGTGGTGGCAGGGTCCCCAGAGAACGAGAAGTGTGAAAGGCTTTGAAGAACTGGCTCAGAGTCACCTCTACTATGTTCTATCAGCCAAAGCAAGTCATGTGGTCAGCCTGGATTCAAGGATTGGGGAAATCAACCCCATCTCTCGATCGGGGGAGCTGCAAAGCCACAATCTCAGTGGCGTAGGTGCAGGCGGATGGACAATTAGGGACATATTTGTAATCAGCCTACATGAAGGGATTGTCTGTATTTGTGAGACAGCTGACCCAGGCCAGGGTATGATGTGTGACCTGGAACCCAAGGCGTCTCTGTGTGAAGTGAGCAGACCCACAGAGGAATCAGGCCACAGCCCTGACCTCAATGGGGATATCTCCCTAAACAAGCAATAGTAAGGCCAAAGGTTGTCCCACATTCAAAATATCGCCTACGGTTTCTTCTCTCAGTCCCTTGGTGAGTGATTCCTGCACTTTACAGAAAGGGAGACGATAGGGGCGCCTGGGTGGCACAGTCCGTTGAGCGTCCGACTTCAGCTCAGGTCACGATCTCGCGGTCCGTGAGTTCGAGCCCCGCGTCGGGCTCTGGGCTGATGGCTCAGAGCCTGGAGCCTGCTTCCGATTCTGTGTCTCCCTCTCTCTCTGCCCCTCCCCTGTTCATGCTCTGTCTCTCTCTGTCTCAAAAATAAATAAACGTTAAAAAAAATTTAAAAAAAGAAAGGGAAACGATAACATCAGGGCACTGTTTTGTCACGAATATTTCTTTTTGAAACAAGGTTTGAACTCACTAAGCATTGTGAGGTTTTTGGAAAGACCTGATCACAGTATGTATGTCTGCTCTGTAGTTTCATAGGTTTTCTTGCTGACTTCCTAAGACATTATACACATGGAAGAGGTAGGAGAAGTAACCTAAGCTTTGTGGCTATAAATCAAGCTTCATAAATCTGGGCCACAGATGTGACCTACCAAGGACAGTAGTGAACCATGGTGCCCTGTCCACAGTTACTGAGATCAGAGCTCTCAATCACTTCCCTTGTATGTATGTGTTGGCCGTGAATTATGACCGTGAAGATCTCTAGGGCCACCTGCACAGGCTGATGGTAACTCCACCTCTAAGAGAAAAGGAGCAGCACTGGAAGGATGGCCAGATTCCTTGATCACCCCACCTCCACCCCATGGGGATCCTCCTGGAAAAATGAAAAGTTGCTTCTCACCAAAAGGGCAAAGGAGTTGCCCTGCTGGTTTGCCTGCTTAAAAACTATCCCTTACTGCCCCCCACACTGTGCTTTCTTCTATGCCAATGGAGCCTTACTTTGGTTCTAGTACAGGTAGCGATAGCAACATGTTTGGGCGAGGTGGTACCCTCTCCCCAGCCCCAGAGAATGAAGGATGATGGGTCCAGGCCAACCTGCACTAGGGATTGTTTAACGATGGCCATGTGACCCAGTTTCCCGCCAATAGTACTTAAGAGGAAGACTGTGGATGACTTCTGAGAGAGACCTTCCCCTCATAAAAAGAGAGATGCACCAAGAGAAAACTTCACTTCTTCCTTCCTGCTTTCAAACTTTGCTGTTAGATCATGAAGTGATGTTTCAACGCATGGCAGTCGGCTGTTCACCACAAAGGGAAGGCCGAGAGAATCTTTTCCAGCTGACGTAAGCTCTGCCATCATCGAGCTGTGGAGCCAACCTGGAACCAGGGACAGGATTCAGCAGATGTCCTGAGGCAGCACTTGTGAGTAGCTGTACTGTCCGACGGGTCGGGCACTGGTCTGATTTGTCAGTGCCCGTGCTATGCTGACTGTTAAGTGAATACCACTCTTACCCCTTGCTTGAAGCCAGTGCCTCTAGACTTATGGTCATGTAGTAAAAATGAACCCTCTTGTTCAAGCCACATTAATTGAATATCAGGTACTTATAGCCAAAAACATCCCAACCGATGTGTTCAGGGATCCTGGGAACTCGGTCATGTCTGAACCGTGCATGTGGATACGACACTTGCAGGGCTTTGGGGGCAGGTAGCCCCGTCGGCATCTCTCCTGTTCCTTCCCCTGGCCCCACCCCCAAATATTAGGTAACAACAATGTTTTCCTTGTGTGTTGGCTCCCTGAGATGTTTTTTTAAGGTGGTGGTGGTGGAGTAAAGACAGGCTATCTCTAATCTGTGCCTGGAAAAAGAAGCTATCACAGCTCTATCGATGCGCTCTAGCTGTTCTTCATGGAAGGGTTGAGATAGAAACTTATCCTCTTTGGCAGAAAGGAGGAGATTTAGCTAATCTGTCCATTTGCTCTTTTGCTACACTATTTGATTAGCCCTATTGATAGTGTCCCTTTTAGGAATGGGGCTTGGGTATCCATCAGTCAACCAGACAACCAATCAATGTTGTTGATGCACGCTGTCGGTAGAACAGGTAACTTCAGGGTGAAGGCCTATGGACGCACTTGCTGCCTTGTATTGAAATTATTTTTTGCCTACATCCATCTTCCCGCTGGACTGTGAGCAACTCAGTGGCAAGGACCACATTTTTAATCTCTGTATTGCTAAGTTTGGCACAGGGTCTGGCCCATAGAAGGTGCTTGATAGATGATTTGCTGGAAGAAAAAAAAGAAGGTGTTACATACAAAATTATTTTAAAATGCATGTCCTGCCAAGAGTGGATTACTTTTATGGCCACAGAATAACTTACTTTCTATCTGGCTGCCTGAAAAAAAAATTCTAATTAGGGATAATGGAATATCTTATCCCATTTTTAAAACCAAGACGTTCAAAATACACTTCAGGGGGAATCAGCTTATCTTTCCATGTGCTTTCTGTGGCATAGTTTGTGCCTAGAAAGCCTTTTCTGATGGGAAGGTTGATGCTTTCTAAAGCCACTCTCCTCCTAAAGGTGAGGACGAGAAGTGGAAATATTTTTCTCAGGGTTAAAAAAAAAAAAAGATTTTTCATGAATTCACTAAGTAGTGTGTTTGAACTAACTGTAAAAGCTGACTTAAAGAAACTAGATAAAATATATTTATATCTCTGCTAACCATCTCTCACCATGTCAGCGCATCTGAAGCCTCCCTGAGATCCATGAGAGACAGCATGTAAGCTGTGCTTTAGATGGCCATCTGAAAACTCATCAAATAGCAAGATACGAAAAACAAAATCACCTCCAAAACTTTCGAATTGCATTGATCTGTGGCATAAAGCCCTCACCACAGGAAGAGAAATGATGGATTTGAGACTCACAGGAGGGTTCGTTTAAAGTGCTTTGTGTTTTGTTTTTTTTTTAATTTATGTATGGAATTGCCCGGGAGTAGTAAATAGACTTTATTTGCTAAATTTCGAGGAAGATAAAATTATCAGGACTGTCTATGTATTTCAAAGCCGGGGAAAACAAAAACAGCTTTGAAGCCTCTCCTCCTGGATTTTTTTGTCCTAATCTTCTAAGAGATGGTCTTGATAATGTTTATTCTTTTCTTCTTTCTAAAACAGTTGAAAGTACTATTTTTCTCAGTTAAAATAGCAACCCGATTTTTAATTAGGTCGGGTAAGGGACCCATTGAGCACCACGGATTATTTAAATGATTGCAAAAGGGTGAGTAGGAATTTCTGATTGGCATCTCCCCCCTTCTCCCCAAATCTCTCTCTTCCGCCTCTCCCTAACCCTGCGTGGCTCCCACCCGGGTCACACCCTGCTCTTTGCGGGGAGGGGCAGGGGGGCTTCTCATTTGGATTTATACACACCATCTGGACAAGTTTCTCTACTGTTTCCCCAATAACCGAAGAGATAAACCTTTCCCGTCAGCTTGGAGATAATGTGTAGAGTTTTTGTTTCGATTGGTGGGTGTGGGGAAGGGGACACACAGCCCACACTACGTGCTGCCGGCAAAGACTGATGGGCGGGGCTTTCTTTTCAGTTTTCACATACTAGGAAATAACAGTTTTTCACAAAATCCCCTCTTGTGATTCTCCCCCACAGCCTGGAGCGGTGTTGGCAAACTTTTTCTGTCAAGGGCTAGACAACAAATAATTTAGGCTCTGTGGGACATTTGGTCTCTCTTATAGCGACTCAACTCTGCACAGAGGCAGCCGTAAACAAAGTGGGACTGTGTACGCATGACTGTGTTCAATAAAGCTTTATTTACACAAACAGTGGCTCGGGCATGCTCTGGCTCGGAACATCTCTCAGTGCTTTGCCTGGGGGCCCAAGACGTAGTTTTTTGAGTGAAGGTACCCCGCCTGCTCTCATAAGGAGGTGGTGGACCCAACAGTGGTTCTGACCTCTTCAGGTAAGTCCATTGCCTCACCCGACCTGTGCCCAGGCCACACCTTTGCATGATGGAGACCTGGTGAGCATTACAGCATGTAGACCCTTTAGTTAATGAGCTTACTAGCTGTCCTTGTTGAGGCCCTACTAATGTCCCACCTCAGTCATGATGACCATCTTCTCGCTGGTCCCCAAATTCTAGTCTTCGGTCTCTTCTTCACACTCTCAACTAGGGCCAGCTTTCCGGAACACAATCTAATCACAGAGTTCTTATTTGAACCATGGTAGATGAAGATAGGTCCAATCATGTCGAATCATTGCACTCAAGACTTTTCCTAAACTGGTAGCAGGAGGACTTACCCATTAGGCCAAGTAGGTATGGTGCCTGGAGCCCATGATACTTTTAGAGGCCCAAGAACATGATTTACTTTATTTAAAAAAATGTTTTAATAATGTTTATTTTTGAGAGACAGAGAGAGAGAGACAGAGCGTGAGCAGGGGAGGGGCAGAGAGAGAGGGAGACACAGAATCTGAAGCAGGCTCCAGGCTCTGAGCTGTCAGCACAGAGCCCGAGGCGGGGCTCGAACTCACAGACTGAGAGATCATGACCTGAGCTGAAGTTGGACGCTCAACCTACTGAGCCACCCAGACGCCCCTTACTTTATTTTAAGGTAGAAAAACAATGAGAATAATAATAGTAATCATCATGATAATGAATCCAGCCTGAATTTTATTCATCTTTATATGCAGTCATAAATATAATTTTTTAAAATTTCAT